>NC_139524.1:7946756-8316138 GCF_947247035.1 Vipera ursinii | reverse complement strand
ACACTGCAAACCTATGCACCAGAGACAAATTGGCCAAAGGAGATGCTGCTTCTGCTTCTCCACCTTCTTCTCCTCCTCCTCCTCCTCCTTATTCCTCTGCTGCTTCTGCTTTTCTCCTCCTCCTCCTCCTCCTCCTCCTCCTCCTCCTCCTCCTCCTCCTCCTCCTCCTCCTGGGGTAGAAGAACTCTTGTGCACAAATTAATGGAGTTAAAGTGTGAGAGAGTTTTTCATAAATTGGAATTTCCATCACCATTTTTTATCAATAGTTGTCCCTGCAGTTGTTTAACTGAGGGTTTTCTCAAATTATGCACCGTTTGAAGTTGTGTTGAAACTTTGAAGACATTGTTAAAGGTAAAGGTAAAGGTTCCCCTGCACATGCGTGCAAGTTGTTTCCGACTCTAGGGGCCGGTGCTCATCTCCGTTTCAAAGCCAAAGAGCCAGCGCTTGTCCGAGGACGTCTCCGTGGTCATGTGGCCGGCATGACTAGAGGCCAAAGGCGCACGGAACGCTGTTACCTTCCCACCGTAGTGGTCCCTATTTTTCTACTTGCATTTTTACGTGCTTTCGAACTGCTAGGTTGGCAGAAGCTGGGACGCGTAACAGGCGCTCACTCTGCTATGCAGCACTCGGGATTCGACCCGCCAAACTGCCGACTATCTGATCGACAAAAGCTCAGTGTCCTAACCCACTGAGCCACCGCGTCCCTTAAAGACATTGTTACTTCAGCTTAAAGCCTGATTCCAGATAGTTAGTGAGGACAAGATTCTTTCTTCTTTCTTCTTTCTTTCTTTCTTCTTCTTTCTTTCTTTCTTTCTTTCTTTTTCTTTCTCTTTCTTTCTTCTTCCTTCCTTCCTTCCTTCCTTCCTTCCTTCCTTCCTTCCTTTCTTTCTTTCTTTCTTTCTTTCTTTCTTTCTTTCTTTCTTTCTTTCTTTCTTTCTTTCTTTCTTTCTTTCTTTCTTCCTTCCTTCCTTCCTTCCTTCCTTCCTTTCCTTCCTTCCTTCTTTCCCTCCTTCCTTCCTTCCTTCCCTCCCTCCTTCCCCTTCTCCCTTTTTTTCTTTTTCCTTCTTCTGTGCAATGAATTTTTCAGATGCAATGAATGGCTTTCTTTCACCGTGTCTCCATTTCAATTACACATAAGGAACATTTATGAATATGAAGGCACTTCATACTAAGCCCATTAATTTCTTCTTCTATCACATTGTGTATTGTCACCCAATGTGTAACTAAGTGGATGGCAATAACTGAGCATTTTTCAAGGTGCCACCTAGGACTAACTAAACTCTCTAGGCCACCACACCACTCCTTTTAATTGCACGGATAATGCTACAAATTCTGAAATCTTTGATGCTCCTTTTTCTGGGCCTGTACCTTAAACTGGGAAAGTAGTTCGTCGGTTGCACTTGTGGATGGTTCATTCTCTCGTGTCTCAGCCAGGCATAAGATTTCCTCAATGTCCATTTCCTGGAAGCAGGAGGAAGAGTGCAGTCAGACACACACCAGTATGAAAGATTGAATTTGTCCTTCTAAAGTTCTGATATAAAATGGATTGGATTGAGTTAAATGTCTGCCAATGACAAATGACATCCCAAGAAGAATCAAGGTAACCTCCACCCAAACGTATGGATCAGAAAACTCACCTGGGGTTCAGATTCTTCCCCTTCTGGTTCTTTGAAAAGGTCTTCCTCCTTGTTGAATGGGTTTCTACTAGAGAAAAACATGAAGCCACTGGCTTGCACAAAGCTTTCCAGTTCACAAGTACTTGGACCATATCTTAGCTCAATTTTCCAGGGTATCAAATAATCTAGTTCCTCATGCACCTCCTAATCTTTTTTATCTAAGAAAACTAGGCAATTTGCAATTCTGAGTAGCTAAAATAATGCTTGTTGTCTTTTTAAAATCAAAGAGTCAATGTTAGAAATAAATTGTTTTAAAAAAAAGACAGTAACCTTAGCATAAAGCATTCGTTTAGGTATCAATGACCATGTCTGCCTGACAAACATAACCATCTCATTTTATCTCATCAACAAAACAGAGATTGATGCTAAATGACTTGGTGTGTACTGCCTGCGAAGCTGAAGAAAGCTCCAGAATCTATTGAATTACTGCTATTTTTCCTCCTGTCTTTTCTCCTCCTCTTTGTAAAGGCAGTAACATTTACCACTTGCATCTATTGAAGTTATAATGTTCTATTTATAATCTTCTATTTATTGAAAAAGCACCTTTGGGGCAACCATGGCCTGGATGACTGTGAATCTCCATAGGGGTAAAGATCTCTTCCCACTGAACAGTTCATCCCAATTAATAAGCCTAAGTTTTATCACTTTCCCAGTTTAACATTTAAAAGGTACCATAAAAGAGCCACCTTGATCAGCACACCAAAGGGCCCTTCTCCTTACTTGGATCTGTCCGAGCTATTGTCCAAAACCGTCAGTCCAGTGGTGTCCACCTGTTGAATCGTGGGATGGTCCGGCACAATCTTGTTCTTCCCTCTTTCTATAATCTCCTCTTCCACTGTTCCCTTTGTAACCAAGCAATAGATATTTACCTGCAGAATCCAGGGGATGTGTGAAATAGCTATATAGGTAGGTTTTTATCCCTGGTGGAGCCAAGGTGAGGTGCAGAAATCTCTTTTTGGATCTCTCCCTAGTTCAGGGACTCACCTGACCTTTTTAAAGGATTGGAAAGGAACAGGGATCAAGGACTAGCAAGCTGAAAATGGAAAGCTACCGGCTTCTAACATCTTACAATACAGTAAAAGCAAAATTTGTCCCACCAAGATTATTTACCTTTGGGCTTGTAGATGTCGCCTGTTCTGCCATGTCCACCAAGGCAGCCCCTTTAGGGGAACTTCTGAATCTCCGACTTCCAACCCCACACACCCCAACCGCCCCCCAAATTCCCTCTATCAATATTATTTAACTTTGCTGCTCACTATTTCAGAAAACAACGAAAGAAATAACCAGAGTTTTCTTTGCCAGCCTATCCAATCTGGAAAGGTAGGATGTGAAAACCTGAGCACCTGAACTGGGTCAATTGATGAAGAGCCACACATAAAGTATGTCTGCTCCACAATTTTCCCGAATTCAAAATGACCAGTAGGAAAGCTTCCCGCTATAACTGCCTTCATCTCAAGTTCTAAATTCCATTGCTCAGTGCAGGAAGAGGTAACTGACGTGGCAGACAGCCAATCTGATCCATGCTTAAGGTGTTGGCCTAGAAACCAGGAAACTGGCATTTTAGTTCCACCTTATTCATGAAAGCCAGTTGGATGACTTGGGGCCAATCACTCCTTTTCAGCCCAACCAACCTCACAGGGTTGTTGTGGGAAAAATAGGAGGAGTGTTAAGTATGTTCACTGCATTGAGCTACTTATAAAAATAATAAAGGCCGGATAAAAATCATAAAAATAATACTTACAAAGTTCTGAAAGGAGTTAGAATAGGGAAATCATAACAGCTGTCTGGAAATTAATTTCTCCCCTTGCTTCTTGTGGCCAGAAAGGCAAACCAACTTTAGAGGTATTGATTTCCAGAATGCTTCTGTTTGGTTGTTAACTACATTTCCCTATTCTGACTCTTTTCAGATGCCCAAAGTGTTGGCTCTCAGAATGAGACTCTAGAAAGAGTGCAGAGAAGAGCAACAAAGATCATTAGAGGACTGGAGGCTGAAGCATATCAATAAGGGTTGCAGGAATTGGCCATGTGTCATTTAATGAAAAGAAGGAGCAGTGTCACAATATCTAAGGAGTTGCTACAAAGAAGAAGGGGTCAACCAGGAAATCTCTTCTCCCAGTGACCAACCCAAATTCAGTTTCGGGTCAACCTATTCTGCAAAGCACCTGAAGGCAGGGCAAGAAGCAATAGATGGAAACTAATCAACCTAGAAATATGGGGAAATTTCCTGACAATTAGAACAATTAATCAGTGGAATGATTTGCCTCCAGAGGCTGTGGGTGCTCAAAAACTGGAGATTTTTAAGAAGAGCTTGGGCAACTATTTGTCTGAAATGGTACAAGTCTTCCTTTTCAATTTGGAATACCATGGTGGGTGTTTCCCCGTCCTTGGGAAAGGAATGCATTGTGTGGGTTGATTCGCTATATACATTGACAGCATGCCAGTTTAAAGGGGAACTTTTGAAAGTGAGCTCAACCTGTTCTTAAATGGTGAGCCCTATCTGACCACCACAACACCAGAAGGATATCCAGATATACACAAAGCCTTGTTTTTCTATACTTTAAGCATGAACATCTGTCTGATCATCTGCCGGCTCATATTTTATCTTTTTTGTACATACAGTAAGTTGAACGCATACTAAATCTCACATATGGTCATTTTGCCATTCTAGGCCCTTCTGTTTTTTGAACTTCTTGGAGGAATCAAACACTTATTTGTACCAAGAACAATCCAAGTCCATTTGCCCCATTCTCATTGTCGAGCTCTGTCCTTTTCATCCCACTTTCACCGTGGGTAATACCCATTTAATGAAGAGACACAACGGTGTAGCCACTGGATGCAGATATTTGCTTGTTGTGATACATAGAGTGTTGTGTTGGCCTAGCGTGAGTGAGCAAAGAGATGGGATTCCCCAGCTACCTTCCTAAAATATTTAAACGTACAATTTTATTACTTCTCTTCATGATCGGTTCATCAGGGGACGTGGTTGTCTTCTCTGTTTGGTTTATATCAGTCTCATAAAAACAAATTGGCTTCACTCAGAGAGATTCAGACCTTCTCCAACTTGCTGTAGGTGTTCCAAAGAAGCTAGAATGACACACATCCATCACAATATAATTGCATCTGTAATTAAATCAAAACACAGGTGACATTCTGGCATTATTGGGACTTCTAACAAATACCTGTGCAAAGAGGTGTTTTTCCACTGTAGCCTTTTTGATCGTAGGTTGGACATTCCGATAGATTTGGAGAAGAAAGATAGGAAATTTGACTCGGTACTAGTTCAGCAGATGTCCCAAGTTGGCTGCCATAATTTTCATTTAATTGCAGGGTTTGGTTACCAGATATATAAAACTGGTTGCCAAGTTTTGTCACCATTGACCCTTTTTGGATAGAATTCCAGGCAAGTCTGGCTTGGAGTTAAAATCCTAGATGGTAGATGATAGATCACAGGGATGAATGAGTGTCAAGAGTAAAGGGTAAAGATCAGCTTGCTTTCATAATTCGTGCATGCTTGGATAAACCTACTTCCATTCAGTTCTGAAACACAATCCATTAACAGGCCAATCATCCAATTTTTCCAAGACTTTTCTCCAAATCATCATCTTTTGTGGTTTTTTCTGAGCTGAGACAGAAGAAATGCAGTGCATTTTTTGTTTGTTTGTTTTGCCCAAGTAGCATTTAGGGAACTGGATAAACTATCTATGGAAATCTTTGGCTGAATTTATACACTTCAGCAACGGAAACCTGAGATTGAAAACAGTAACATTTTTACAAATTGGGAGGTTTTTCTTAACCGATTTTTCTTCATTCCCTTCAATTTATTTCTCTATGGTGAGCTCTAAAACCATTGCCCAGGGGTTGGGATATTCTTTCTTAAACCTCTACCTATTAACAAAGCACTTTATTTTTTATTACGTTCAGCCAAATTTTGGCTTCTGAGTGAAGTCAGCCTCTGAAGACCCAACAGGCTCAAAGCGAAAATCTGAATAAAGACGGGGAAAGCGCATAACAAGCACACTGACTCCCTTTCCAGTTTATTGCATGTGTGTGGAAATTGTACGGGGTGTTGTGATGTAAATACTGTAAATTATTTATTGATTTAAAAAAACACACAAATAAATTTCTTTTTCTTCCCAATAACGCAGCCGTGCATTTCTGTTGATGCAATCTTTAGGACGGAAAAAAAAAAGTCATGAACCGGATCACATGGGTGTTTGTTGAGTGAGCTACTTCACTGTTAAAGCCAGCTCACCTTGCTGCCAAAATAATTACCAACTTCAGAAAACCAAAGATCAATAAAAATTAAAGAATGTGCCATTAGCTTTTGGTTAGAATAGATTAGGATGGGGAAAGATAACTAGCTTAGGTCATATATAGGTGGGTAGGTGGGAAATTGCACATGCCTGCTAGCCAGAGGTTAAAAACCATGCAGATGTGCCACGATTCAAAGTTGGCAGGTCATTTTGGCTTTGTAAAAACCTGCACCTTCTCAAAAGACAATTCTGGTGACCTTCAATCAAAAAAGACATGAAGAGTTATGCTTCCAACTGCCCTAGATGTGTGACCGCAAAGTGGAGGTAAGGAAAAACACCAGGTTTAGTCCAAACAACAGCCGAGTTGTCAGCACCTTGGAGAGAGATTTCCATGGATTTTATTGTGGAACTCCCCGAAATCTCAGGGAACAACAATAATTTGGGTTGTGACTGACGTATTCTGAAAGCAGGTCCATTTTATCCCTTACCAAAAGATTCCAATGGCCGAAACACTGGCAAAGATGTTCTTGCACCACATTTACCACTTCTATGGGGCACCACAACGCATTATCTTGGATAGAGGGGTCCCATTCACGTCAAAGGTCTGGAGAGCTTTTCTGGACCTCCTCGGAACCGAGCAAGGATTTCGTCGTAGTCACCATCCGCAGGCAAATCACAATTGGCCTAAATTCAAATTCCTGCATTGAGACCTTTTCCAAAGTACTGGATGCTTTTCAGAGAACAGATCAATTTCACGTCAGAAGCGAAAAGGGAAAAAAAAGTTCCAGAAAATGTCAAGCAATGTGAAAAAAGGAGGTGAAGAAGAGGAGGAAGAAGAAAGGATTGAGGAAGATTTTGTCCTCACCATCTGGAATCGGGCTTTAAGCTGAAGTGAACTAAGCCTTCAATACTCTCAACACAACTTCAAACAAGGCACAATTTGAGAAAACCATCAGTTAAATAATTGCAGAGACCATCTATTGAACAAAAAAAAAAACAAAAAAAAAACCCAGAGATGGAAATTCCAATTTATGAAAAACTTCCTGACCTTTTAATGTACAAGAATCCAAAGTACAGGAGCTTAACAATAGAAAAAATTTAATACATACTTTATAAACAACATATTTACATCAGAAATCACTTAGACAGTGGCAAATTCCTTTGTCACAAATATAAATTAATATTAATTACTGTATTTAGTCATAGGGATTTCATTTTCCCTTTTAAGTCCATGACTTTATGCACCAGAGTTCTTCTGCCCGAGATCTTCGGGGGAAAACACAACAGCATTGAGTAGGGTTATCGTAGCTGGACGACTGGTAGAAATCAAACAGCAGCAGAATTGTCTCCTTCAATTCTCCAATAAAAATTCATAAATGCGTCAAATCAGGCACAAACCCACATTTCATAGGCCACCCTCCCACTAACGTTTTGTAATTCCCAACCCGGTCAAGAACAGAACATACAAACATTTGGGATTTATTATGTTTACAATTTCATTGCAACAATACCCCACCTAAAACTATCGGCCCCAAATGAATTTCACCCTTATAGGAACAAGTCAAAACTTAAGAGTGAAACAGTAACTATTCGAATTAAGCAACAATCAGGAATATATCAGAACTTAGGGGTGAAATAGCAACTATTCTAGTTAAGTATAAATTAAGTGACATATCAGAAATTAAAAGTGAAAGTGTCCCACCTGAAAACTATTGGTCCAAGTATATATTTGCCCTTATAGGGACATGTCAGAAATTAGGACTGAAATAGTAACCAATTAATTCTATTCTAATTAAGGAACAATTAAGGAACATATGAGAAGTTAAGAGTGAAAATGTCTTAGGGGCAAAATAGCACCTAGTCTAATTAAGTAGCAATTAAGCAACATGTCAGAAATGAAAAGTGAAAGTCTCCCACTTGAAAACTATCAGTCCAACTATATTTTGCCCTTATAGGGACATGTCAGAAATTAGGGAAGAAATAGTAACTATTCTAATTAATTCTACTCTAATTAAGTAACAATTAAGGAACCTATCAGAACTTGTGTGTGAAAAACTATGGGCCCCAAATATATTTTACCTTTACAGAAACACTAGAATTTGGGAGTGAAGTAGTATCTATTCTAATTGAGTAACAATTAAGGAGCCTATCAGAACTTAAGTATGAAATAATAACTATTCTAATTAAGTAACAGGAACTCGTCATAGCTAAGGTATGAAGGATTTGTTCTAATTAACTAAGAAGATAACATCCTTGGCTTCCCTTTCCTGTTGGACACATTTGGAATTCAATTCATCAGTCTCAATTCAAACCATGCAATCGTAAGCTTCATAGTCTTTTCTACAATCATAGTTTAGCAGGTGGGAGGGGAAAAAAGAGGTGTATGACACACTCATGGATGGACAGAGTTACGCAAACGGAGAACACGCCCCTCTAGAAAAACGGTTTTCTTATTTCCTTCTTATTTCACTGGTTACCTTTTAACACTTAAGGAACTGAATTGGCAGTGGAACTCTTTTATCAAAAATTATGGCTCAGAGTTGTTGCTGGGGGCACAAAATTCACTTGAGGTGTGATAAACCCGGGGGTGCTACTCACAGAACTTTTCAGCATGTATTTGGCCATTGCATTTTTAAAAGCAATAATTTAACCCAAAGCAATAGATTCGGGGCCAAGTGCACACACATGAAGACACATACACATTTCAGGGCGAGGAATATATCTGTCGGAGTTGTGGGGTGGGGGTTGTTTTGTTTTGTTTGAGATGCTGCTGCTGAGAAAGATCATCAAAGTGTAACTATGACTCCGATCTTTGCCACCTTTGTATAAAAATTCCCTGTGGGTCAAAACTCCATGTTTCTCTTCAATCAATGAGAGGTTTCCTTCCTCTTGTTTAGTCCGTCGCTGTCTCCTTTCTATGAGGTTTCTGAACCTTCCTAACCAGAAGAGCGAAATTGACCATCTTGGGATGTTCGTGGAATCCTGCCTGAGCTGGACCCCTCCCCTCAGCTCCTTTCTCCAAGCCGAATCCCTGGTGTTCCCATGGATCCCATGAGGAGGAGAAGGAAGAGAAGGAGAGGAAAAAATCCAGGAGCTCCACAGTCAATTTCTGAATACTGAAGTCCCCCGATGCCATGGACGCACTGCCCTTCTCTCTCCTTCACAACCATGGGAATGAAAACTCTGCCTCCCTTTAAAATGTGTTCTTTGTCCACACTGCGCTGCTCGCAGTCCCAATGTTGCTAAGGTAAAGAAAAGCATGGAGAGGAGAAAAGGAGAGACGAGATGACAAACCATCCCTTCTTCTTTTCTTTCGTTTTCTGGCATTCTGGCAAACTTAAGTCCACAAATGTCCAAGTCTCTGCAGTAGTCTTTGGCAGCATTTCCAAGCATTCTCACCAAAGGTTGGCCTTGCCCTTCTCTAATTCAGGCTCACTCCTGCCCTCCCCAAGGCCAATTTTTTTTTATCCAACTACGGTAGTTATTGAGATCTTCTCTATCATTCCCCTCCAGCAGCAAACTGAAGCTCAACTCCAGAGGGGCCTAGCTTTTGTCTCCGTCTGCATCCTACCCAGCCGTCTGTCCATTCTGTGAAATGTGCAGAACTCAAGTTGGCATTGCAGACACAAACACCAAATCTTCATTCCAAAACCTAGGGGGAAGACTTGGCCTTGTTCTCTACGGGTCCCTTGGTGCCAGTGAAGACCACTCCCAACGTTCAGCCAGGGAGGCAAATTTGGGGCTAAAATTCAGGCCCCTTGGTGGGTCCTGTCCTTCTGACCCACCTCCAATTCTTACAGCCCAAAGCTCTACAGCACGATATTCAGGCTTTCTGGTTCCAGCATGGATGGCCCAGGAAATGTTGTTTCCATGGGCCGGACAAGCACTTTCCGTTGGCCTCTGCTTCTGGGCCTCTAGGTTTTCCAGCCACTCCAGTTATACTCTGGATTGTTCTTCTGCTCTAAGGGCCTGTCCAGAGGTGATCGGTGCTGGATGGGAGACTTGACACCAAGTGGAGATTTCTGAGAAGCTGGAGAGCGAGGATCAGGGACCTGGGAGTGAGCAGGGGGAACGAGCTGCTTGTACTCAGCCGATTTGTCTGGGTGGAAAGGCCTGTAATGGTCTGATGGCCCTTGCCCATGATAACCCAAGGGGGGTCTGTGGTCAGACATCCTCCGGAAATCTTGTTGGTAATTCTGGGACCGGAATTCATCGATTCTTCGTCTCTTGGCATCATGGTAGTATCTGGAGGGGAAAGAGGAAATCAAACATTCAACTCCACAAAGAAGAGGCAAAATGACCGTATCTTGGGATGCTTAACTCCCTCTGGTGCCTAAGGCCCAGAGGAGAACAGGAAAGCCTTCGCCAGCCCAGTTCGGCAGTGTCCCCCAGGGGAGAGACTAGAGGAAGGAAAGAAGATTGACAAAAGCAGAAGATTGACAAAGGCCCAACTGCTTTGCACTCTGGGTCATGTGTCCATGGGGATTCTCAGTCAACCAGGTCAAGGTTATCCCAAGGATGCTTTTTCACGAAGCAACTGGAAAGTCTGGTGGCCTCGTGAAAAAGCATCTTTGGGATAACTGTGGGTCATGATATCACACACGCTTGCAAAAGATTGTCAGAAATCATAGACTCCTAGGGCTGGAAGGGACTTTGGAGGTCTTCTAGTCCAACCCTCTGCTCAAGGCAGAAGACTCATACCATCTCCATCAAATTGTTGTCCAGTCTATTTTTGAAAACCTCCACTGATGGACCACCCAGAACCCCAGTAGTAGTTGATTAATTGTTCTCACTGTCAGGAAATTTTTTGGTTAGATCTCTTTTTAATGAACTTCTATTCATTATTTTCTCTTCCACAGACTAGACATACCTATCTCCCTCAACCCATTCGTAATACTCAAGGGACTCAAAATAAGCCTATCTGGCTTTTGTTGGTTTAAGATGGGCAGAGAGATCACTTTCAAGATTATGCTATTATATTCTATAACAATACAGTTCCACTAGTCCTTGCAATCTCTGCTCCGTGATCTGGCTGACAAACACCACCGCTTTTGGCATGCTGATTCCTGCAGAAGACCAAACCAAGTGGTCTGCATATCACTTCACCTGTATTCACGCTGTTCCCGGTAATCTCGTTCACTGTTGTACTGCTCATACGGGCGTTTACGAGAGACGTTGCTTGGCCGGTAGTTTGCTGAGCTCCGATATTGTTCTGTGCGCACCTGGCGATCCGCGTAATGGCGTTCCTTGTACCAGGGCTGCTCATATGGGTGGTAACGGTTTCTGCTCCAACTTTGAACAGCATTGCCACTGTAATTAAATTTGCGGTCCCTCTGCCATTCGTTCCGTTCTGCATGACAAGGAGGGGGAAGACGGTAGCAACACTCTTTTCACAAGACGTTCAAGGATCTTATCCACTTGGACTTCATTATCTGTACTCCACCTTTGTCTACCATTCATTTCATTTTTATTACCTCTTTTTTAAGAGAATCAGATCATTGGGTGTGTTATTGGCGAATGTAATTGACTGCACAGCCAGTGAGATGGGCCTGTAACTTTGTATTACTGTTGCTTTGGGGAGGGGATTTTAGTCTTGGTTTCACTTTTGACCATGCCGATACTTTGTGTCCAATAAACATGTTCTCAGAAGAAACCTCAAGCCTCGGAGTTCTGTTTTATTTGGCCTCATTTATCAGAACCATGACAAATAATAGCATCAATAGCGGGAACAGCCCATCCAGAGTTAAAATGGGAGGTCCTTGAACCATGTGGCCCATGTAGTTCCAGCAAGTGGATCAAGAGTGGTCATGCATTGCCACCTCCCCCATCTCAGGATGCAAGATGGGACCTCGGAAAGAAGGGAAGACCCTCTCTGGTGTTCGAAAAGATCTCTGTCAGATCTGCCATCACCCTGCTTCAGCCCTGCTTCGCTTTGATGGCAGCCTGCCCTAAAATATGGGGAAGGGAGAGGGAGGGATGTAGGAAGGGGGGATGACAGGAACCAGAAATGCCAACCAGAGACAACGGTTGAATGATCCAAGGACACAAGCATGGGAAATGAATATGAATGCCCACAAAAGAAGCACCAAACTTTGGGAATTGTTACCAAAAGACCTAATTTGACCCACACTGGACACTAACAAGGCAACCTGGGGGAATGGCTTGGGAGAAAGGGAAAATTACTGGATTTAAGCTGGAAATCTCAGATCTAGCTTTGCTTATGCTGTCATCACTTGCCTTTAGTAAAAGTGTATCTTTTGCTACAAATGGAGTCAAGAGTTTTTCTTTCCTAAAAGCCCAGGCTGGGACAGGCTGACAACCTCTCACCTGTGTTGCTGAAATGCCTTCTACTTGACTGCTTGTAGTTCTCCCGTGGATGTCCGTGCATCTGGGAAGGGTGAGGAGGTGGCTGCTGCAGCCTTTGAGCATGAGGGCTATGGGGGACAGGA
The DNA here is from genome assembly GCF_947247035.1 of Vipera ursinii. NCBI lineage: Eukaryota > Metazoa > Chordata > Lepidosauria > Squamata > Viperidae > Vipera > Vipera ursinii. Next base: position 8,303,760 of record NC_139524.1, on the reverse strand, counting down.
GCCATCTGAGCATCTCGACTGGGCCCAGGAGCTTCTGGACGAAGGGGCCGCTTGCCGCTCGCTGCCTCTTCCTTCTTTTTCTGTTCCTGCCAAGCAGAAAGACAACTTCAATGGGAAACTCAAAAGGCAAACATTAACAATTATTTGGGTTTTATTAACCAGGAGTTGTGGAGGAGGGAGGTCCCTGGAGAATATTTGAGGGCCTCCTCTAGAAGGAAGGATTAAACAAAAGAAGAATCGAAAGCCGTAAGGCTTCCCACCTCCCACCTCTTCATTTGTGACCAAGGTTTGCTAGCCAGCCCGTTGGCACCCAGGGACCTCCACAATTGCACTTGGCAGGCAACTTGAGGAAAGAGCCGTGCAAGTCCAGCAACGGAGAGTGGACAGCCACTTCTCTGAAATCATATGGGGGTCTCCTGCTTGAGCAGGGGGTTGGGCTAGAAGACCTCCAAGGTCCCTTTCAGCTCTGTTCTGATTGCTTAGCAAAGAGCCAATTCTAGCCAAAGGAGCTGGAGACTCACAGAAAATTACAGCCCCATCAAGGAGTCTCCCAGAAGACTCAACGGCTTTGATCCCCAACCTACGTCCCCTGAACACTGAAGGCTACCAATCCTAAAAATAGGATTTCTCCTCCTCTCTTCTACAACCCAACTTCTGGCTCTTAAGAGAGCAATGACGGAACCAGGAGCAAAAAAAAAAAAACAGAAAAAGGAAAAGGAAAAAAAAAGCAGAGTCCCACCTACAAGTCTCAATCACACTTCCTCCAGTTCCTGAGGTTTTCTTTTGCAGAAGAAGTTCCCTTTCCTTCCTTCTCCTTATTTATATTTATGCCCCTTCCATTTTACCGCACAATGCAAACATACACACAACCACACACAACTCCGTCCTTACCGCCAGTTCCCGGGCTCGCTTTTTACTCGCCATCTTGTATATCTTATGCAATTTTTTGGCATTAAATTCAGTAAACTTGGATACAAATACCCAAAGATTCCTGGAAGGAAGTGAAAGGGATATGTTAATTTTCTCTTTTTATATGCCCAAAGTTTTCAATCCAGAGGAAAGAGATGCCCCAAACAAGGTTAAGAAGCAGTAATGATGTTTTTATTCTGGGGCCCAAAAACCCCTTCTTACATCCCCTCTCCTTCCAATAATGTCTTGCTGCAAACCTGAGTCATATTTGCCATCGTTCGCTCCCTAGAGACTAAAATAGATGATCTGAAACTTGAGCTGGCCACGAACAGGGAGTGTATATCGGAGGTGGTGACCCTTTAAGAGCTGTATGCAATGTAATTTCATTTTGATGTATGTTGATTGGTGTACAATCAAAGTGACAATAAAGTTGTTGTTGTTATTATAAATCCCGAGACAGCAGTATTTGATCTACGCATGACATGACCCAGTCTGCTACCTCTCTTTATTACTGCAAATGCCTGTATCATGGTTTTTCTAGGAGTTTGGACTAAAATGTGTAATTTTTTTTTAAACACTTCAATGTATTTCCACATAGGGGAATTCAACACAATCCAACAACTGGAGACTGCATCTCGTCGGCAGCATTGTCACACTTTTAAGTGTCGAATCCCTCAAGGAGCTTGGGACACCCGAAAGAGTGCAAGCGGTCACGGGAATTCAAGGGGAGTTGGATTTAGTTTGCTTGTGGCTATGTAGAGGTTCCAGGCTGATTCCTCTTTTAACTCCATCCCCAGGTTCTGCCTCTCCTTCCGCTACACCTCCAAACTCAAAAAGATCTGACTGCAACATCAGGGAGGGAGAGAGAGATTGAGATTGAAGGTTTGGCGGGCAGACAGATTACCTTCTCCATACATTAAGAACTTCCTGTTCAATGTGGGGTTTCAAACATTCAGCAATGTGGTCTCCTATCTTGAGCAGGCAGCTCCGAGTTTGCTCCAGCTGCTCTTGTTCTGTAAGTCCTTTTTCTGGCTTATCCAGCTGTTTCAGGGCTTTCTTGACTGGCCTCATCTGCTCTTTGCACTTGGAGACAGAAAAAGCAGAGCTCCACATTAATCGGGCAGCAGAAAGGAGGAAGAGGAGAGGAAGTTCCAGATTTAGGCAAACCTTTGAGGCTAGGGGCCCATTTTGATGGGGGAGGGGGTCTTCTGTGAGCACCCTCTCAAAATGGTAGCCACAGGGGTCTTGCCCATTCACAAGTCACCAAGCTGTAGGAAGGACAACTTTTGATTTGAAGGTCCTTTTTTGTATCCTTTTCTTCCCCCTTCTTCTTGTCAATTTTTCAACTTTCCCCCTTTGATCTCCATTTCCTATTTTTAAAACTTTTCGGATTGGTTAAGTTGTTTAAAGATCAATGACCAGCCCTCTTTTGACTTTTCCCCAGAGTTCCACCCCATTCCTGGAGAAGACTCACGATGGTGAAGGTTGCATGGTCTAAGTCATCCTCTTCCTCTTCGTCAATGGGGACAGGCTCACTTCCTGCCGTAATGTGGACGGGACCCTGAGCCAGCGGCTTCTTCCCTTTGTTGCTAGATTTGGCCTCGTTGCCTTTGGGCTATGAAAGGACAAGAAGAGATAGCATCCCTCTAAGAAGTAGCACAGGAAGGAAAATCGCAGATGTGCCAATGGAAGGGAAAAAATATCAAGGGTGTTGAGAAACTGCATTCTGCTGCCTGGAATTTTCAGGCAATTTCTTTGCCCCTTAAAACAGGGTCCTCCACCTTTGTGATAATAAACTAATGGTAAAGGTTTCCTCTGTCCAGTCATATATGATTCTAGGGGGTGGTACTCATGTCCGTTTCACGGCCAAGGGAGCCAGCCAGTGTTGCCCAAAGACAACTTCTGTGGTCATGTGGCCAGCATGGCTATATGCCCAAAGCTGCACGGAACGCTGTTACCTTCCCACTTGAGGGGTACCTATTTATCTACTCGCATTTGCATGCTTTTGATCTGTTAGGTGGGCAGGAGCTGAAGTATATGGTATTTAAGACTTTAAGCGGCTGGGGAGAACGGAGTAATTTTAAGAGCCTATCTAGCCAGATATGAAAGCATCATTCAATACATGCTCAAGGATAGCCAGTTGCAGATGTGTCTTATTTTGGTGACCTCGCAATCAATCTATGAGTTGTCTTCTTCTAAAATGTTTCTTAGACTTCTCAGCCTGAATCGCAATCTGGGGAGGTCCTGATGGTCCCCCAATTAACCCAACCCAATCCTTCTTAGCTTCCCAGGTCTAACAAGGACAAGCCAAAGCATTCAGCCTGCCCAAATATCTGAAAAAAATGGAGAATAGGGATGTTCTGCCCATAACATGAAGTTGGTCATGGCTTATTCACACAAACACACAGCCAAGTTACCAGCACACGTATGTGACCCTTGTTTAAAATCAGCAATGGCATGGCCACCAAGACAGGTTAACACCAGTAGGTACCTGTTCTTTTTTATCCTGTTGCTTTTTATCCTTTTCTTTCTTCCTCTCTTTTTCCCCTTCCTTTTCTTGGCTTTGGGCTGGCTGCTTATCCTTGTTCTCTTTCTTCAACTTCTTTTTCAGGGTATTCTTATTCACCCCATCCTCCTTGGGGGCAAAACATGTGAATGCGCATAGAGGACAGAACGTTCACCTTACTCTTGATGGAGGGAAGGGGGAAATGTATCTTTTTCTTAAGATAACTGACATCAATACAAATAAAGTAAAATAAAATAATAAATAAAATAAAATAAAACAAAACAAAATAATAATAAAATAAAATAAATAAGATAAAATAATAAAATAAAATAAATGAAATGAAATAATAAAATAAAATAAGATAAAATAAAAAAGTAATAAAATAAAATAAAATAAAATAAAATAAAAGATAAGATAAGATAAGATAGTAAAATAAAATAAAATAAAAAGTCCTTGATTTACAATTATAACTGGGACCAGACATTTCTGTTGAAAAGCAAGACAGTCGCGCCTGATTTAATGGCCTTTTCTGGCCCGGCAGTTAAGCAAAATCACCGCACTTGTTAAGGGAAGCATGCAAATGATAAGCAAATCCAGCTTCCCTCACTGACTTTGTTGTTGGAAGCTGGGTGGAAAGACAAATGGTGATCATGCATCCCCAGGATGCTGCAATAATTGGATAAGCTGAGCCCAACATTTATGTTTCTAAGTGAGAAATTTCTTGAGTTCTGCCCCATTTTACCACTGTTCTTGTTAAATGAATCGCTGCAGTTGTTAAATTAGGACTAAGGTTGTTAAATGAATCTGGTCTCCCCCTAGATTTTGCTTGTCAGGTCGCAGAAGGGGATCACGCACCTCTGGGACACTGTAACCGTCATAAATCTGAGTCAAATTGTCAAGCAGCCACATGTAAATCAGATGACCATGGGGATGCTGCAACGGTCATAAGTGTGAAAAACGGTCATGAGTCCCTTTTTCAGTGCTGTTGTTGACTTTAAACGGTCACTAAATAATTGTTATAACTCAAGGACTACCTATCTTTGTAGTGCTAATGAAAACAACAACAACACACGCCCTAATATTAATCTATGCAATTCTTGGTAGCATCAGGATCCTTCCTCAAAGAGAGATAATAACAAGGATTCCAGCAGGTCTCCATCATTGGCTCCATCATTCTGGGATTTTCCTGAACTGTAGCCCCTGGCTAAGATGGCGCTCCCAAAATTGCAGACCCTAAATTTTAGTCGGCCATTTTCTCCCCCAGAAAGTCCCAGATCCTCAGGCGCTCATGCTTACCTTCTTCTGTCCTTCTACTGACAGGTGGTCTGCAGGCTGTGCAGAAGAGACCTCGCTTCCTGGCTCTTCCTTGATTTTGGGGGGCTTGTTTTCCTTCCGGATTCGGGGCTTCACCACTTTGGCTTCGGCCTAGATCAGCAGAAAAGCCCACGAGGGCACAGATGATGAGAAAACCCTCTTTGCTGGCCAGTTTGGTGGACCTTCTCTTTGTTTGTGTCAACCCTTCCCTGTATAGAGTCTCCCATCTCACTGCATATTTCCGGGGCTCTGGAGAGTGACCAGCTTTAACTCTCAAATGGGGTAGCTTTCCCAGGGACAGAGGTGGTGCACCAATTGGGCCTCCTGGAATGTTTGCTTCTGCCCAGGAGCAGGTGGCAGCTGTGACTGGTGGGGCCTTTGCATGGATTCAACCTATGTGCTAATTGCGCCCACTCATGGACAGGGAGGCCCCATTCGTGGTGACTCAAGTCCTAGTTGCTTCCCATTTGGAGGGCTGCAATGTGCTTCACCACGGGTTGTCCATATTTTCTGCCACAAAGACTGCAAGCTTGAGTTTTGCAGGCACTAGATTCCCAAACAATGCATAGAATAAACCAAAGGGGCAAACTGAGCTTGTTCTTTGGCGGAACTGACCTCCTCTGTCTTTGTCACACTTTCTTTCCTTTTCAGGTCTCTTTTGATAAGTTTCAGCAGATAATCTACTCGTGTCTGGAGCTGCTTCCCCTGTGGCTTTTTATCGGTCTCAACTGGTAAAATCTGGAGATGGGTGGAGAAGGAATAAACATAAAACAGAGGTTTAAAGTCACCCACCTAACCTTGCGCCCAAGGCAGAACTAGAACTCCCAGTCTCCCGGTTTCTAGCCTGGTGCCTTAAATGACTAAACCAAACCGGCTCTCTGTTTTATGCATAAAATCAACGCAAAAAAACATTGCTCGTCAAGCTGCAGAGCCACTTCTCCCCACATCCGACGCTGCCACATCCTGCAAAAATCCCTTTTTCAAACATCATAGTTTGGTGTTGCATCTATAAAGCTTCACCCACGGGTGAGGTTCCTTGTACCTTGTCGGTCAGGTTCAGTTCTGGGTCTGATTTGATGAGCTCCCAGTTCCCACATCCGTGCTCGTAAATTCCCCGCAGCAAGCAAGAGTCCTCTTCCACTCCCCAGTCTATATCGAAATGGGCAGATTTGACACGGCAGTTCAGATGGAACCTGCAAAATTGGAGGAGAGGATGGGCAAAAGTTGAGAAACAATTCCGTGTGAGACGCCCCTTGTTAATAAAGTTCCACATCAGAACTGGATAAGACAAAGGAAAGGCAAAGTTAGAGGTATGTGTGAAAGCATGGTGAAATTTTCTCTCTTAAACATCTTCTCCCTAGCTGACCTCAGTTCCACTTAAACTGAGCAGAGGATCATTCCTTAAACTGCTTCAAAAAGGGACCAAATTAATGTGGGAACCAGCTACTGAGGCCTACTTGAAAAGAAGGCAATACAGTGTTGATCTTGAAGAAAAACCTATCTCTCCCTATCTTTCCCTGGAGAAGATGAGGAACCGTCTTCTGCCTAGCCTGTAAGAATCTAGCAGAATAACCAAGTTGGAGGGGACCTTGGAGGTCATCTAGTCCAAACCCCTGCTCAAGCAGGAGACCCTATACAATTCTAGGCAAAAGGCTGTCCAGTCTCTTCTTAAAAGCCTCCAGTGATGGAGCATCCACACCTTCCGGAGGCAAGCCGTTCCATTGATTGATTGTTCTTACGGTCACAAAATGTGTTACTAATTGAACTGCAGTGATTTGCTTAACAACTGTGGAAGAAAGTTCACAAAATAGGACAAAGTTCACTTAACAGCAATCTTGCTCAGCAACAGAAATTTTGGGTTCCATTGCGGCCGTAAGGCAAGGAGCAGGCATATACATAGAATGAAGGCTACTGCTAAGCTTGTAAGCCGCCCTGAGTCTTCGGAGAAGGGCGGGATATAAATGGAATTAAAATAAAATAAATAAATAAATAAACACCTGCAGAGAAACACTCAAAGACTTCAACTGCAGGAGACCTGCTGCTAATCTGGTAAATTATCCTGGACTGGACTCTTGGTCTAATCCAGCAATTCACTTGGTTACCTTCTCTCGAGTCAAAGTAATGGCTGCCTCTTCCATATTTACATTTTAGAATCCATTTAGATTTCTCTTCACATGTATGATATTATCTTTTTCCAACGTAAAGGTCAACAGAGCATAAATAATAACATACTGCCTAAGGGTCCATTTTGTTTAAGAGCAACGTGTGATTTTTTTCTCCTCAAATTCTTTTGGGGCCACTCAAGGCTGCTACATAAACACACAGATACACACTTACGTGGTCTTACATGGTCATGCTTACCTTGCCCTCTCCACTGGGTCAGATGGAATGATCTGATGGAGCATCACAAACTCCTGCTCATGCTGAATAATGGCTTTCACATTCACCTGGACTCCAGAGATCTTAATTGTGGGTCCCTTTCTTTTCCCTGGTCCTTTGTCTGAATAAAAGGAGCCACAGAGAGTTTTTAGTCACAATCAGTTGGGGTGAGTTGGGAGTCGCATTTAAAGAGCACATCAGCACCCGAGACTTTAACATGTTTCCATTTGGGAGCTAAAGTACCAGCCTGTTATTGTAGGAGAAAAGCAGGCAGAACTGTGAAGGGTTGGATTTAAACATGTCATCAGTTTAGAATCCTTGCATTGTAGCAAACAATCCAAGTCGCTCTGTCTTGAATTCTGTTGACTCTTATTTGGTGTCAATTTAGTACTGAACTTTAGTTGATTAGATTCTTGCATAGAGGCTTGAATAAATATTTTATGCTGCAACTTAACATATAGTCCTGATCCTTTGTGCCTGATGGTGATTTTGAAAAAGGAGGACTAGTTTTGTTGCAGAGTTTAGGGACTTCTACGGTGCTGATTTTCTTTATATAAAGAGATAAGTTCAAAACCCTGGATTCTGATGACCACCCCGCTTTTCCCATCAAAGAAAGCCCCCTTGCTCACTTTCAGTTGGGTTCTCCTTCAGATGCTCCTCATACTCCTGCATGGCTGATGCACAACTGTTATGGAGAAGTTCCCCCAAACGTTTCAGGTCAGCTACAGATTTGTCCACAAGTTCGGCATCTCGAGCTATGCATTCCAGTCTAAAAAAAGGAGATGGGATGTAACAAAGGTCCTGTACAGCAAATCCCACCCCCCCCCCCAACACACGCACCAATCGGACATTATTTTAAAGCACTTCCAGAACATGGATGGACTAAGAGCAGCTACCAGAGAACAAGGATGAAACTGAACACAGCCTAGCAGGACCGTAGGGGGGATAGGGAAACATCATTTCATTTATTTAAATAATTGATGGGGCCAGCCATCTCCCGGAAGTGATTCTGAGTGGCGCACGGCGATTAAAACATAAAATCACAACGTGAAACCAAAGGCGCCTGAGGTTGGATCATCCCTCCAATCCTCTGATGTCCCAGCAGTTGTAATTTAGTAGACTGCACCTTCTCTCTCATCTGGCACTCACCGCTCCAAAGGAACACCAAACTTCTTGTAAGCCTTGATAAATCTGTGGAATTTAGACAGGAAGAGCAACAACCATTAAGAGAGGGTTGCTAAAGGCCTCCATTTTGTTTTCCCCTCTGTTTGTGGTTCTCGTCCCGCTCTCTCAAATTAAACCCCTCCAGATGCGCCCGGAGTGCAACTCTCAAGTTACCCAATATTTACTAAGTCAGGTTAAGCAAAGGGAGACTACAGAAGGTTTTTACATTATTTTTCTTCTTCTGCTCTGGAGGCTCAAGACCACCGGAGCAATCTCCCCTCCTTTCATCCCCACCAGGCCTCACTGCGAGGTAGGCCGGGCATCCCTCCCACCCATTCCAGTTCATCCTGGCTCTGGCAAATGATGAAAAACACATCCAGAAGAATCCTGATGCCAACCTTCTGATTTCGGTGTCTGTAAATCCTTCCACTGTGTCCTTCTGAGCACTGCGAGGTCTCCCTCTGCGTTTGGGCCTTTTGTCATCATCCGATTCCTCCGTCTCCGTCTCCGAGCCAGATGATCTCTGTAGCTTTCTCTTTAGGTCAACATCTGAATCACTGTCATTGGGCTGAGCCTGCCAGGGCCAGAAAAAGGCCAGGGTTAGACAGATCCTCCTTGCCAAAGGATGCAAAATGCAGGTCCTCCCCAATTTACAATAATTCATTTAGCAACCATTTCACATTAAAATGGCACTGAAAAAACAGACCTATGACCGTTTTTCTCACTTAGGACCGTTGCGGCATCCATTCCCCACGGTCGTGTCATTTACACTCAGATGCTTGGCAACTGGTTCACATTGACAATCGTTGCAACGTCCCGGGATCGTAAGTCGAGGACTACCTGTACTTAGTAGCCCAAACACTCAATGCTCCACAAAGGGGTGGGAGACTTAAGGAAGAACAGCCGGAGTTTCACAAGGCCACCCATTGCCTTGAGCCTGTGTGTTCCCAGGAACATCTTTGCCTGTGTGTTTCTCGGCACCCAACAAAGTGTGAATGTTCTCTTCTGAAAAGCTAAACATCTCCAGCAGAGCCATCTACATCTGAAGGGCCTCCATCCTGCTGGTGTTTGGAAGGGTTTTCTCCACCCAGGGTGAGGTGTGATGTCTCTTGTTGTAGGTCATACAGTACAAAAAAAGCTACCTTTTTGGCTGAGCTGCGAATTCTCGGCAGCATGTATATCTCCTCTAGTTCCTTCTGTCGCTCCTCTTCTTCCACCTTCTTCCTCTGTTCCTCAGGAATGATGTTTTCCCAATCCTTTTCAGGTTTGTCTTCCACCTCGGCTTCCTCCTCCTCCATTGTGGCAAAGTTTGCTACCTGGGAGGAGAAACAACCAGGCTTTCCATACTGGGCTTCCATATCACACCCTGGACATCAACTGTTTCGACTCCTCCCCATGGGAAGCCGCTGTAGGGCACTGCATGCCAAAATAACTAGAAATAAAGAGAGCTTTTCCCCTCGTGCCTTCACTCTGCTGAACACCTAATCACCACAGAACTGTCTTATTTCTAAAGATATTTAACCATGTAGTAAGGCTGCATTACTATTATCCTTCTCACCTTTTCTACTACCTTCTCCTACCTATTGGTATCTTATGATTATATTACTTTAATTTTTGTATGTACACTGCAAACCTATGCACCAGAGACAAATTGGATGCTTCTGCTTCTCCTCCTCCTCCTCATTCCTCTGCTGCTTCTGCTTTTTCTGCTTCTCCTCCTCCTCCTCCTCTCCCTTCTCCATCCTCTTCCTCCCTCAATGATCACAGCTTCAAAACTTCTTCTGGCCTTGAGATTTCCTCCTCAAGATGGTTGTACAGGACTCTTCCTATCTCAGCTAGCTCTTGAGTTGTTTAACTGGGGCTGTTTCCAGAAGATCCAAAAATCTGGGCTAATTTCATGTTTCTAACTAAACATGTTGACTTTGGTAGCTGTGGATCACCCAAGATCTGGGGGTAGAGGAACTCTGGTGCACAAATTCATGGACTTAAAAGGGAAAAAGAAATCCCTATGACTAAATATAGTAATTAATATTAATTTATATTTATGACAAAGGAAATTGCCAGTCTCTAAGTGATTTCTGATCTAAGTATATTGTTTATGTTTTTCTATTGTTAAGTTCCTCTTCCTTGGATTTTTGTACATTAAAAGGTGAGAGTTTTTTTTCATAAATTCGAATTTCCATTACTCTTTTTCTTATCAATTGTTGTCCCTGTGGTTATTTAACTGAGGGTTTTCTCAAATGATGCACTGTTCCAAGTTGTGTTGAAACTTTTGAAGACTTTGTTAATTCAGCTTAAAACCTGATTCCAGATAGTGAGGACAAGATTCTTCCTTCCTTCCTTCCTTCCTTCCTTCCTTCCTTCCTTCCTTCCTTCCTTCCTTCCTTCCTTCCTTCCTTCCTTCTTTCCCTCTTTCCTTCCTTCCTTCCCTCCCTCCTTCCCCTTCTCCCTTTTTTTCTTTTTCCTTCTTCTTTGCAATGAATTTTTCAGATGCAATGAATGGCTTTCTTTCACCATGTCTCCATTTCAATTACACATAAGGAACATTTATGAATATGAAGGCACTTCATACTAAACCCATTAATTTCCTCTTCTATCACATGGTGTATTGCCACCCAATGTGTAACTGAGCGGATGGCAATAATTGAGCATTTTTCAAGGTGCCACCTAGGACTAACTAAACTCTTAACTGTCCGGCTGAGTGGGAGGCGAGCGTGTTCACCTCTAGGCCACCACACCACTCCTTTTAATTGCACGGATAATGCTACAAATTCTGAAATCTTTGATGCTCCTTTTTCTGGGCCTGTACCTTAAACTGGGAAAGTAGTTCGTCGGTTGCACTTGTGGATGGTTCGTTCTCTCGTGTCTCAGCCAGGCGTAAGATTTCCTCAATGTCCATTTCCTGGAAGCAGGAGGAAGAGTGCAGTCAGACACACACCAGTATGAAAGATTGAATTTGTCCTTCTAAAGTTCTGATATGAAAATGGATTGGATTGAGTTAAATGTCTGCCAATGACAAATGACATCCCAAGAAGAATCAAGGTAATCTCCACCCAGAAATAGAGATCAGAAAACTCACCTGTGGTTCAGATTCTTCCCCTTCTGGTTCTTTAAATAGGTCTTCCGCTCCAAACTTCAAGATGGCGGTCAGTTCTTCTTTGTTGAATGGGTTTGAACTAAAGAAAAACATGAAGCCACTGGCTTACACAAAGCTTTCCAGTTCACAAGTACTTGGACCATATCTTAGTTCACTTTTCCAGGATCTCAAATAATCTACCGTAGTTCCTCATCCTTATCCCTTGGTAAGAAGTCCCATCCACCTCCTAATCTTTTTTTAATCTAAGAAAATTAGCCAATTTGCAATTCTGAGTAGCTAAAATAATTCTTGTTCGTCTTTTTTAAAAATCAAACAGTCAATGTTACAATAAATTGTATTTATTTTTTTTACAAAAAGAAAAAGACAGCAACCTTACGTGTTTAGGTATCAATGACCATGTCTGGCTGACAAATATAACCATCTCATTTTATCTCCTTAAACTTTCACAACAGGGATTGTTGCTAAATGACTTGGTTTGTACTGCCTGCTAAGCTGAAGAAAGCTCCAGAATCCACTGAATTACTGCTATTTTTCCTCCTGTTCATAAAGGCAGTAACATTTACCACTTGCATCTACTGCAGTTATAATCTTCTATTTAGCCCAATAGTAAACCAAAGGGTCTTCCCCATGCCTTTTATTCAGGCAGAGACCCAAAGGTGCTTTTTCAAGAGGCAACTGGACTTTTTGTGTGTCATCATTAAAGACGTTTTGCTTCTCATGCAAGAAGCTTCTCCACTTTTGAACTTGGATGAGAAGTGAAACGTTTTCAAGCAAGAACAAAGAAAGTCCAGTTGCCTCTTGAAAAAGCACCTTTGGGGCAACCATGACCAGGATGACTGAGAATCTCCATAGGGGTAGAGACCATCCCTTCCCAGTGAACAGTTCACCCCAATTAATAAGCCTAAGTCTTATCACCTTCCCAGATTAACGTTGAAAGGGTACCATAAAAGAGCCACCTTGAGGCCCATCTCCTTACTTAGATCTGTCTGAGCTATTGTCCAAAACCGTCCGTCCGGTGGTGTCCATCCTTTGTATCACGAGATGGTCGAGCACCATCTTCTTCTTCGCTCTTTCTATAATCTCCTCTTCCACTGTTCCCTTTGTAACCAAGCGATAGATATTTACCTGCAGAATCCAGGGGATGCGTGAAATAGCTATATAGGTAGCTTTTTATCCCTGGTGCAGCCAAGGTGAGGCGCAAAAAATCTCTTTTTGGATCTCTCCCTAGTTCAATGACTCATTCACCTGACCTTTTTAAAGGATTGGGAAGGAACAGGGATCAAGGACTAGCATGCTGCATATCAAAAGCTACCGGCTTCTAACCCCTTACAATAAAACCAGAATTTGTCCCACCAGGATTATTTTATCTTTGGATTAGTTGATGTCGCTTTTTCAGCCATGTTCACCAAGGCAGCCCCTTTAGGGGAACTTCTGAATCTCTGACTTCCAAGCCCACACACCCCAACCGCCCCCCCCCCCACAAATCCCCTCTATCAATATTATTTAACCTTGCTGCTCACTATTTCAAAAATCAACGAAAGAAATAACCAGAGTTTTTCCTTGCCAGCCTATATAATCTGGAAAGGTAGGATTGGGTCAACTGATGAAGAGCAACACGTAAAGTATGTCTGCGCCACAATTTGCCCAAATTCAAAATGACCAGTAGGAAAGCTCCCCACTATAATTGCCTTCATCCCAAGTTCTAAATTCCATTGCTCAGTGCAGGAAGAGGCAACTGACGTGGCAGACAGCCAGTCTGGTCTATGCTTCAGGTGACAATCTAGAAACTAGTAAATTGGAGGTTTAGTCCCGCCTTATTCATGAAAGCCAGTTGGATGACTTGGGGCCAGTCACTCCTTTTCAGCCCAACCAACTTCACAGGGTTGTTTGTGGGGAAAAACAGGAGAAGTATTTAAGTAGAGGACTGGAGGCTGAGGCATATCAATAACGGCTGCAGGAATTGGCCGTGTGTCATTTAATGAAAAGAAGGAGCAGTGTCCCAAAATCTAAGGGGTTGCTACAAGAAGAAAGGGTCAACCAGTGAATCTCTGATCCTGGTGACTGATCCTAAATTTGATTTCGGGTCAACCTATTCTGCAAAGCACCTGAAGGCAGGACAAGAAGCAATAGATGGAAACTAATCAAGGAGAGAACAAAGCTAGAAATATGTGGAAATGTCCTGACAATTAGAGCAATTAATCAGTGGAATGATTTGCCTCCAGAAGTTGTGGGTGCTCCAACACTGGGGGGTTTTTTAAGAAGAGCTTGGGCAACCATTTGTCTGAAACGGTCTAGGGCAGGGGTGTCAAACTCAATTTCATTGAGGGCCACATCAGCATTGTGGTTGCCCTCGGGGGGCCGGGTAGGTATGGCCAGGGTGGGCGTGGCCTACTGGGTGGGCGTGGCTAGAGTGTGTATGGCCTACTGGGTGGGCATAGCCAGCTCTACAATCATTCGCATCACGGGTGCCTATGGGGGCCTGGGCAGGAGTGGGACAGATCTGGGGGTCTCTGGCAAAAGGAGGGTCTCTGGGCCAGGGCCAAGGCAGCAGGGACCATTCCCTCACTGTTTCCAGGATGGCTTTGGGGACCACATGAAACCACTTCACGGGCCGGATCTGGCCCCCGGGCCTTGTGTTTGACATGTCTGGTCTAGGGCATGGGTCTTCAAACTCGGCTCTTTTATGACTCATGGACTTCATCTCCCAGAATTCCTCAGCCAGGCACTCTGGCTGAGGAATTCTGGAAACTGAAGTCCATGAGTCATAAAAGGGCTGAGTTTGAAGACCCATGGTCTAGGGCTTCCTGCCTGACCAGGGGGTTGGACTGGAAGGCCTCCAAGGTCCCTTCCAACTCTGTTCACCCCTAATCCCCCTTGCTAGGAACTGACATCCACCCCATCTGCAGAAAGCCTAAAGGAAGAGGAGAACGTTTCCCACTAACTTGTTTCTTTTGGCCAATCCGGTGAGCCCGAGCCTGGGCCTGTAGGTCATTCTGGGGGTTCCAATCCGAATCGAAGATCACCACCGTGTCAGCCGATGCCAAGTTGATCCCCAGGCCGCCGGCTCGCGTGGAGAGTAGAAAGCAGAAGTCCTAAGGACACGGGACGAAGGGAACGCACATTAGACCTGCGTCTGCAGAGGTCCGGGAGGAGCATCAGCAAAATCCTGGTCGGGGGCCAAGAGTTGTGGGCACAAGGGTTACGTGCCAGCAGGGCATTCCAAGCAGATGGGAGGGAGGCATGAAGGGTAGTGCCACAACTACACACCTTCTACGCAAGGTACAGATAGCCCTCGACTTACAACAGTTCGTTTAGTGAGCGAAGTTACAACGGCACTGGAAAAAGTGATCTTACAACTGTTTCTCACACTGACCACCGGATGCTTGGAAGTGGTTCACATTTACGACGGCTGCAGAGCCCCGGGGTCATGCGATTCCCCTTTTGCAAACTTCTGCCAAGCCAGGTCAATGGGGCAGCCGGACTCACTTAATAACCGTGTTACTAATTTAACAACGGAAATGATTCACTTAACCAACGTGGCAAGTTAAGTCGCAAAATGGGGCAAAATTCACTTAAGAAATTTCTCGCTTGGCAACATACATTCTGGGCACAACTGTGGTCGTACGTCGAGGACTACCTGTACTGGTTTACTAGTACAGCAGGACAGCCTGATCTGCTGTCCTGTGCAAAACAGCAAATTAAAATACAGATAAGAAGAGGCCTCCTCAGAAACACATTCCTGTTATGCAGCGACTGTACAGGCAGGAGCCCAAAATTTCTGTTGCTAAGTGAGACATTTTACAACCTTTTTTTGCCACAGATGCTAAGTGAATCACTGCGGTTGATAGTAACCTGGTTGTTAAGTGAATCTGGCTTCCCCATTGACTTTGCTTGTCGAATGTTGCAAAAGGGGATCATGTGTCCTCAGGACACTGCCACCGTCATAAATATGAGTCAGCTGCCAAGCGTCTGAATTTTGATCACGTGACCATGGGGGATGCTGCAAGGGCTGTAAGCGTGGGAAATGGTCATGCCACTTTTTTCAGTGCTGCGTTGTAACTCTGAACAGTCACTAAATGAACTCTACGTTCATGTCTTGGTTGTCCCAAAGGTGCTTTTTCACGAGGCAACTGGACTTTCTTTGTTTTTCCTTGAAGACATTTTGCTTCTCATCCAGGAAGCTTCTTCAGCTCTGAACACAGAGGACTACAAGGCCAAGGTGAACAGTCTTGGCCTTGACTCTTCAGACTCCGTAGATCCCACCAGAAGAAGCTTCTTGGTTGAGAAGTGAAATGTCTCCAAAGGAAAAACATGAAAGTCCAGTTGCCTCCTGAGAAAAGCACCTTTGGATAAATGAATTGTTGTAAGTGGAGGACTAACTGTACAGGTAGTCCTCGACTTACCACCGTTAATTTAGCGACCGGTCAAAGTTACAATGAAAAAGGTGACTTACAATTAGCATTCACGCTCACCACCACTGTAGCATCCCCCCAATCGTGTGTTCATAATTCAGGCACCTGAGAACAGGCCTGTATTTATGACCGTTCCAGCATCCCACCGTCGTATGATGACCATTTGGGACCTTCCCAAATTTGTGACAAGCGAAGTCAAAGTCACAGTCGCTGAGCGACTGTGTGATTTAATTTCGCCGCAGTGATTTGCTTAACCACCGCGGCAAAAAGTTCCTAAGATTGTGCAAGGCTCTCTTAACAACTGCCTTGTTTAGCAATGGAAATTCTGCACGCCCCCACCCCACCCCCACCCCATTGGGTAATAAGTCAAAGACTGCACGTTGCTCCAAATTTAATAATAATTAATAATAATAATAATAATAATAATAATAATAATAATAATAATAATAATAATAATAAGTAATAAGTAATAATAATAATTAATAATAATAATAATAATAATAATAATAATAATAATAATAATAATAATAATAATAATAATAATAATAATTTTATTTATATACCGCCCTTCTCCCGAAGGACTCAGGGCGGTGAACAGGGCAGATATATAAAAAATACAAAAATACAAAAGTTAAAAGATAATTAAACATATGCCCAACTAAAAACAGTAAATACATATATTAAAAATGACAATAAAAACCCAACCCATCCCCCATCAGGCCAGGCCGGCTTGTTCAAATAAGACTGTCTTCAGATCGTGACGGAAGGAGCGAAAATCGGGCGCCGTCCGGAGCTCAACTGGTAACTGATTCCATAGCTCCGGGGCACCCACAGAGAAGGACCTCCCCCTGGGGGCCACCAATCGACATTTAATTTCCTATTTTCTACCTGCCGATTCAACCCATTAATTTTCGTCATTTTAAAAGAGACTTCAGCTCTCTTGTCTCACTTTGGAAATTAAAGCCCTATTAAACTCAGTGGGATTTCCTTCCTTATCAACAAATCGCAGATCACTCTCTTTAGTCCTGTTGAGAGGAGCAAAAAGTACCAAGAGGGTTTTTGGTTTTTTCCTGGAGTAAACTTCTAATTGGCCGGGATGTCTCTTTTTCTCTGTGCTGCCAAGCTCTTTCTCCAATAAGGCAGCTAGCAGAAGTGTCAACAAAGCTTAAAACATGGCCAAGATACGCTGACTAAGCAAGCCAGGTTTCTGTTTGCGGCGCGAAGCTGAGAGTCAACTCCTGTGACCTACGGCTGCTGGTCCTTCAGCAACGCAGAAGCCCAAAGTAAACTTTTCCTTCCCTTGCCCAGTGCCCGCCAGTCTCCTCCAGACCTTTCAGATGCCCAGGCCCTTGCCCAAAGAAACACAACCAACACCTTCCTTCACCTCCACCGAGGAAGCACAACTTGCTACCCACTTCCCAGGCCTCTCCACTTAGTTTACAGCTGTACCTCAGAGCCTTCGGCGTTGAAATGATCCAGGGCCTGTTTACGGATTTCTCCTTTGATGGAACCGTCCAGCCGCTGCAGAAAACAACGGCAAAGAGGTCAGGGGACCTCCAGGGTAAGCTTCACCTCCAAGCCAACCCCAGCTGCCCCCATTTCTCCTCCAGAAACTCAACTCTTTCCCCGGATGATTTCCTTCAGCTTAGAGCAAGACAACATTCTAAAAATAACCATGAGTAAAAATAACTTTGGGCTGAAGCTACTACTGCTGCTGCTGGGAACGGTGGTGGCCAGGAGGCTGAAAGACCAGGTTCCTGCAGCCGAGCCAGACATAATCTATAAAGTGGGTTTACGAAAAAAAAGAAAAAGAAAAAAATGGAGACTGTCTGCCTTGATTTATTGTGTTATCACCGTCGCATCATTTTGATATTTCTTAAATCTACTATTATTTGGGGGGTTTTCTTCCTTTTTCTAAAAACTATTTCCATTTTTGTGTTTTGCTTCTTCTTTTTTTCCTTATTAATTAAAAGCAATAATAATAAAAAAGGAGTCCCTGCGGACTTTATTTGGCTAGCCCAGGGGTGGGCAACCTTGGCTCTTTTATGACTCGTGGACTTCAACTCCCAGAATTCCTGAGACAGCATAGTCCACAAGTCATAAAAGAGCCAAGGTTGCTCAGCCCTGGGCTAGTCGTTGCCAACTATGAGGGTCGGTGCTCATCTCCGTTTCAAGGCCAGCACTGTCTGAAGACACTTCTGCGGTCATGTGACCAGCAGTATTACCTTCCCACTGAAATGGTACCTATTTATCTACTTGCATTTGCATGCCTTCGAACTGCTAGGTTGGCAGGAGTTGGAGCAAGGACCACTAAAATTGAATACAATAAAAAATAACAAACAACCTTAGAAAAAAAATAAAAATCTTCCCATCTGGTATCTTCCAATGCCTGGCAAGGGAAAATAGAAAGCAGAACCCTTGCCATGTAGCCAAGATCCTCCAGAAAGGCTGCATGATTATCAGCAAACATCCCCCTTAAAGTTGGTCTTTCTCTCTTATCCACCATAAGTCAAAAATACACTTGAGCACCTCCTGCTGCCCCACCACATTCATCTATCTGTCCATCAGCGTCTATCTATCTATCTATCTATCTATCTATCTATCTATCTATCTATCTATCTATCTATCTATCTATCTATGGGATGCGGTGGCTCAGTGGGTTAGGATGCTGAGCTTGTCGATCAGAAGGTCGGCAGTTTTATTTTATTTTTTTATTTTAATTCCATTTATATCCCGCCCTTCTCCGAAGACTCAGGGCGGCTTACAAGCAGTAGCAGTAGCTTACAAGCTTAGCAGTAGTTTGGCGGGTTGAATCCCGAGTGCCGCGTAACAGAGTGAGCGCCTGTTACTCGTCCCAGTTTCTGCCAACCTAGCAGTTCAAAAGCATGTAAAAATGCAAGTAGAAAAATAGGGACCACTACGGTGGGAAGGTAACAGCGTTCCATGCGCCTTTGGCGTCTAGTCATGCCGGCAACATGACCACGGAGACGTCCTCGGACAAGCGCTGGCTCTTCGGCTTTGAAATGGAGATGAGCACCAGAAGTTGGAGAGTTGGAAACGACTAGCACACATGTGTGGGGGAACCTTTACATCTATCTATCTATCTATCTATCTATCTATCTATCTATCTATCTATCTATCTATCTATCTATCATCTATCTATCTATCTATCTATCTATCTATCTATCTATCTATCTATCCATACCAACCAACCAACCAACCAACCAACCATAAAATTCCTGGTCTTCACCTGGAAAGGATGGTGTTTGATGGTCAGATACTCCGCCAAGATGTCCAACATTCTCACCATCTGGGAGAAAATGAGGACTCGGCTGCCCCTCTCGCGGAGCCTGCTGAGCAGTTTATCCAGAAGAATGAGTTTTCCACTGCTCCTGATTAAAGACTAAGAAGACAAAGTGACTATGAGGTTGGTGGTTCAAAACCTGATGGAGCAAAGTTGACCGAGCAACTGAGTATCATGATGGATTTAGTGGATTGACAGAAGTAACAATGACAGTGAATACAAGGAGGGTGCCCCATGTTCTAATTCATCTTGTCCATGAGCTCAGAACCTGTTTCCTTGCAGTAACAATTTCTTATAGATCGTCTTCCACAACCTGCCATCCTCCAAATGGATGTTTATGTTGGTTGGAGATAAAGGAAGTCCTGGTTCAATATGTCTGATGTGCTCAAGTAAGAGAAAGCTGACTTTCAGGCTAGATCTCAAGTTCCTCTGAGATCACCTGAAGCCTTTGAGATATTTGGAAGCCTTATACAATGTTATGCATCAGAGCTTCCTCCACTTTACCTCAATTCTTCTCCAGAATGTCATGCTTAGCCACACAACCAGCCAACAATATTATGAGTTCCATCACTGAGTAAATCCTTAATTTCTTTGTTGAGATTCAGGCTTTAGCAATACACAAGTTGAAAAGATCCACAAAATGGTCTCAAAATAGCAGCAGGACATTTGCACCTTCAGACTTGCAAGATTCTGCAAATGTAGCCTTACAATAACGCAGAATTAGCTCATCTAGTTAGGTTTCCTGTCTGGTTGACCTGGAAGGGCTGACATTACCAGAGGTCTTCCCCCAAGCTCTACCTACTTGCAGCCTCTCCTGGCTGTTTTCCTTCTCGTTCTCTTCTGGAGGTTTGATTAGGTAACAGTGATTGCAACATTTCTTCAGCTCCATCACGATGTTCAGGAAGCCGGAAGTACTGCCCCGTGTTCCCTTGGACAGGGCTTTGTAATTCCTTGTTAAAATCCATCTGAAGGGTCAGCAGATAACAATATTAGATTCATCCCCTTTGGCGGCTTCAAAAAAAGCAAGCCAGCACGTACAGAATATAGAATAACAAGAGTTGGAAGGGACCTTGGAGGTCTTCTAGTCCAACCCCCTGCTCGAACAGGAAAGGCCCCTATGAAATACCTGTGCTGGGTAGTCCTGGCCCACCACCGGAAGATCTCTTACTTGTAATACTGCTTCTGGAGGGCAGACATCTCCACGCGTAGGATCTGCTCCACTTTGGCTGGCAGGGATTTCTCCACGTCCTTCTTCACCCTGCGTAGGAGAAACGGCTCCAGGACTTTATGCAGGCTCTGGTACCCGTTCTCGCGTCCTTTGCCGTGGTCCTCTTCAAAGTCTTCCCAGGATTCGAACCTGAACAGCCACAGGCAGGGCAAAAGGAGGGGGGGAAGAGAGAGAGAGGGAGAGGAAAACAGAGAGGGAGAGGAAGGGAGGGAGAAGAAGAGAGGGAGAGGGAGGGAAAAGCAGAGGGAGAGAGGGAGAGAGGGAAAGAGAGAGGGAGAGGGAGGGAAAAGCAGAGGGAGAGAGGGAGGGAGAAGGAGAGAGGGAAAGAGAGGGAGAGGGAGGGAAAAGCAGAGGGAGGGAGGGAGGGAGGGAGGGAGGGAGGGAGGGAAAGGGAAAGCGGGAAAGAGAGAGGAAGAGAGGGAGAGGGAGGGAAAAGCAGAGGGAGGGAGGGAGAGGAAGAGAGGGAAAGAGAGAGGGAGAGGGAGGGAAAAGCAGAGGGAGAGATGGAGGGAGGGAGAAGGAGAGAGGATGAGTACCATTCAGGCCTATCTCCGAAGCCAATCGTGCAGATTCAAAAAGCCTCGTCCAGCTCATTCTTCCTCTCTACTGGCGAGGAGGTCCCAAGCATTTCACATCAGCCTCATTTTCCCCCCCCCACCTTTTAATTTTAACATAGAAAGCTGCCCAGATCCATAGAGACTCTGGCCAGCATTTGATGTTAAAAAGAGGGAAGGGGGGGGGGAAGGAAAAAAAATAAAGAAAAGAACGTTGTCTTTTCAGAAAAGACCGATAAAACGGATAAAATTCAACCAGGGAATCCTACAAAATCTTACGAAAAGGCAGAAGCTTTCACCCACTGTAAAACGCTTCTGTCATCTAATAAAATTTGTTATCAAAAAAAAAAGTGCTCTCTGTTTCCTGGCTTCTTTTATTTTTTTTTTTGCCACCGTAGGCTAAGAGATACAGAAATTTTTAATAAGTTAGTACTAGGCTTGTACTGAGAACTGCTGCATCGTAATTTGGGCTTCTAAACGTATCTCGTTCTAAAGGCAACTTTAAGCTTTGGGTTTCATTTGCTTTCGCGGTTTCTGCCCTGCATTATGGCTAAAGAGTTACTTCCCGACTCAAACTTACTTTTCTGGCATGATAAAATGCAGCAGAGACCACAGCTCTCTTAGGGAATTCTGAAGGGGTGTCCCGGTGATGAGCAGGCGGTGGTTAGACTTGAAGTCAATCAGTGTCTTGTAAAGCAAAGAATCATCGTTCTTCAAGCGATGGGCTTCATCCACCCCTAGGAAGGCCCAGTTGATGCTTCCCAGAACGGTCTACAGAGGAAAAACCAGATAGGGTTACAGTAGAGCAATGAGGTAGGCCGTTTTAGGGGAGCCCTTTACATCTGGCCTGGAAGACTTACATCTGTATTTCAAGTGTGAGAGGTTGTGACATACCAAATATCAGAATAGCAGAGTTTGGAAAGGACCTTGGAGGTCTGCTAGTCCAACCCCCTCCTCAGGCAGGAGAACCTGTACCATTTCAGACAAATGGCTGTCCAGTCTCTTCTTAAAAGCCTCCACTGATGGAGCACCCACAACTTCTGAAGACAAGCCGTTCCACTGGTTAATTGTTCTCACTGTCAGGAAATTTCATCTTATGTTGCTTCTCTCCCTGATTAGTTCCCATCCATTGTTTCTTGTTTTGCCTTCTGGTACTTTGGAAAATAGGTTGACCCCCTCTTCTTTATGGCAGTCCCTCAAATATTGGAACACTGCCATCATATCTCCCCTACTTCTTCTTTTCATTAGGTAAAGGTTCCCTCGCACATGCATGCTAGTCGTTTCCAACTCTAGGGACTGGTGCTCATCTCCGTTTCAAAGCCGAAGAGCCAGTGCTTGTCCGACGACGTCTCCGTGGTCATGTGGCCGGCATGACTAGACGCCAAAGGCGCACGGAACGCTGTGACCTTCCCACCGTAGTGGTCCCTATTTTTCTACTTGCATTTTTACGTGCTTTCGAACTGCTAGGTTGGCAGAAGCTGGGACGAGTAACAGGCGCTCACTCTGTTACGCGGCGCTCAGGATTCGACCCGCCAAACTGCCGACCTTCTGATCGACAAGCTCAGCGTCCTAACCCACTGAGCCACTGCGTTCCTAAAGTCATTAGGCTAGACATACCCACTTCCTGTAACCCTTCACATGTTTTAGCTTGTCAACCCCCCGCCCCGAATCATCTTTGTTGCTCTTTTCTGCACTCTTTCCAGAGTCTCTACATCTTTTTTATAGTATGGTGACCAAACCTGGATGCAGCATTCTAAGTGTGGACTTACCAAGGCTTTATAAAGCGGTGCTAATACTTCACGTGATCTTGATTCTATCCCTCTGTTTATGCAACGTAGGACTGCACTGGTTTTCTTGGCTAGTGGTACACTATATTCAACTACATTCAATCCAAGATAAAATTCTCCTGGTGGAGATATTTCAACTTCTCCATTTAGCTGGGCTAGCAAGATCTGCAAGCGATCTAGGGGGGATTCTTCTATTATGGACTGGGGATCACAATATCTCTGGAAGAAGTACTCTATCTCCACATATTTCCACCCATTAATAAGCTGCATAGAAGAAGGAGCAGCCCAAATGTGAACCCAACATGGCAGCTTACTGCTTCACACTGTTTTGTGAAGATGTTATGTGGAAATATTCCTCCCTACATCAAGGGTAAACAAAATTCAGCCCCACAAAGATCTGTAGTTCCCAAGTTCTCCATCACCACTCTGCCCACATCACAATCCTTGGAAACCTCTTGGAACAAGTCTTGGAAACAGACCCGCTTCTTCCCATAAAATTACAGTTGGAAAACACACCGAAAGTGTGGTGTGGAACTAAAGCAGGTGGAGGATAGCTTAGAAAGCAAAAGGTAATCCCCCAAACACCTTAAGAGCAAATACAATGCAAACGTTACTCATATTAGGTTCTTTGAATTCATGGCATTTTGATCACTGTCCTTTGCAACTTAATGCTCCCAAAACATTCCTGGCTAGCAGAAGACAGACAGACAGACACACAGACAGAAAGAAAGAAAGACCCACAAAGGAATGGATTAGTTCTCCAGAAGTCAACAGCAGCCAACCAACTATGAGAATCATTCTAGAACTTTCTGAAACATCTGACTCCCAGTAGCAGCCACCCTTTCTGAGCCAAAAATGCTAGTGCAGACAGAAGAAAGAAAATGGCCATGGTTCCGCTTTACTTCCAAGTAAAACCCTGCTTTGGCCCATGACCCACCTTGTCTTTCAGGAGTATCTCGTACGTTGTAATCAGCACGTTGAACTTCAGCCGTTTGGTCTGAGAGTGGACCCACTCATACTCACGGATCTGAAGTAAAACAAATAAACAGGTTGGTTGGTTTACCTCACCATTCCCTTAACCTTGTGTTTCTCAAGCGTGGCAAATATGTAGATGTGTGGATTTCACCTCCCAAAATTTCCTCCAGCCAGCAGAGCTAATTGTAACCACCTAATCATCCAATAGCTCTGTTATTTTTATACAAAAGCCTGATTCGCTTCACTCTCTTAAGCCAAAATGAAATTTGATTTCAGTTTAGCAATAGCACTTAAGACTGACATCCTGCTTCACAGTGCTTTACAGCCCTCTCTAAGCCTTTTACACGGTCAGCATATGGCCTCCAAACAATCTCGGTCCTCATTTTACCGACCTCGGAAGGACGGAAGGCTGAGTCAACCTTGAGCTGGTGAGAATCAAACTGCTGGCAGTCAGCAGAATTAGCCTGCAATGCTGCATTCTAACCACTGCGCCACCACGGCTCCTATCCTGTCCTGGGACAGCTGTCAACTGTAGTCTACTCAACAGGGTTTATTTATTTATTTATTTGTTTGTTTGTTTTTATAGACCGCCCTTCTCCCGAGGGACTCGGGGCGGTGTACAGAGGAAGGAAGAGATCCAACAGTGGATCTGAGCATCCAGGCAAATGTGGGCACAGCTCCGCATGCCAGCTACCCAGTACACGAGAAGTAAAAGGTAAAGGTAAAGGTTCCCCCACACATGCATGCTAGTCGTTTCCGACTCTACGGGCCAGTGCTCATCTCCGTTTCAAAGCCGAAGAGCCAGCGCTTGTCCGAGGACGTCTCCGTGGTCATGTGGCCGGCATGACTAGACGCCAAAGGCGCACGGAACACTGTTATCTTCCCACCGTAGTGGTCCCTATTTTTCTACTTGCATTTTTACGTGCTTTCGAACTGCTAGGTTGGCAGAAGCTGGGACGAGTAACAGGCACTCACTCTGCTACGTGGCACTTGGGATTCGACCTGCCAAACTGCCGACCTTCTGATCGACAAGCTCAGCGTCCTAACCCACTGAGCCACCGCGTCCCTACACACAAGAAGAGGACACTTTAATTTCTCTGCCCTGCACTCTGCAACTGGCTCGACAGATCTGTCCCAAGATAAAAGAGTCGGTCCTAGTCCCATTCATCCCCCTTCCTTGGCTCCAGTTTACGCACAGCGTTCCTGCTCATCTGATCTCCAATGTAGACAACCACGTTGATCTCCGGGGCCCAGATTTCAAATTCCCTCTGCCACGAGGTTAGGGTTGACAAGGGCACCACAATCAGGAAAGGACCGTAGAGCTGGTGCTGATAGAAGAGGCAGCAGAGGAAAGAAATGGTCTGGATGGTCTTCCCCAGGCCCATCTCGTCCGCCAAGATGACACTGTTGTTCCTGAGGAAGCAGACGAGCAAAGGGGTCAAGCCAGCCTAGCCGCATTTCACAGTTCACACAGCGAACTCCCCTTTCTAGGTGAAATGTTAATATATGTTGCAAATCCATGGATGACCGTCCCTATGCTCAATAAATAAATGATCATCTGAACCCATCAGCAAGATTACACTGCTTCAGGTCATCAAGGGGTGGGGTTACAGGGAGATTCCAAAACCTCTTTCTGGACTCTGTTTTCTTTGGAGGAGGGAAGGGGTCTCTGCCTGCCCTCACTTACTTGCACCAGGAGTGAGCCAACCAATTCAGGCCTTCCAGCTGATAGTCCCGGAGTTCCAGATTGTCCCCACCAATGTAGGACGGTTGCTTCTTCAAGGCCACAAAACGAGGTCTTTGCTTCAGCACCTGAAAACAAAGAGGTCCATCACTCACCCAGCTTCACAGACCTGTTGCTCGGAGGGGGGGGGGAGGGGGAGACACAGGTAGTCCTTGATTTACAAACACAGTGGAGCCCCAAAATTTCTGTTGCTAAGTGAGACATGTGTTAAGTGAATTTTGCTCCATTTCACAACCTTCCTTACCACAGGTCTTAAGCGAATCACTGCAGTTGTTAAAGTCAGTAACACAGTTTTTAAATGAACCTGCCCCCCCCCCACATCTTGAATATCCAGTTGGTTTGATTCCCCTCTGAGAATTGAATGATTTTATGCCTGTCACATTCTGTGACCTTCGGCATTTTGACCGGAATGCTGTGATTGAAAGTTGGCCTTATTAGCAAGCTTACAATGAATTACACTCGGAAAACATGCATTTGTGCTGTGTTTAATGCTCAAGCAAGTCTTGCACAAACTTGGTGAAATACACTTTGTTGCATAGCAGTCAGGACAGATAGAGGTGCTAGCAATGAATGTGCCTTGGGTTCCCTTCCATTTAGGTTCATGGGAACCAGGTGTCTGCTGTGGCTCAGGTATAAGAGAAGGTAAACTTATCACTTATCACTACGTACTTATCACTTTGGCCCGTGAAAGTTGCTTCCCCCCCCCCCCGCATTTGAATACAGGTAATCCTCGACTTACGACCACAATGGAGCCCAAAATTCATGTTGCTAAGTGAGACATTTATTAAGTGAATTTTGCTCCATTTTACAACCTTTCTTATCACAGTTCTTAAGTGAATCATTACAGTTGTTTATGTTAGTAACACAGTTGCTAAGTGTGCTTGTCAAAAGACCCAACAGGGGATCACCTGACCCCGGGACACTGCAACAGTCATAAAGATGAAACAGTTGCCAAACATCCCAATTTTGATCATGTGACCCTGGGGATCCTGCAATGGTCATAAGTGTGAAAAATGGTCATTAAGTCACTTTTCCAGTGCTGCTGTAACTTCAAACAGTCACTAAGGAAACTGTTGTAAGTTGAGGACAACCTGCACTACATACAAACTTCCTGTATTATCTGGTTGTATTCTATTAAGGAGACCAAGACATAATCGATATGGTCATTATATCATTGCTACAAGAAGAAGTATGAAAGTGGCCTAGGATTTTTGCACAGTACAGTAAATTATTTCGAATAATCAAAACATGGCTTGAACTGCCCCATCTTGCAAGAACATAGAGCTTTGTGATACAAAAGGAAGGGAGGGAAAATCTGCAAATGGAGCCTAATCCTCTTCTGGAGTTGCTAATTTTCGATGTGAAAAGCACAATATTTATTCTAATGGAATAAGGTCCTGAATTTGAAAGCATCCCTCTCCAATATGGAAACCTGGGCAGAAAAACACTCATCTCCCTTGATAACTTTATTCTCTGTCCGAACACACTACTATTTTGAGGGGGGGGAGAGAAACCTCTTTATTGGGATTTAGTACAATGTTTTTTCAATTATGCAACTGCTATGGTATATACTTCTATTGCTGTAAAGGTTGGATTTTTGGGGAAACAGCGCCTCCCCCTGACCAGAGGAGAATATAGGCCAGTGGAAGAACTCTTAACTTGAACCATGGAACAATCCTGCACAAGATCTTGCTTCCTGCTGTTTTTCCAACAAGGCAATTAATTATATTATAGAATATGGACGATTCATTTTAACAAATCCCCCGTTAAACACCAAAAGGGAATTTCAAAGTGAAAACTTCAGGTGACACAGCAAAAACAAGTTAATCTTTCTGTGCAATTACAATTTTACTTTTTTTAAAAAATATATAGATCTAAATACATATATTTATATTAACCTGTACATTGCACTGTCAGGAGGAGGGCTGAGAAGATATCTGACGATGCCTGACATCCTGGACATAAACTGATTCAATTCCTTCCCTCAGGATGGCGCTATAGGGCATTGCATGCCAAAACAACTAGAGGCAGGGATAGTTCTTTCCCCTTGTTCCATCACACTGCTGATCACCTAATTCTCAGTGTGGCCTAATGTCTATGTGTATTTACCCATGTAGTATGGCTGTAGTATTATTATTTATCCTTCTTGATATCTTCTTACTCTTTCCACTTCTCGGTATCATGATGATGATGATGATCATTCTGTTGCTTTGCATGTACACGAGTGCTTCTGCACTTCCTTGCGTGTCTAATCACACTTGGCCAAATAAAAAATTCAATTCAATTTAAATTGAGGCCAAAATGGGAAGAGCAATCTAACAGGTTGCCACAAAGAAGAGGGGGTCAACCTCTTCTCCAAAGCACCTGAAGGCAGGACAAGAAGCAAGGGATGGAAACTAGTCAAGGAGAGAAGCAACCTAGAACTAAGGAGAAACTTCCTGACAATTAGAGCAATTAGCCAGTGGAACAACCTGCCTCCAGAATCTGTTGAATGTTCCAACACTGGAAATTTTTAAGAAGAGACTGGACAACCATTTGTCTGAAATGGTATAGGGTTTCCTGCCTGAGCAGGGGGTTGGACTAGAAGACCTCCAAGGTCCCTTCCAATTGCATCTACTCTACTCTACTCTACTCTACTCTACTCTACTCTACTCTACTCTACTCTACTCTACTCTACTCTATTCTGTTCTATCCAATTCTGTTATTCTGTTAAACCAACCTTGCAGTCCCGAGTCGGCATGGCTTTGGAGTTATTCCTAATGTTGAAGCTATCGATACAGTACTGGAATTTTTTGCTGATCAGAGCTTCGTCTTCCCAGCTACACTCTGCGTAGGGAAGCCCCATCCACTTGCAAAGGTATTCTGGCTCATTAGAGCAGGACTTGCGGTTGTGAGCTGGACATATTAAGGTAAGGGGCAGAGGGAGAAGAGATGAAGAAATACACGGTAAGAGCCCAGCCATATCCTTAATGGGCACGACAGAAATGACAGGGATATTTGAGTACGGTGCTCTACTGTGTTGCAATCAGACATCTCTCTCAATTTAATTAAACAAAGCAGTTAAATCAGTCAAAAGGAGTGAGCTGCCTTACCTGGAAATTCAGTTCCAGGAGTTGGCGATTTGTTTGTTTTCACCGCTGTGCATGAAATAAGAAAAAAGCATCCATAAATGCAATGATTAAATGAAATTAATTGTTTTAATTTATATGCTGCCTTTTATTATGTTTTGTAACAATTCAAGGAGGCATCATCATCGTCATCATCATAATCTATAATACCATTAAATATCCAAATCTGCCTATCCCAGGTCTTTGGTAAGGACTTGATAGGTAGACAAAAATGCCAAATCCAGTCTGAACATCTGGCTGACTGTGCAATGATCAGTAGTAGTAGTAGTAGTAGTAGAGTTGTAAGGGACCTTGGAGGTCTTCTAGTCCAACCCCCTGCTCAGACAGGAAACCCTATACCATTTCAGACAAATGGCTGTCCAGTCTCTTCTTAAAAACTCCAGTGTTGGAGCATTCACAACGTCTGGAGGCAGGTTGTTCCACCGATTAATTTTTCTCACTGTCAGGAAATTTCTCCTTAGTTCTAGGTTGCTTCTCCACTTGATTAGTTTCATCCATTGCTTCTTGTCCTGCCTTCAGGTGCTTTGGAGAATAGCTTGACTGCCTCTTCTTTGGGGCAGCCCCTGAGATACTGAAACACTGCTATCATGTCCCCACTCGTCCTTCTCTTCCTTAAACTAGACATACCCAATTCCAGCAACCATTCCTTATATGTTTTAGCCTCCAGTCCCCTAATGCTATATCTAATGCTATATCTAATAATATCAAATGCTCCTTCCTGTTATTTCCTCCAGAACAACAACATTGTGAGGTTAGATTGGCTGAGGGAGAGTAACTGACCTAAAGTCACTCAGCTGGTTTTCATGCCTATGGGGGCTTTAATGTGTTTTCAAGGAATGGCTCTGGGGCCTGATGTGTTCTTAGAAAATTACAAATTGTGGCTGGTTGGAATCCAGGCCGTTTCTTAAAAGTGCAGTCAGCTGCCCAGAAAAAATCCCAAAACAGCAGCAGGAAACCAGGATGAGTGGTAGATGCCATTGGGCAAGGTAGACCCATGCAAACGATGCTTCAGATGTCATGACACAAGTACACAACCGCACTGGTTGCCTGTTCTGGCAGTTGGTTAGGGGTGCCTATCTCTCCAGGTGAACGGCCAGGGGCAGAACCACAGAGTGTAGGTGCCACATTAGAATTAGCGATCCAAACTTCCAGGGTAATTCTCAATATGCCCACAAGCTCAGCAAGATTGCCTAAGGTAGTTCTCAACCACAATTGACTTCAATATTTCCACTGAGAAACAAGACAAGTTTGGGGTAACTTTTGTTTCATGTTAGGCCCTTTCTTGCCACAGTTGTTAAGGGAATCACTGCAGGTGTTAAGTTGCTAACACAGTTGTTAAGGGAATCTGATTTCCCCATTGACTTTGCTGGTCAGAAATTCGCAAAGGGTGATCAAGTGACCCCGGGACACTGCAACCGTCATAAATGTGAACCAGTTGCCAATCATCTGAATTTTGATCACGTCACCAGAGGGGTGCTGCAACAGTCAGAAGTGTGAGAAACAACCGTCACTTTTTTCATTGCCGTTGCAACTTCAAACGGCCACTAAACGAATGGTTGTAAGTCAAGGACTACTTTCCTCCGCTTTCCTTCATTCTCAAAAAAAAAAAAACCTTTCAAAAGAAAATTGCAACTTTCTTTTGAAAACCTTAAACGCCCTCGGTTTTCAGCCATACAAAGCACATTTTCCCAAGATATACAGGGAGTCCTCAACTTACGACCACCATTTATGTTGTTAAGTGAAAATTTTGTTAAGTGAGTTTTGTCCCATTTTACGACTTTTTCTCGACGCATTCGTTAAGTGAATCCTTCCGTTCTTAAAATTGGTAATAGGGTCGTTTAAGTGAATCTGGCTTCCCCCCATGGACTTTGCTTGGCAGAAGGTCGCAAAAGGGGATCGCGAGACCCCGAGACACTGCCACCATCATAAGCGCCAGTCAATTGTCAAGCCTCCAAATACAAATCGCATGACCATGGGGATGCTTCAACAGTCATTAAGTGTGAAAAATGATCCTAAGTCTCCTTTTTTCACTGCCGTTGTAACTTCAGTCACTAAATGGGCTGGTGTAAGTCGAGGACTACCTGCAGATGAAGGATTGAACCAGAAAGACACCGGATGAATTTCTGCTTCTGTTCCAATGGACCGATTCACCTTTGACCCCAAACTCACCAATCACTCTTTCCACAATCTGGTACTGCTTGTTTAATTCAGCTGCCAGCTCCTGTTGGCAGTTGTAATACTCTACGTCTTCCGGAGTGACCTTTTCCAACCTGGGTACAAAACAACAACAACAACAAAAATAATTAGGGGATTTTTTTTTTTTGGTAACAGACGTATGAAGACTATTCTGAGCTTGCTATTCTACCAACCTTTTAGAAGCAAGGCTGGGCGCACCCCAAACATCTCTTATGAAATTTCAATTTTCTTAAATTGTTTACAAAACATGAGTGAATTGTTTTTCATTGGAAAAAAAGAGGATTTTTTTTAAAAAAGTTCCAAAACTAGTTTTTAGAAAAGTAAAAAGCTCCTGGAATTGAGGCCAGGTGGAATAGCCATATAAAACTTTGTGGGTGCTGTTTGAAAAAGCGGTTACAGCCAGTTTTCACTTGACTCCATATATACAGGAAAGGCTTCTGTATCTTTGGCAGCATAGAAAAAAACTAGTTTCCAAATGTCCAGTTTTAGGAGCAGAAATCAGGATCCTGACTACTAGAGACACAAAAGCTTAAACCCTTTCAGACATGAAACTGTGCAGCTTAGCCAACTTCTAAAGATAGGAGAAGGAGACAATTTGCTTATCTTAGAGTGATCGGTATCCGCAGGGGGCAAAGGCAGTATTTTTTTGCAAGGAGCTTGAGAGGGTTTTTTTTTTATTAAATCCATCTCATTGGAGTGTTTCTATCTAATCTGGTGGGGATCCATCAGTTTTTAGTACAGGTAGTCCTCACGACAGCTCACTTAGTGACCACTCAGTTACAACATCATTAAAAAAAAGTGACTTAGGACCATTTCTCACACTTACATGTGTTGCAGCATCCCCCTGGTCCCGTGATCAAAATTCAAACAGTTGGCAACTGACTCACATACAGAATGGTTGCAGTGTCCTGGGATCACGTGATCCCCTTTGGCAACCGTCTGACCAGCAAAGTCAATGAGTAAACCCTACACTTTACAAACTTGTAGCTATCTTAACTACTGAAGTGATTCATTCACAACTGTGGCCAGAAAAGTTGTAAAATGGGGCAAAACACTCTCCCGAATGAAGAAAAATCCTCGGTCGTGTGCAAGATGTCATGCCAGAATTGCAACTGCAATTACATTGGGGAGACGGCAAAACAACTGAGGACTAGGGTGCATGAACACAAGCTTGCTATTAGAAGACAAGAACAACATTTACAGGTGTGGGCACACATGGCTACACACAACCACATCTTTAATCTAAGAGGCACCGAGGCAATTGCCAGTGACAACACTAAAGGTGGCCGCTTGTTTAAGGAAGCTTGGTTTTCAAACCACTCCTCTATCAGCCGGCACATAGACCTCCCCCCTGCATACCAGGCACTAAGGAATTGGGAAGAGGAACAACGTGCGCGATATGAAGGCAAACAGCGCAAACATGCACAGAGTGCCTCATTGTATCAAATTCAAGATTGCACCAACACACGACCACCCTGCAATGTAGAACACAGTAAAGAAGAGCAACAACCATTTAGGACCTCTGGTATGAGAACACGGGCAATGACTAGAGCTATGGCTACAACACATGGAACTATCAGCAATTCACTTTTAACAACAGATACCCAGAGACAACTACATCCCCCAAAAACAGATGCGCGACAACTCAAAGGAATACGGCCGGCCTCAACAAACAGACCAGTGACGCACTCCATGAGCAGAGTGCAGACACCAACAGTATAAACGCGATCTCCCCACCCCAGTGTTCCATCCTGACGACGTTGGCAGTTAGGCAGCGAAAGCTTGATCTTTTAGCAATAAAACTGTTTTAGTTTTTCTTATTTAATCCCAGTGTTCATTTAGTTTGTGTGTGTATATATATATATATATATATGTATAAAATACACACACACACACATATATTTGTATATATATATATATATATATATATATATATATATATATATATATATATATATATATATATATATATATATATATATATATATAATATACATATATAATATACATACATAAAAAGTAAAGGTAAAGGTTCCCCCGCACACATGTGCTAGTCGTTTCCGACTCTCATCTCCGTTTCAAAGCCGAAGAGCCAGCGCTTGTCCGAGGACGTCTCCGTGGTCATGTGGCCGGCATGACTAGACGCCAAAGGCGCACGGAACGCTGTTACCTTCCCACCGTAGTGGTCCCTATTTTTCTACTTGCATTTTTACGTGCTTTCGAACTGCTAGGTTGGCAGAAGCTGGGACGAGTAACAGGCGCTCACTCTGCTACGCGGCACTCGGGATTTGACCCGCCAAACTGCCGACCTTCTGATCGACAAGCTCAGCGTCCTAACCCACTGAGCCACCGCGTCCCTTTCATACATACATATATATATGTATATTTTATATCTATACACATACACATATACATATACATATATATACATACATATACATATACATATACATACACACACACACACACACACACACACACACACACACACACACACACACACACATATATATATATATATATATATATATATATATATATATATATATATATATATATATATATATATATATATATATATATATATATAACCACAGGTTGAACTCCCATTTTCCATATAGGAAGCCCAGTTTTAATCCACATTCTTAGCAGAGCAGAAGAAAGAAAAGCCTACCAACTGTTGATATCTTCTTCTTTCTTCTTGAAGTTCTCCAGCTTCTTGAGACCTTTCACTTTCTGCTGCTGCAAGGAGTCCTCAGTTTCCCACGTGCTGTGGATATACGACCAACCTTTCCATTTAATTAAGTACTGCACCTCCCCTTCCTCCTTTTCTGGGTCAAAATCGGCACAGGGATCACCGTTGGCTTCTGTTGAGTAGACAGTGGTGGAGGCCCCAATGGCTGCCGAAGGAGCAGAGGTGAAAGTAGGTCAAACCTTGCAAAACAGTCTTGGCCCATTTGCTCCTATGGAGGGCTCCAGCCAGCTTAGCTGGACCCACTTCTAAGGAATTCCATTTCATTTCCCCTACTAAAAAGTTTCCCCTACTAAATTTCCTGACAGTTAGAACAATTAATCAGTGGAACAACCTGCCTCCAGAAGTTGTGAATGCTCCAAAACTGGATACTTTTAAGAAGAGACTGGACAACCCTTTGTCTGAAATGGTATAGGATTTCTTGCCTGAGCAGGGGGTTGGACTAGATGACCTCCAAGGTTCTATTCTATTCTATTCTATTCTATTCTATTCTATTCTATTCTATTCTATTCTATTCTATATTCTATATTCCATTCCATATTCTATTCTATTCTATTCTATTCTATTCTATTCTATTCTATTCTATTCTATTCTATTCTATTCCATAATTCTATTCTATTCTATTCTATTCTATTCTATTCTATTCTATTCTATTCTATTCTATTCTATTCTATTCTATTCTATTCTATTCTATTCTATTCTATTCTATTCTATTCTATTCCATTCCATATTCTATTCTATTCTATTCTATTCTATTCTATTCTATTCTATTCTATTCTATTCTATTCTATTCTATTCTATTCTATTCTATTCTATTCTATTCTATTCCATTCCATTCCATTCCATTCCATTGTGGTCAGCACTTAGCACTCCTTGAAAATGCTCTATTTTTGAGTGTGAGAGCATTTTTTCCCCAGTCTTTGTTGTGCTTTTCCATGGCTCTGAGGGTTTTCCCAAACATACTTATCCCAGAACTAAAAGGCTGGGTCTTTTCAAAGCCTTAAAGATCCTGTTCAGAAAACTGGCTTGAATGATTGGTTGGATATCAGGGTAACGTCTACAGAACTAAAGGCATTATACTGGCAAAGCCCTCCCACTCTACTCTTGATTTGGTACACACTCAGAAGTCTTTATAAGGTCAACACATTTCAATTTGCCTTGTTCAAGGCAACCCTCTTTTTTTGCAATACAAAGCTAGTTTTACAAGGCCTTGTTGGCTACTATAATGAAATTGCCAAATATTATACGTCCCTAATTCCTAAACTGGGAATTGTGCAAGCTGTACCAAAAAAGGAGAATATTTGTCAGTTCAGGGTCGAAATGAGGGGTCCTTAGTGCTCACTGAGCTTGGTGCTTTTCTTGCAGACATTTCATTACCCAAACTAAGAAACTTTAGCGTGGATGATATTACCTAATTTGAGAAATGAAATGTCTGCAAGAAAACCACCCAGCTCAGAGAGCACCAAGGACCTGTTTGCAAACTGGGTTTGCAGTCAGGCATTCTAGAAGCAAAGATGTGACTCTGGAAGGATCCAACTTGGAGAAGGCTGCTTTTAAACTGGATGCCTATCTCTACCAGGAAGAAACACTGTAGGAACATCTGAATCCCAGGAATATTTTCTTGCACTCACCTCCTTTCTTGCCGATTCTCTTCTCCAGCACTTTCTCAATGGTTTCGCTGTTACTCTGCTGCTCCTCTGCTCCTTCGCCTGTCATCTCAATCAAGTCATCTGAATCGGTCTCAAAGTCATCGTCTTCCTTGTAACTGTGCACGAGACCATGTACAAGGACAATTCAGGGTTTCCCTTCTGCTGAATGGGTTCTCCATGCAAATAAAGAGCGGGTTTTCCCAACCTTGGCAACTTCCAGACAGGTGGACTTCAACCCTTGTCACCAACAGCTGTTCTGACTCTGGAGTTCTGGGATTTGAAGTCCACCCATCTGGAAATGGCCAGGACTGGCCAAACACCAAACCAAAAGGATTATTTTTACAAGGCAGAAAGAGAGGTTAACATCTCCAAGCCTGTCTGTGCTTAAAGGGAAGATTCCTGATGGTAAGATGGCACAATGGTGGAATAGACTAGGGAGGTTGTGGGTTCTTCTCTGAAAGTGGACAAGAACTTCTCATGGGTGATTTAATTGGCTTTCCTGCCATTGTAGAGGATTGGATTAGACCAGCGTTTCCCAACCTCGGCAACTTGAAGATGGACTTCAATTCCCAGAATTCTCCAGCCAGCTCCAGGACATTGCATAATTTGGGTTCACACACTGAAGCAAGCTACGGTTTGCTCAAAGATGGCTGGCATGGTTCCGATAAATGAGACAATTCAAACAAAATGCAAGCATTGTTTATCTAAAAAGTCTTCATAATGAAACGAAATAACCCATAATGACATAGGTTCACATATTAATTTAAGGCATAATCAGGTTAGTTCATGCAATGTATGATGGCTGGGTTCAGACAAACAAACCACCCCACGTTGGCTGAGCATTTGTGAATCCCGTTCTAGGTTTTTCTGCCCTTACCTGACATTTTTGGCTGCTCGGCGCTTAGTTTGTCTTTTGGGGGTCTCATCTTCTTCATCATCATCATCTTCCTCTGATGATTCGGTTTTCCGCCGCCTCCTTGGACGCTGGGGTTTGCTGCTCCTTTTGGGGAGGGATTTGCTCGCTGCTCTGAAATGAAACAGACCAATCCAGTAGTACCGTAGTAATAGTGAACTAGCGCTTAGACTTATATACCGCTTCACAGTGCTTTACAATCCTCTCTAAGCAGTTTACAGAGTCAGCCTCTTGCCCCCAACAATCTGGATCTTCATTTTACCAACCTTGGAAGGATGGAAGGCTGCTGAGTCAACCTTGAGCTGGTCAGGATCGAACTGCTGGCGGTCGGCAGAATTAGCTTGCAATACTGCCTTCTAACCACTGCGCCACCATGGCTCAGTGGTTGTAATAGCAATTGAGCATTCTTCAACAGCAGACCAGGAAATCAACCCCATAGCAAGGCTAAGGTTACTGTTACCAGGTAAAGGATTCCCCTGTCCAGTCGTGTCAGACTCTAGGGCAGGGGTAGGCAACCTTGGCTCTTTGATGACTCGTGGGCTCCAACTCGCAGAATTCCTGAGCCGGCATGGCTCAGCTTGGAAACCTCTCCCTTTCCTCTCAGCATGGCTGGCTGAGGAATTCTGGGAGTTGAAGTCCACGAGTCATAAAAGAGCCAAGGTTGCCTACCCCTGCTCTAGGGGGTGGTGCTCATCTCCATTTCTTAGCCAAAGGAGCCAGCATTGTCTGAAGATGTTTCCGTTGCCATGTGGCCAGCATGGCTATATGCCAAAGTTGCACGGACCACTGTTACCTTCCCACCGAAGTGCTACCTATTAATTTACTAACATTTGCTTGCTTTCAAACTGCTAGGTGGGCAGGAGCTGAACCAAGTAACAGGAACTAACCCTGTTGCGCAGTGCTGGGTCTTAAACCTGAGCTGTCAGCTTTCCAGCTGACAATTTCAGCATCTTTAACTGTTGAGCCAGTTATTAAGACTGGGTTAGGATGCTGAGCTTGTCGATCAGATGGTCGGCAGTTTGGCGGGTCGAATCCCGAGTGCCGCGTAGCAGAGTGAGCGCCTGTTACTCGTCCCAGCTTCTGCCAACCTAGCAGTTCGAAAGCACGTAAAAATGCAAGTAGAAAAATAGGGACCACTATAGTGGGAAGGTAACAGCATTCCATGAGCCTTTGGCGTCTAGTCATGCCGGCCACATGACCACGGAGACGTCCTTGGACAAGTGCTAGCTCTTTGGCTTCAAAACAGAGATGAGCACCGGCCCCTAGAGTCGGAAACGACTAGCACGCATGTGCGGGAGAACCTTTACCTTTTTATAATAGCAGACCCTTGCTGTGCTGGACCTTCTCCTCCTTCTTACACTCCAATGAATTCAGGAGATCTCTACCTCAGCCACTTCCAAATGCTATACCACTGTTTTGTACTTTAAAAATGTTTCCACCCCTTTTGCCTCAGCAATGGTTCCTGTATATTTCAATCAAGGTCACCTTCCTTACTCTTGTTCTGACCTTGAAAGTTTTGCCATTATTCTGTCTTCCCACTAGGCCAAGCTTCCATCATTGCACCCCGAATACCCAATGGTGGAAGAACAGGGTTTAGAGTGGGGAAGAATATGAGGAACCGCAAGGAAGGATGCATCAGTTCTCTCACCTTTTTGAACCAAGTCTTCTGGATTTCACTTTCTTCACTTCTTGTTCGCTCTCTCCACTGGAGCCTTGATCTTCAACATCATCTTCGTCATCATCCCCAGATCCTTCCCTTTTCCATTTACCTCTGTGTTTATAAAAGTTGATAAAGAGTAATGAGCATTATGACTGTCATTATGATCCAATTATCAGGGTTGTTGTTACTTTTACATGCCAACTAATTAAATAGCCTCCCCCCCCAAAAAAAATACGTAAGGAAGCTCTAGATGTACAGAATATTCACCTGTTAGACAATTAAGTTATTAACTAGAGCAGTGCAGAAATAAATTCATAAAGAATGTGCAACCTCCTTAAAGCAGCTGCATCTTTTCTTGAGATGACGTGGCTGCCCTTTGCGGCAACCTGCGATTTCAGGAAAGGACAAGGCTGCTTTAAAGAGCTAAAAACAGGTGTTTGCTCCAAAGCACCATTCAGAAAGCCTCCCCCCCACCCCGCTTAGCTCTATTATTAACAATAACATCTGTTCAATTAACAGTAAGAAAAGCAAACAGCTTGGCTAAATACACACAATCCCATACTCAAAAGACCCCCTATTTGAAAACTTCTGGCAATGGAATGTTCTCAGAGCTGGGATATATATATATGTATAACAGAAATTGTTTCTTGCTGGTTTCCCCAACCAATTACCAATCAGACCTGACCTATTTAGCTTTCTAGTTTAAACCTAATTGTCCAGAAGTTATCACTTGCTGGGTATGTCTCCAAGTCTAATTACAGTTCCCAGCATTCAACTGATTTCACATTGTTGATACATGGGAGTAGAATTTGGCCTTTAAATCAAACGTAGACGATCAGCAGGTGACTTTCATTCGCTCGAATTGCAGTTCCCAGAGCTAAACCCATCTAGTGGTTGAGAGGTTGGACTGGGAATAGAGAACCATAAGTTCTAGTCCGGCTTAGCCACAAAGCCAGTTGGATGACTTTGGGCCGGTCCCTTTCTCTGAGCCCTAGGAAGGAGGCAATGGCCAACTACTTCCAAAAAACTTTGCCTAGAAAACTCCATGTCCTTGTCCATGTAGTCACCCAGAGTGAAGTCTGGGGAGAAGACAAACAAGGAAGAGCAAGGGATCCCGGCTTGACGGTGACGATGCCTGGAAGGTATGACAGCGTCACACGTGTGGTAAGGATCAGAATTAGTTCGAGCTGACAAACCGGTGATTATTTTTCTTGGCTGGTCTTTGCTTGTGTCTTCTGCCTCAAACCTCTCGTAGAAAACCACATCACCAGGATTTTTGGTAATTTTTCCAGTGGTGGAAATGCACCTCAAGTGATCTGGAGGTAGCCCTGAAGCAACAGCACCCACATTTGGGGCCTCAAGGTGGCTTGGAGAAGAGGCAAGATGATCTGTAATACCAGCCTCAGCTTTAGTACCATTGTTTCTTTGCACAAAGTTTCTGACTGTTCCTTTGGCAGGGGGTTCTATGTTTTCCTTTTTTTTGAGGGAAGATAGGAACGATGAATGGGACAGGAACACTTGGGCTTGAACTACTAACCAGAAGAGAGGACTTTCCAGGATTCAGAAAATAGTAAAATTTTCCTCCTTTGAACAGAAAGAAGGAACTCTTTCTATCCTCCTTTATTTCTTTATTCATCCAATTTAGAATGGTTTTTTTTTTTGCATCTGACTCCTTCAAGGTGGCTTCCAGATCAACAGTGAACAAGAAATGGACCCGTTTCCCCGCCCCACCCCACCCTTTTTTAAAAAAATAGCAGTCTTTCCCAATCAGGACCCTTTTGTTTGAAATTCATCAATCCCCTCGCAGCCAGGATAAGCACTGGTCACACTCTGAGATTATGGGATGTAGACATTCCCCCCCCCCCCCGGTTGAGGAAAGCTATTCTAACACTCTGCCGGAGCAGAATGTGTGACGGGTAAGGTTGCAACTAACACCTTGCCACTAGCGTTCCAACCATCAACTGCAGGCAATTGGCTTCAGAAACGAGGCAGAGTCCTCGTAACTTACATTTTTTTCACTTGCCTTGGCCCTCTTCTTTTGGGACTTTCACTTTCAGACTCGCTATGCCCCTTGAATGGAAACAGAGAAGGAGGGAGAGAGAGGGAAGGACCAATAAAAGAGGCTGCTGGTTGACGGCGGCATATTTTGCTGCAAATATTCTCGGCATCCATAAAAGGGGTTGGACACGCCTTGGCTGACACCCCAGATTTAAAGCCAACGCAGTCCAAAGGGAGACATTTACTACCACACAGCAAATAAATAGGCTAACACCCTTTCGGCCCAGGATCCCAACATTTCAGTGGTGTTGTGTTGTGTTTGTTTGTTTTTAAAAAAGAACCTCTGTTATATCGTGAACACAAATGGACAAAGGTACTTGAAAAAGAAACCCAAACTGAAGACAGACCATCAAGGAACAGCCAAACAGAAGGAAGAGGACCAGGTCACCGCTAATAGCAGCCACACGCCCGAGGCCTTCCAAGCGTAGCAGAAGACAGGATGCAAACTGCAGGAAGGAAAAATCCTGCTCACCTGTACATGGGCTCCCTCTTAAGGGGAGGATCAGTAATGTGGGGTCCTTGGTGCACTGATGATGTTACCTGGTTTGGTAATGAAACGTCTGCAAGAAAACAAGCAAGCTCAGAGCGCACCAAGGACCCAACAGTTCAACCCTGAGCTACAAATACTCTCTTCTGTCAGTTTAGGTGACTGCCATACCTGGCTTTCAAAGGCACATCATGAGTAACACTCCAAAAATTATGAGGGACCAGGAGCAACTCTCTCCCCCGCCCCCCAAAAATGGGAAAGGGCTGAATAAACACTTCTAAAATTTCATTTCAATTTAAAATCATATAATTTCCATTTCATACTTTCCAAATCTTTTTTTTTTGGATTTAATAGCATTAGTAAGCCACTGAGAATCTTCCAAATACAGTGGGTAGGAATCCATTGATTAATTACCTGAGACAGGTAATTAATATATGCAAAAAGAAAAGAAAAAAAGAGAAAGAGGAAGAAAAGGGGACGGGAAAGCCTTAAAATCCATTTTCTTTTATACAAAATTACTCTAATGATTACATATATTTAGTAGATCTCCTTATACAGTTAAACTATTGGCACATCATTCTGTTCACTCACTAGTAAGGAAAAAGAGAAACTATACACGACAGCTAAATGCCCATAAATCTGGATAACCTAGTCTCCAAGTAATGAGTTGCCCTACTGACGGACAGCTCGTTCAGTGCAAAATGGTGCTCAGAGGCTGGAATGTGAAAGAGTGAGATTTGCATGACATCTTGCATGCAACGATTCTCACAGGTAACAGGGCGAAAGACAGCATACTGCTGCTGAACAAAGCCTCGGCCACAAAAATCTGCTTGAGACTGAGAAAAAACACACTTAAAAATTGGAATCTTTAGTCGTTTCTTCCGTTTTCTTTCCCTATGGGAAGAAGGCAACATTATTTCAAATGCAGGTGACAAAAGAGTTAAGAAAATGAGTTGCTATGTTAGATGCAGGGATCCAAGTGTATTAGAAACCAGTGAAGAGGCTAAGAAGATGCTTGCAGTCAAAATTACAAATTATAAAGACTCTCATCTGTCACAAAGCTGCTGCACTGCACTGGCCCATCCTCCACCAGATCCAGATGACAGCTTCATTACAAGAGCCAGATGCTGGCATGGAATTATCGGGGCTCGCGATATCCCTTTTGTAGTTGTACAAAAGCTTTGCCTCTCTGGTGCCCCCAACCTTTGAGGAGAACTTCCTTCTCTCCTCCTGGCCATCCGCATTTCTAGCCCTTTGGGGGCAGAAAAAAACAGTGCCAAGTACTCATACACCACGTGTAGCCATAATGTGGTTTGTTATTTAACTGTTTAAGATAAAGGTAAAGGTTCCCCCACACATGCGTGCTAGTCGTTTCCGACTCTAGGGGCCGGTGCTCATCTCCGTTTCAAAGCCGAAGAGCCAGCGCTTGTCCGAGGACGTCTCCGTGGTCATGTGGCCGGCATGACTAGATGCCAAAGGCGCATGGAACGCTGTTACCTTCCCACCGTAGTGGTCCCTATTTTTCTACTTGCATTTTTACGTGCTTTCGAACTGCTAGGTTGGCAGAAGCTGGGATGAGTAACAGGCGCTCGCTCTGCTACGCGGCACTCGGGATTCGACCCGCCAAACTGCCGACCATCTGATCGACAACCTCAGCGTCCTAACCCACTGAGCCACCGCGTCCCTTTTCTTCAACTGTTTGGGGAAATGCAAATTCATAACAACTCAAAGGACAGGTTCGTACATCATGCTAATCCAGGACTGAGGAACTTGCCCCAAAACCTTCTTTCATCCTACCACATAGGCCATATTCTGCACACTTTCCTCCCATCAAGGAATCGTTAAGGTCAGATTCTCACACTTTCCTCCCTTAAACAAGGAACTGTTAAAGATTCCTAGAAGCGCCCTCATTAGATTCCTTAAATAGCAAAAGCAGCATTTACAGACTACAATTTGGCATAAGCAAAATCCCATCAATTAAAGCAGGCCCCCTCTGCCAAAGTGAAGTTTGTGCACTGTTCCTTTTCCCATCAGAGTCATCAACTCTTTTCTTTTCAGAAGGAAAAGAGGCACCCTTTTTTATTTTTACATTATTGTGCGGTATTGCAATGCTTGCTGTGAACTACACACATGTTTTTCTTTTGCATAAGGCACAAATAAAAGCTGTATTGCCGGTTGCATTGCCAACAGAAATATCTAGAAGAACAGCAAATCCAATGTTTGCAAAAACCACATAATAGTGTAAAACAAAAGACAAGGGACAGGACTTACCTGAGCTCCTAGTGGATGCTCTTGTCTGCAGTGGAGATCAGAGGATTGGGTGGGTGTGACATCACCAGCCCAGTGCATGCTGAGCTGTTGTGACACACAGAAGAGGGCCACTGAATTTGGCATTTGCAGAAGTTGGAAAAAGGACTTTCGGGTGGGAGGGCAAAAGAATGTGGACAGGGTAGCCCGCATGAAGCTCTGAACAAGTAATAGACATGGAGGAGAGCGTTGGCTCTACTTGTTCTTTTCCACCTCCCATCTTAACCCCACAAGCTGGGAAGACTGGAAGATGAAGGAGACACGGGCCAAACCACTGTCCAAGATGGAAGATCGCACAGGATCATAGGAGAGAAGGGGAGAGGAGAACCACAGAGAGAATGGAAGGCAGAGCTGGCTTGAGTAACACAGCTGGAAGGAGGATCTGTTATTGCCAAGTTGCTCTGAGAATAAAGAAGCTGATTAAAGGCTGCCCTACAAATCAATTTCAAATTTTGCCTCTGCCGGGGAATTCAGTCGCTAAACTAAGACAAGCCTCTGCTTCTATGTTATCTCAGATAACCTCACAAGAGCCTTCCCAAACTTGGTACCAACAGTGGATGCAGTATTTTGAGCACCATATAAACTCTACTAGTGATAACAATTCCTGAAGTATTTTCTATTCACTAGAAAACCATTTTTTTATTAACCTGATTGGGTTTCTTCATTGAAGCTTCTGATTTTCCCAGTTTCTGAAAGAAAACAGTTTTTGAATCCAAAGATTTCAGGAGATACCAAAGCCTTTGCTCAAAGTGGGTAGAACGTCTATTCTGAATATCATGGAAGATCCATTGATATTCTACTTTCTGATGCAACTAATGACTAAGTATCTCTAAGTATCTCTATCCAATCTGAATCTGTTATGGTCTCTTTTAAGAGACATGGAATTGCCCAAAAAATCCCAGGGTTTCTACCTTGGAAACAGCATCAAGAATTCTGATCAAGAGACTCTATATTTTCCCTTACAAGAAAACTACAGATGAGTTTTGTTTGGCTTACATTTAAGAGCAGAGAAATTCTTACCAGATTAATTAAAGTCTTGTGCTACTATGCTTCTGTATTATATCATTATCTGGATGGATACCGAAGCAATAGCAGGGCAGATATCTGAGAAACTTTTGAATAACTAAAATATGAGAAACAACCTGTGAAATTCTGGGTCACTATATACATATACATATGTACATACATATGTACAGACACACATGCTAAGTGGTGGACTGTCTAATAAACCATTATGGCCTGGCTCACTCACATTTTGCCATAAGCCAAGGCTTAATGCATGATTTTATCCAGTGCATGGATTATAAACCATACATTTTTTTATGATTGTGTTGACCATTAATGCTTACTGAACATTGACCAGAGCACTACAGAGTCCTACAAGATCTGTCTGTCTGTCTG
The DNA here is from genome assembly GCF_947247035.1 of Vipera ursinii. Taxonomy (NCBI): domain Eukaryota; kingdom Metazoa; phylum Chordata; class Lepidosauria; order Squamata; family Viperidae; genus Vipera; species Vipera ursinii. The sequence goes on along the minus strand of NC_139524.1, from coordinate 8,259,836 downwards.
TCTGTCTGTCTGTCTGTCTGTCTGTCTGTCTATCTATCTATCATCTATCTATCTATCTATCTATCTATCTATCTATCTATCTATCTATCTATCTATCAAGGAAAGATTTATACAAAAAAAATGTTACAATAAATTCTGGCTCAGTTCACACAATGACTAAGCCAAACATAAAAACAAATCACATAAGGGCTTGTTGTGAAGTTCAGTTGCACAAACACAGGACTGAGATCCAGAAGTATTGATTAGAAAAATGTGCCCTGGCCCCCAAAGGGAAAAAAGGATGGTAATAATTATAATCATGACAACGACAATTTAAAAACCTCTGAAGATTTCTGTTCTGTATTTTTCCCCTCAATGCGGTGGATCCAACCTGAACTGAAGAGAGTTTAATTCGAAGACAAGATGGGAAGGGCCAAGAGAATAATTCTTTCTGATGCAAAATGTTCAAATCTGGTGCCTTCTGCTAGGCACCTAAATCCATATATAGGCACCCAAGCATAAAGGGACCCACTTTTAGAGCACTCCTTAACGGGAGGAGCGGGTGCCGCTTGCCTTTTCAGGTGCTCGAATATAAATTTAGGTGCCTACCTTTGGACTTCCAACTTTAACATTTTCAGTCTGATTCTGAACTTTCCTGAGCCTCATTTTCTCCATCTGTAAAAAACAGAAGGGAAAACTTGCTTACCCAGTTTGGACATCGGTCGGGGTGGGAAATGTGCACACAAATGAGGGGGGAAAAAATATGTGGGAGAATCACTCACAAAACATGGCACAGAAAAGGTGGCCAGTCCAGTAACCACACTGCCCCAGAATACGATTTTGGATGGAAGTGAAGAAAAGAAATGGTTTCGATGTCTCAGCCATCAGATGAAAAAAAACAAAAAACCACCTGAACTCATCTCATGCATGGGATTCAAGAGATGATTATATCTATAATATAAAAAAGGAGGTAAAAGGTTTAACGGAAAGGAACACCACAATAAATAAACACACCACACTTTTTATCATGCACCCCTTCGATCATGCCATCTTTCTGGAGTCTCAAGCAGGGCTGTTCCTGCAACTTCTCCTTGTCTCCCCCAAAGATGCTTTTTTTTTAGGAGACAACTGGATTTCTTGTTTTTCTTTGAAGAAGTTTCACTTCTCATCCAAAGAAGCTTCTTCAGCTCTGACTGGATCTACATAAATCCTTCCCTTCCCCACCATCCAGTCAGGGCTGAAGAAGCTTCTTGGATGAGAAGCGAAACGTCTTCCAAGGAAAAAACAAGAGAAGTCCAGTTGCCTCCTGAAAAAAGCACTTTTGGGACAACCGTAACCTAGATGACAGAGCATCTCCATAGACATCTCCTTGTCTCTCGCCATGGACAGATTGTCTAAACTTCAATGAGGATCATACAATTTCCCATTTGGACACAGGAAAGGTCCAATGGATACTTTTTTTTTTTTGACCTGGGTTCAGTTGCAGAAACAGCTCTTCAAGACTGCAAAATGAAACCACTGAACAGAACAACTGGGCTGTTACTTTCTAAGAATAGCTTTTGCCCTTTACTGGTTTCCTCTCCCCTTACCTCGTCATTTATAGTAAAACGCGAAGGCTCCTGTCTGCTACGGTTGGATCGTCTCACCCCGTAAACATCGGGATATTCTTCCCACATCTGCAAAATAAATCATTATATATTCATTAAGGCATACCAAGGACACCCAGAAGAAAATCATCTGTTATATTCTCCTGGAAGTCTCCTGTGATATAGGCTGGGCTACCTGAATGAACAAATTAGATGGCAGGTGCAAAGGATCGGGACCATTTGTTAAGTTGCAGCACAGATTTATTCAAGCCTATGCACAAGAATCTAGTCAACTAATGTTTAACACTAAATTGGCATCAGAGAAGGATCAATGGAATTCAGGAGGGGTTGGACTTGGACCCTTTGTGGGAATGTAATGATTCTAAGTTGATGACATGCTTATCTTCATCCCCCAGCTCTGCCTACTCTTCTACTGTGTTAGATCTTTCTTGGGGCATTGGGATAAAAGTCATAATGCTTTAAACCAACACTCAAAACATTATCCTCAGAAGACCCACAAGTCCCAATGAAGCAAAATTATCACCCCTTTCACCCCTGAAGCTTCCCAATTTGCCACATTATCCCCACTTTTAGCAAGGCAATGCTGTACCTTTTTGACATCAGCTATCCTTTCTTTCTTGGATGCTGGTTTCTCCTTAGCTTCCGGAGGGGTCCGCTGAGACTTGGATGCTGTGGACCCGCTCTCTGATTCGGATTGACTTTCTGAAGACTCGGAGCTGCTGTTAGATTCACTTCCATGATCACTGCCTTGTTCACTGTCTGACTGGCTCCCCGAGTCGGAAGCCGAGCCCTCTTCAGACGCTGAGTGACTGTGGAGAAAATAGCAAGATTTGGTGTACCCGTGCGGATATAAAGCAGGTTATCATTTGAGCTCTCCAAAAAGTACGATATGGTCTTATTATTTCTTCTAGCAATACATCTGCATAACTATGTGTACTTCCATTACCTTGGTCAAGACTGCTTCCATCATAAAATCCATCTAGCTTGGTGGGATCTACTTCAGGCTTTCCCCAATTCAGAGGAAGTTAACTGTCATGAAAATTACAGCTTATCTTTTTTGGGATGGGGGGAGAGGAGATGCTAAGGTTTGGAAAGCTCATCTACCTACTGGCTGAGCCATTTGGAGGTTTCAAATGTGCCTATTATTTTGACCAGACATACAGAAAACATTACAGGGCTGGTCAGAAAAACCTCTCGATGATCTTTTAAAAGAATCTCAGGAAGTATATGTCAAGAGAGATGAGGAGAGGGATGAACCAACAAAATGATGGTAGCAACTATGAGGGAAATAGTAAAGCCAGAGAAAGAAATAGAGACCGTTGTTAAAATGGAGGGAAGTAGGGCGTTGGCAACCAAAAGATGGCCACCCTCCAATGAAAGGAGAAGACCAAGCCCTTGGTCAGGTGTGGCCAGGTCGGCCATTTTAGGAAAGACTGCCCATCGTGAAGCAAGAGAAGAGTTGATGGAGTTCGGATTGGGAATAAATGGTACTGGCTCTGACCCAGTCACTCTCATTACAATAATAGTAGTAAAGATAGAAAAACAGAGTAAGCAACATAAACTGTTCCATTCTTTCTGTGAAGAGTTGGAAACCAAAATTGAAATACCAGCCATCACCAAAAATTCGTTCATCGATTTGGCTGAAAGAATAGTAGCCTCCTTGAATATAACTAATTGTTATGTGTATGGAGGAGCTAATATGGGTGAACAATGGCCCTGGGAAGCTCAAGAGTTAAATCTCAGCAGTGCAGCCAGGATGAATTTAACTTGGTCATCACAAGATAGATCCACCCTGGTGGATCACATAAACCTCTATAATAGGAAAAGTGTGCTTTATCTGAGAAGATTCAAACCAATTCAACCAAACAGTAGGCCAATTGATAAGTGCACAGGGATTCCAGATAAATGACACAACTCACAGCTGGTAGAATGGCAGTAATATGAGTGAACCCTCCAGCCCCTTTATAAATGTAACCAACCTTAAAGAAATATGGGATCAACCTGGAAACATTTCTCTAGAGTGGAAAGTGCCAGATGGAATGTATTGCATCTGTGGCAGATATGCCCGTGTAGAACTTCCCAAGAGATGGAATGGAGCATGTGTTTTGGGCACAATTAAACCTAGCTTCTTCCTTCTTCCAATAAAACAAGGAGAGAGGTTAGGCATACCAGTTTATGATGAAATTGGATGCAGGGAAAACTGATCAATACAGATCTCAGATCCAAAACAATGGCATGATGAAGAATGGCCTCCTGACAGAATTATACAGGTATATGGGGCAGCCATTTGGGCTGAAGATGGAATGTATGGATACAGAACCCCTACATATATGTTAAATAGGATAATAAGACTTTAAGCAGTGTTAGAGATTATTGCTAATGAGACAGCTATAGCTTTGAACTTACTTGTTAAACAAAATACTCATCTTAGGACAGCAGTATACCAAAATCGTTTAGCTTTAGATTACTTATTGGCTCAAGGAGGAGGAGTGTGTGGAAAATTTAATCTGACCAATTGTTGCCTACAAATAGATGATTTAAGTGAAAGCAATTGAAGAAATCACTACTAAACTAAGAAAAATAGCTCACGTCCCAGTTCAGACTTGGACAGGAATCATGGATACTTCTTGGTGGTCCCGACTAATAGAAGGAGGATGGTCAAAATGGGGAATAATGTTGTTATTGTTCATAGGAGGAATATTTATCCTCCCTTGCATTCTGCCCCTGATGGTTAAAATAATACAATATACAATCAAAGAATGCAGGTAACCTTGGTTCAAAGGAAAGATAAGAATGGAGAAAAGATTCTAATATTAAAGGTGGATCAGTTAACCTCTAAAAGTAAAGATGGGTATGACTAAAACTTTGAACTGATTAATGAAGACATATATGAATAAAGAATTTTAAAAAATAGAGAAGGGGTAGATTTGAAGGGATTATAATTATTAAAAATTCTTTAATGAGAAGTTGATTAAATATCACATAGCTTTAATTTCTGAAAAAGGCAGGAAACTGGTTGTTAGGCAGAAAACTTGTTGTCGGTTAATGATAGGCAGTTGGACAGTATGTGACCAAAATGAGCCTATCAACTGGGTCCATGGAGAAGGGATGTGGCATGTCATCGGGACCACGAGATATATAAACCGTTGCCTGTTCTGATCGTTTGCGGCTTCTTGATTGTGTTAATACAGGGGTGTCAAACTCAATTTCATTGAGGGCCGCATCAGCATTGCGGTTGCCCTCAGGGGGCCGGGTGGGTATGGCCAAGGTGGGCGTGGCCTACTGGGTGGGCGTGGCTAGAGTGCGTATGGCCTACTGGGTGGGCGTGGCCAGCTCTACATCATTGGCATCAAGGGTGCCTATGAGGACCTGGGCAGGAGTGGGACAGATCTGAGGGTCTCTGGCAGAAGGAGGGTCTCTGGGCCAGGACCAAGGCAGTGGGGGCCGTTCCCTCACTGTTTCCAGGATGGCTTCGCAGGCCGCATGAAACCACTTTGCGGGCCGGATTTGGGCCCCAGGCCTTGTGTTTGACATGTCTGTGTTAATAGAAGTCTATCAGTCTTTGTAAATGCTTGTAAATAAAATTTTATTTTGGTGACCTCCAAGTCTCTTATGAATCTTAATGTTATCCCAGACACAGGGTTTACAGAAAAGGACCATCCAAGCAACCAACCTGGAGGCTAAAACATATAAGGAATGGTTGCTGGAATTGGGTATGTCTAGTTTAATGAAGAGAGGGACTAGGGCTGACATGATAGCAGTGCTCCATTATTTGAGGGGCTGCCACAAAGAAGAGAGAGTCAAGGTATTCTCCAAAGCACCTGAAGGCAGGACAAGAAGCAATGGATGGAAACTAACCAAAGAGAGAAACAATCTAAAACTAAAGAGGAATTTCCCGACAGCTTAATCAGTGGAACAACCTGCCTCCAGAAGCTGTGAATGCTCCAACACTGGATGTTTTTAAGAAGAGACTGGACAGCCATTTGTCTGAGCAGGAGGTTGGACTAGATGACCTCCAAGGTCCCTGCCAACTTTCTCACTATTATTATAACCATAGCAACTGCCCTTGCCATTCCACATCAGATGCTGTGCAGTAACTTCATTGTCAATTCTAAGGCTGGTTGCTGGACCGTTTCGCATTAGTCTGGTCCTATTCTGTTTTGTCTTTTTTTTTCCACAGTGCTCCTTGCCATTCATTAGTAGAGCTCACAGATCATTTGCATTTTCAGCAAACAAGCTGCTGCTGTCATCAACATAGCTGAGAGATGGATGCTTCTTCCTCCAATTTTAAAACCACATTCAACGTGCATTATAAAATAGCCTATTTTGTATCTATTACTCAACAATAGCAGCAAAAGGGTTAAGCAGCCAGAAACAAATCAGCAATAATACCAATGTATAGGCATGGTCAAATTTATAGGCCTGGATTACGCCAGGCTGTTTCTTACAGTTCTTAAAAACAGTTTTCTCTTGCCTCCAAGTGGAGTTCACCAAGAAAAAAAAAATCTCATAAAATCCCTTTAAAAAAGAAAAAAAAATCTTGCATGAGTCAGTGAATTCAGCGGTAGGAGCTGGGCTGAAGAATTTAAAAAAAACAAACAAACGAAACAAAACAAAACAAACAACCTCTTCCAGGTTTTATCTTGTGGTAAAAGGGCAATAATTCCAGATGAAGATCCCTGAGCCGAGCACATGACACAATTGTTGGCATGTACTGCAGTGCCTTAGAGCATTTACTTTACTTTAACAGGTGTGAAAAACAAAACATGGAAAAGCGACAGAGTGAAATTAAAATGCATTTCTTTAGGAAACGGGCAGAGGGCAGCAAGAAAGCAGGAAAGAGCAAGCTCTGGGCATGCAGTCGGAAGCCATTTTGAAAACACGATCGGTGAATAAGCCACCATTTTATGGCTAGCCCTGCATTGCTCCCTCCTGAGCAAATTCCAAACAGAAGAACAAAGTAATTGCTAAAAGCACCCTTAAGTAGAAGAAGTTTGGGAAATGCTGGGACTAAAAATAAAAGGGCTGCACAAACAGAGCAAAGGTCTAATCCTTCTTTTCTTTATTCTGGGAAGATGGAAAAGGAACTCTTTAGGATTCAAACACCTGAATGAACAACAAACCAAGAACAAACAAACAAACAAAAAATTCCTAGAAACCAGCCAGCCTTTACATTTTCTTGAGAGAGGGGGGAAGAGTATTAAATTACAACTAAATTGAATTGAATAGAGTTTACCTGTCCCGCCTCTAGATATTTTAACATGCTGTCCGAATAAAACGGGAAGGGACCTCGGAGGACTTCTAGTCCAGCCCCCTGTTCAAGCAGGAGATCCCTTCTTAAAAGCCTCCAGTGATGGAGCACCCACGACTTCTGGAGGCAAAAATGACTTTAGTATTTGCTTTTGTTGTTTTGTCCAATGATGGAGGGGAAAAAAGGCCCAGGTTTTGTGGCCTTTTAGTCTAACTAAGGTAAAAGATCCCAGGTTTTTTTTCCCCTTATGCTAACCCAGTGCAATATTAGCGTTACCCATGCTGCCATCTAGTTCTTCAGATCTTGTAGCCCTGCAGTGTAGACAAGCTTATAGACATTGCTGTTGCCAACCAGGACACTGTGCGTTCTTCACTTTTAGATTTCCTGTGCTAATTCAAGACGCAACGGAACAAAGCAGCAGAATGAATTGGGAAAGGAAAATTACTTAGGAACAGAAAGCTGGGTTTGCTGAACTCATCTAAACATTTTCTAATGAAGGCAGATTTGAGTTCTTAGACGAGAATGCCATCCCCTCGGCACCATCAAGCTTCAAATAAGTATGGCTGCTGCTCATGCTTTCTCTCAAATCAGAAATAGAATTATATCTAAGGACGCTGAGAGACAGGAAGGCTTCACACAATATGTTAAAGTGGCATATTTGGGACTATTTGATGTTATTTTATTCAATTTGGATGCCACCCAACGCTTCATGTTGTCCAAGTCCAGACAGCATTCTTAGCTTAGGGTTCAAAGTGTTTGACAATCTAAACAGACTTATTCAATGAACGGTAGTTTAACTAGGGATTAGTGGGCTGTATGAAACAACCAGGCATACAAAAGCTAGCTGTCTATTTAACTCCAGGCACAAACTCTAAACACAAAAGAATATGGCTCCTTTAATATCTACACTCGATTTTTGTCATTAAGGACCGTCCACATTTGTCCTTTAAAAGATGGCAACTTGATGGGCTCAGATGTTTTTTTAAAATGTTTTTTTCCTATTTCTGTCCTATTTCTAATTCTATGCCAGTATTTTGAAGTATTTTGCCATAGCCTTCTTCCTAGGGTTGAGAGAGAGGGAGTGGCCGAAGGTCATCCAGCTGGCTTGGTACACAAACCAAGACTAGGACTTTGTTGTTTTCCAATTTCTAGTCGGATTCTTTTAACCATACTCCCAAACTAGCTCTCTGATGTTATTTAAAGGAGATTAATTAACCCACTGAGCCACCGCGTCCCTTTATATGTGTGTGTACACACACACACACACACACACACACACACACACACACACACACACTCCTGTCCATGTAGTTGTCTGGGCTCCAGACTGATTTTGAAAGATATGTATCTATGTATGTATATGTATGTAATATCAACCAGGAAATGCTGACGATATGTTTGAAGGAAACACATCAGATTAAAGATTTGTTTTATCCATTATGCTATGCCATAATGTGGTTTCACTGATTTCAGCGTGATACGGAAACATGTGATTTGTAAGGTACAGTTTGTGAAAGCTCTCCACAACAAGGGTATGGAGTTCAGCTCCCAGAATTCCCCACCCAACACGATCACTAATGAGAATTCTGGAAGTTGAAACCCACACATCTTGGAAAGCATAGATATTGAGGAAGGGTAAATTAAAAGCTAGTGTGTTCAATAAATCATAGTGATAACTATAGGCACACTGGCTGGGAATTCAGGGAGCTGGGATCCAACACATGGAAAGGCACATCTTGAGGTTGTCAATTACTAAAAAAAAAAAAGCTGATGGAATTTATCCCAGGTTTGCCCGGCCTGAGGCCAAGAAAGGTGGCACACAAAATAGCTTCAAGGAATCTCTTGGCACCCTAAAAAACCACATAACAAATTGTACCTACCAACTCCAAAACAGTCTGGGGAAGTCCCCTAAAACACCTGGATGGGGGTTCCCGTTATGACTCTGCTGCTCAAGAGGTAGAGGATATCTGTGCCTAGACACCAACTTGACTTCTGAGTATGTTTCAGACCCACTTCTATGGCTTTGTAGCAACAAGGCCTCAGGCTGTTTCGTTTGTTACCTAATGGCACATAGATGCAGCACAAAGTCAAAGTTTGGGTAAGCCACATCTGTGAAAAAGCCATTTTTAAAAAGAGCTTTCTTCACTTACTCAGAGCTCAGCTTCAAAATGATTAGCTTAAGTCTTTTAAGCATCAACCTCTCTGGAAATTCCCAACAAGAAAACTGTCCTAGCTTTTTTCTGTGAAAGCCTCCATCAAATCTAGCTCTACCCACGCACAGAGCAGCTGGTTCCTTGTAACGAACCACATCCATCCTTGCCAAGCAGATGCCCTGTTTGTCTTAATCTGTGATGGCAATCCAACCATTGCGGGATGTTGTATAAGACCAACCAATTATGGTTTAATGACTTCATTCCATGACTTAGCACAATGGGTGAACTGGATGGATCCCTTAGCTTTGGGAAAAAGGTGTAGAGAAGTTTATTTTAAAAAATCAACCTTTTAGCAAATATATCATTTCCCAGATTTCCCTTAGATAATCTGATCCTCTCGCACTCATGAATCAATCATAAAATTATCTTTTGGAAGGCCATTATTCATATTATGTTTCAAACTGTACAATCTACATGGAATCTATGTGGACGCGCAGATAGATCAAAGCTTCTACCTCCCATTTAAGCACCGCTTAAATATCAAACCCAAACTCCCGGATTGTACCCTCATTTGAAATTTCAAAAAATATTAAGCGGCCTCCACCAAAATGAGGCAACCTGGGCTAGAGATGTACTGAAGACGAATGTCACCAAGAATGTCCCACCCCATGGATTTTAAGGTCTTTCACAAGTCCCATAAGCACAATCACTCAATTCCATTTCCTCTCAAAAGACAGGAGGGAGAGGGTGAGAAGAATTACTTCAATCTCAGAAGAACTAGGCTACTTTGAATTTATTTTATACTTGTTTTTGTTTCAGTCTTTTCCCCCTCCCTGTGGATATTCATGATAGATGCTGGTTTCCAACTTACAACGTAAGACTTTTCTTCAAAGAAAAATAAATAAATACTGCACAGAGAAATACACAAAGTAACATTTCAAAGGTAGGTTGAAAAGCATCTGTGCTACTTGAAACCAAATCAAGACGCTGTTTGAAATGCACCGGGATGTTTGTTTCCTTTTAATTCTTTTTGGTAGAGAGCTTCAGCATTAGCCGTAAATTCCACCATCGCAGCCTGCGCAATTCGCTTCAGGGCAATATGAAAACTGTAAAACTGTAAAATGAAAATCCAAAACGGCTGAAAGGCACTAACCAGCTTATGCAATATAGATGCTTTTTGTAGAGTTTTTTTTGAAAATCCATCTCCAAAAACAACCAAAAGTACCCCTTTTGGGGAAAATCCATTTTTTAATGAAACATCTCAGAGATGCAAATCAGACGAAATTGAGTTGAAGTACATGTAGTCCTCGACTTACGAAAGTGACTGAGCCCAAAATTTATGTTGCTATGTGAAACACTTGTTAGGTGAGTTTTGCCCCACTTCACGACCTCTCTTGCCACGGTGGTTAAGTGAATCATTGCAGTTGTTAACTTCGCAGCACGGTTGTTTAGTGAATCTGGCTCTCCCCCATTGACTTTGCTTGTCAGAAGGCCACAAAAGGGGATCACATGACCCCGGGACGCTGAGACCATCATAAATGTGAATCAGTGCCCAAGCATCTGAATTTTGATCACATGACCATGGGGAGGCTGCAAAGGTCCTACGTGTGAAAAACGGACATAAGTCATTTTTGTCACTGCCGTTGTAACGTCGGTCGGTCAGTAAATAACCTGCCGTTAAGTCAAGGCTTACCTGTAAAAAGATCTGCGCTTTCGAACAAACTTTCCCATCTTGTACGTGCTTTCTGTGCATGCTGGACTACAACGTCTATCAACTTCCGACGAAAATAAGTTCATGGAATAACACGTGGTTTGAAAATTCTTAGGGGCCTTACAAATGAACTTCAAAAAAATATAAGCTAGCTAGAGCAGACTATTTTTTCTCTCTCTAGGAAATTAAATCCGGTGGTTGACCTGCTCTTATGATTAACAAGATAGCTCCTTTTCAGAACAAGCAAGCAGAACAAATGAAATCAGCAAAAAAAATTACATTTGAATGGTGATGAAGATAACAATAGGGAAATCATTAAGAGCAAAGATAAAGCTAGTCTTTCAGCATTCCAGAAGTCATTCCTTTTAGCTAAATGAAATATTTTTTTCTGTAGACTCTCGCTCTTAGCTAAATGAAATATCTTTTCTGTGGACTCTCTTGCCAAGATGTACATAGAGAAGAGATCTGGATCTGTTGCACTAAAAGCACCACTTTTTGCAGATTCTCAATATTTCTGAGATTTAATTTGACAGAATATTTTGCAATTAGCAAGAGGACAATATTAAATACTGTATTACAATCCCTGTGCGTCAAGCAACAAAACCCAGGCAGTTTGAAAGGATACCATGCTTGGACTGGGGCAAGCACTGACCCTCTTTCCTCCTCCCCCCCCCCAATATTTTTCAGGAAATCTATTTTAAAAGTGTTAATTAAAATAGCAAGTTCGAAGCACATCTCCGAGATAAAATCAATGAGCTTCCAAGATAAAATGCACAATTTGCCAACTGTCTTTACTGCAAAGTGTTTTACTTTTTAACGCCATCTCTCTATAAATTGTGTTTCATTTGACCTCTCATACAATCATCCTGGTGGTTCAAGATGACAGGGAATGGAGTCTATTCATTCAACCCTGGGAAATCGAGAGTTAAAGATTTACCAATTGAATATTGCTGCTCTTCCTCCCTCTCCCTCAATCACACATTAAAAGGCGAGACATTCCCCCCCCCACACACACCTTGTATGGTAAATCTCCTAAATGGGCAAGGGGTGGGGGGAGGGGTGAACCTGGTTGACTTGCAAAGCAGTGAGCTGTCACCCACACTAAAAGTGTCACAGGATGAAATCAGGCACAGGAATTTATGGGGTCAATTGCAGCTAAAGCTTTTGAGGACTAAACAGGTTTAGACTTCAAGCCTATTTGTGCGTGTGTGTGTGTGTGTGCGTGCGCGTGCACCTGTGCATATGAACTTTTCCATTATTCCTTAGGAAATGATCTGTGCCACAGAGGAAAAAGGGCAGTTCCGAAGCCCGGTCTTCAAAACAGTCCGATCCATTTCTTCATTGTGTCAAACACTCTTCATAAACACATGTTGACGTGCTCCTCTCCGGAATTTGCACAGAGCACCGGCGAGTGACACACTTTCAGTGCCACACTTTCCCAATCCTTCTGTATTTATGGTGGTGCGGCTGGATCGTTTGGCAGCTGACGAGGACAGGAGCTAGCTTTCAAAGGGCTACCCCCCCACCACCCCAGACAGAAGAAGCCACAAAGAAATTTGCACTGGTTGCTGCCCTAATCCTTCGGCTGCCCTCCACTTTTCCAAGCCCGGGGCTGGCAGCGGCTCCGCTCGCTTGTTCTGTCTCTCTCTCTCAATCTCTCTCTCTGGCTGGCTGCTTGAAAGGCATCACTAGCAAGAGGGAGGAGGCTAGAAAGGGATGTGCAGGGGAGGCAACGTCATCCCGGAGGCAGGGCTGCAGCATCTCTGGACCCGCCTGTTAGCAAGTGAGCCGGCAGCCAACCACAGCCCGCCTCCAACCCAAGATGGCCTTTGAACTCTCCACCAACTTCCTGCTGAGGTTCCCCCCCCTCCTCTTTTTCAAAGGAAAAAAAAAAGTACACAGTGCAATGCAGTATGTGCCTGTCAGCTCTGCGGCACAAAGGAACAGCCATTTTGTGACAATCCAGACCTGCAGTTGAAAATGCCTAATGCTCTCATTCTTCCCTTCCCTTCCATCTCAATTCTCCACTGCTCGAGAGAAACAGCTGGTTTCGGGCAGAACAGAACGTCAGCAAATCCTCAAGTCTCTCAACCTCACCCTCCTCTCCCTGCCTTGGTCCTCACCTCCCACTTTAAATACCCTTCTTTGTTGCGAGGGTTGCTTCATAAAATGGCTGCCACTAGCTGAGCCTTTGGTGGGAGCCAGGGCTGTGTGAATGGGCAGCCCCTCCGGAGAGGTGGCAGGGGAAATGTGCTCGCAGGAGACCATCCCAAGGGCCCCCACTGGGAGATGAACATGCATGTTTGAACCCTGCATAGTCTCAAGGCATTCCACGGAGAAGCAGAGAAAAACAGAAGACCTTATCCTCGCTATAACCTGGAGAGAAAAGTCCTTATCATCTTATGCTTGCCCAGGTCCAAGGCATCTGACCCAAACTGATTATTATGGTTTAGGCCAGGCCAGTCATGCTAACTGCAAGTCCGCACTGAATTCAGACTTAGGGTTGAGGAAAAATATGTTTTGGGGTGAGAATGAGAACACACTCCACGGTTAATGCTTGGGTACAATCGTTAGCCCAAACTTTTACAGAAATATGGAGAAGCTCACAATATCTGAGGTTCGCACATCTAGAAGCTCCATATTTACAGAATCCCTTTGCTATCACAACATATACGGACATTCTTGTCCTTGCTTTTCAGAGCAGATGAAAAAAAATCTTCATTTTCAAAAGAACTTTGATTAGCGCCCCAAGACTCAGAACACTTACAAGCCCAGCCCATTATACAGGCTTGCACAAATAATTTAGATTTTAATTTAGGATCGCCTTTCTGCTCTTCAATGTTACCATGTTTCCATTGTGCATTTTCCCTTGTAAACCCTTCAAGAAAAAGCACTACTAGAAAGTGAGGTGGAAATGTAATCAATTAATGGTGCAAATGTGTTCGTGTGGCTTTAATGAAGCATCCTTTAACCAGCTTACTTTGGATGGTGGTTTGCATCATTTTTTTTTAGGACTTGGTACAATCCATCTTGAACACGAATTCTGTTATAGAAGAAAACTAATGAAATCTTTTAAAAACTCAACATTCTTGGTAGGCTATCTCAGATGTTTCTTTTGCAACACCTAAAGTACCTTTCTGACATATTTAAGTGAAAAGGCTTGGTCATGCTCAGTTATTTAAAACTATCTTCCAGGATTAGAAAACCAGTTAATTTTGACCATTTGTTTCATACCAGGCTGTAGCTGAACATGGATGTGACACTCACCTCAGCAAACCCTAATGTGATCATTTCTCCATTAGTACTATTTGAATACTAAGGGATATTCCAAACACCATTAACCAGATTTATCCTTTGAAGCTGTGAAGGGGGGTTATGCTTTATTTTCTACAATAAAGCATATCTGATCAAAATACTCCCAGGAAGAATGTGTTCTTTGTACAATGGATGCTTGTGTGTATAAACAAGGGGGAGGCCCTTATAATGGTATTTTGTAGTAGTGAGTGAGGGGCAAAGAAAAGTTTTTTTCTAAAATGAATATTTGTTACACCCATCTTTTAAATATACCTTGCCCCCACCCAACTGCACACTTATCTCAAACAAATGATGTCACAAATGGATTAGGTGCTTTTTCTGCCCCCAGTCTTATAGACAGGAAGTTTCAAATGTAATGTACACAGAACTTCCAGGATGTCTTGCTAAAACAATTTCTGCACAAACACATCTTTAACTCCCCCTCCAAAAAAAGTTCATTTTACAATATGAAGAGTAGTTGTAGTTCAAAAAAAAAAGCTTTACAACAAACTTTCAAGCAAGGCTGAGTTATGCTTTCACAGTTCATTTGAACTGAGCGCTGTCAATATAATCAGTTGGGTGTTAACATTTTGCTTGATGTAGTACTCCTTTATTACCAAGAAAGCAAAACTTCAAGTGTGGATGCTATGCAAATAATATACCCAAGAGAACAGAAGGGAAAAGGGTTGGTTAATCTAATTTCTTTTCATTCAATTCAGTTCTGTTGTTTGCAATAGATAGCTGTTCTCATCAATGTTGAATCTCCTTCTTTAATTTGTTAAAAAAAAAGAATGAATTATGTTCCTTTAATGTGGATACTAGCATGCTAATTTCAAAACTAACTTTTTATCAATGTCAGCAACTCGACTTTTACCACTGTCTTTTGGAGTTGAGCTTCAGAGATCTGAAAATTATGCAATAAAAACCCAAGTTCCTTTATGTTTTTTTTTCCCCTGAGAATCAAAGCAGCTTCTCCAGCATCCAAAAATCACGGGGTAAATCCATATAAGATTTTGAATTTTAAGTGCTCTCTTCCATTGTACTTGTTACATCAAAGGCTTTCCTGACAAAAGGCCTTATATCAAATGGTAATGTATATAATGCATTGGAAAACAGACCTCATAAAGTATCATGTGTATTTTAGAATTATAAAAATATTCAAAACCTGAAAAGGGATACAAGTAACAAGCCAGGAAAAGATCAATAAACACATTGCAAAAATATTAGAATCATCATAACTATAGTTTCCATTAAAGTATGGTCAATATAAAAAAAATTTCCTTCTGTTTCCTTATAAATATCAGCCTACCTATATTCAGCATCAAAATATGCATTTAAAATGAACATGCACAGAACCTAAAATTCCAAGAAATTATGCCTTAAAATAACATCTTTTTGTAAAATATAAGCAAACCCTATCAATGAGAAAGCTTGGAAACAATATCAAAATATCCTAAAATGCTGAAATAGTATCAAAGTTCCTTAGCCCGAACTGAATATACAAGCAAGGAGTATCAAGCAAACATACATATTCTTTTTTTTATTTTAAAATAAACATTTTTTCATTCATAGAACTTCCTGTAGTTCCTGATTTACAAATACCATCAGGCTTCTGTCAGGCCTTCACTTGAAGTTTAAACTCCACAAATTCTTCAAAGAAAAAAAATCCCTTGTATGTAAAATGGTGCAATGCAGCAGAGGGAACAAGGTCATTTTTCACAGCACAAAACCCCTCAAAATGCAAAATTTAGCAGCTGAAACTGCATAATATACAGGGTTTCATCTGTGTAAAAGTGCTTTACTTTTTTAAGTAGAGCTTGGGGCCTTTTCAGTCACACCACAAGTTTCAGAAATTGTTATCAAAAAAAAAAAAAACAGGGTGTGGCATATTAGCAGTCTCAAGGTCATTTCATAAGAAAAGAATCAAAAACACTGAAATATATTTATTTCTATTATCAATGACGGCAAGTCAAAGCTGTCAAAAGGTTAACAGTTGCTCAGAATAATTAAAAAAAAAATAAAAAGTTGAGAGATCATACCTCGATGCATGGCTGTGGACTGAACCCTCGTCTCCTTGGCTTTTGTCCGTATTTCTCAACATCTTTAAATTCTTAAATGTTAAGGGAAAGGTAGAAGGATGGCTGGATTTGGGCTGGAGTCCTGTGCCCAGGTATTTACTGTCAAAAGTTGAAAGAAAGGTAAGCTCCCACTTTGCTTTGAGAGGTTTCAAACAAGGAACAAAACAAAAAAAAAGTCCGACGCTGCTAAGCTTTCTTATAACAATAATACAGAAGGGGACATCAGCACGGTAAAAAAAATAAAACATATCTTTTTAAAAAACACAAAAAAACGCGAAGGAAACACGAGCCCAGGGGAGCATCCTAGAAACTTTCCCGAAGTAACCCTGGAAGCGAGTATTCTCGCTATTTTATTGCGTCATTCCAGGATCGTTGCAATCGGTCGAAAAAAGGAAAAAAAAAATAAAATAAAAAAACAACCACCAACCCCAAGTATTGGGGGGGAAAAATCTCCCCTAAAAAGGTATAGCTAATCATCGCCCACCTTACCTGAGCCAAGCGCCAGGTCCAGCCCGCTGTTTCTAGTCGTGGGAAAACACTCGTTCCAAACGCAACGCAGGGGAAAAAAAAAACCCAACAAACTCCCGTTTTCTTTTTTCTTTAAAAAAAAAGAACGCATCCGAAATTAATCCAAACGATCCGCGATCGTTTAATCCCCCTCGGCCATAAAGAAGAAAAAAAAAAGAAGAAGATCCGGAGGGGGAAAAAAAAAAAAGCTCATTAGGAGAGCTCAGAAAAAATGGAGGTACGCCATGGCTTCCAAGCTGGGAAAAACAACGAGCTGGGCTGCTTCTTTCTAACCCAGGCGAAGGAGGAAAAAAGAGTTCCCCCCAAAGCTCCCTTTTTCTGCCCGAAAAAACGCTCGATCCCCTTTGCCCCGGCCTCCACAAGAGACCAGGGGCCGCAGGAGCCCCTCCAGGACGCCCAAAAGTTACACAAAGTTGCGCAAAAGTGGCGGAGGAGAGGGGAAGGGAAGGAAAAAAAAAAGGCAGGAGGCTCAGCGCGCTCTCCAAGGCACAGCCGCCATCTAGAGCTTTCTTCCCAGCTCTGAGCTCTGCCTTTGATTGACACTCTCTACATTTACCCCACAACTCAGGTGATGTACCATAGACCCACCCCTTCATTTCCACCCAAAAAAAAAAAGGAGCCTCCATCTAAAGGGAGCTTACTCCCCATCACTACTATCTCCAGCCAACTCCCCATCTGTGGAGGGGGCAACTTAACTCCAGCTGGTTCAGACACCCTTTCAAAGCCAAAAGATGAAATTATTGGTTGCTTTTGTTGGAAAGGGCTGGCTTGCATTTAGATCCTTGGGACTAAAATGACTTCCTCCCTGGACAGGAAGTGGTGGTGCCAAGAGCCATTTTGAAGGAAAGAAAGTGGGACTTGGGGGTCCTGGGTTAGCCTTGGTAACGTGGGTGGGTTGGCAAGCACCCCAATGGGTAGTTTCAGCAGAAGTCCTCTCTTCAGTGGGTCTACTTGGTTATGACAATCTTATTGGTTCCAAACCATTAATTTTAGGAGAATTCCAAACAGAAGCAAAAGTTTTATGTATCTGCCACTCAAGACTCAACGGCGCCTCCCTGGTGGTCCAATCCGGAAGGGGAAAAATCAGATCCATTGTGTTTTAGGTCATCTGGTACCAAGGTAGTTGTTAGATAAATCCATGTCAACTGAACTACATAAAGATCATACACTGATCTTGTGATGTAGCTGAATTATAACGGTATTTCCACACAAGTGGGACCTCAGCGCCAAATAAACAAAATCGCCTGCAACTCATGAGCAAAGATAAAACAAGCATTCCGTCTTCAACCACTTCCATACTTGGAAGTTTTAGGGTTTTATCATGACCCCTAATATCTGGCCAAAGGTCTTGATCTAGAGGCAGAGACAATCAAAATGACTCACAAATTGTCCTACTTATAGTAGCCATCATTTGTCATTTCTCCATATATTATTTCAGTCCAAATCACTTTAATCAAACAATCTGATGGCAAAATACTTAACAAAGTTGCCCAATTTGGGAAGACTTGAGAAGTGGCCAGTTAATACCATTATTCATACTAGTTTTTAAAACAAAATTAAATATGCAAGAAAATCCATTAGCCTAGAATTAAGCCACCAATGAAGCAAACAGACGCATCTAAAGATGGCATAAATGACCAACTATCCACTTTTACTTCAAAAGCATGATTACTCCTTTCAATAAAGTCAACATCAAACATAAATTTTGCATTTTAGGTAGTTTACCCTCAATATCTTTTGAACATCAGTAGGCCAGTAAAATGAATCTTACATGCAGCAATTGGAATGCAAAGTTAAAAAGATTTTAGTAAATGTAATAAAAATGGCAAGGTTAATTTTTATGGGAAAAATAAGACAACTGATTTAAAGATTTTGACTAAGTTCTTTATCCAACTCTTAATGAACTGGAGCATCAATGTAGCAACACTATGTTTTGGACACTTGTATCAACAGTAAACCAAGTAGTATTGTTATGTATGATCAAACCCACATACCACAATGAGGAAATCTAAGTATACAAGTTTTCAGAGAAGCAAGTGTCAGTTTTTAGGTAAATGAATATTAAACCTGCCTTAGAAAGGTCCTGAGCACAGTGCCCATCCACAGAAAACACAGCATTAGATTTGTACCTTTCTAAGAATTGCACCAATTCACAGATGTAAACTATTAATACCCATCTTCATTTAATATTAAGAGAACATGTAACTCCGACATTATACAAAGAGTAATAACAATCATAATACATAATATAAACTCTCTTAAGTTTATAATCTTACTGAAAAGGCAAACTAACGAATCACTTAAAGTTTTGAAATAGTTGGTGAAAGTATTGAGCTCATTCAATAATCAAACAGTTCTCATCAATACCAACAAATCATATAATAAATGTTTCAGTCCAAAAGATGACAAACAAGAATAAATATGGAAAAAACACTTTTATTTAAACCATTTAAATAGCAATGCACTTCTGCCAATTAAATAGGGGACAGACATTTTTATACATTCCTGGTTTGCAAAATTTGACCAGCCCCTTCCAGCCCTTCATCCTCAGATGAGTGCTAAGCCCAAGATTCTGGAAACACAGTTTTTTTAAAAAAATAAAAAAATAAAAACAGAATTAGCTCAAATCTTCTGTAGGTTAGACAATCGTTGTCCATGCTAAAGAATCCCTGTCTTGGATGGACATACTCAGCAATCATGCACTAGTTCACTTTCTGAACCTCTCAGCAGTGGAACTGCAATCTTGATTTGGAAATCGTTGTCTCCCTTTGAGTTTCTTCCTTTCTCTGGACTCTTTATAAAAAAAAATTAAAAGAAAATGCTGTTGGAATGCAAGTAATTTTATCCTTAAATTTAAAATAATCAACATTTAACTGTCATATCTGAGCATATTTGAAAATATTTTCAACACATTTTAAAAAACTAAATGAGTATCAAGATTAGTACCATTGAATAGTAATAATTTTAATATCAATGTGCAGTGCGTTTTCCTTAAGCTTTCTGTTGAAAGTAGGATCTAGCTTATAAAAACTCCAAAATAGGTATGACTTCTGGAATTTTAATGGGCAACAACATAAAAGCATAATGGAAGCTTCAGTGTTAGAAAATGTATTACTTTTGCAAACAATGTAGCACTAGTAGAGAACCAACAGATACCTCTCTTGCTAAAGATTTAAAAGGTATCAAAAAGAAAAGCCTAAAGAAAAGTACTAAACAAGTAATTTTATCAAGACAATAGAACTGATTGTATACAAAGTTATCTCAGCTTACTTATTTCTAATATTTTTTTTTAAATTCTGGTTTATGTAAGTAAAAACTGAGAAAACTATTTAGACTTTTACAAAATTCCTAATAATAACAACTTATTCTCTCAAAGTATGCCTTATCACCTGAAAGTTACTTTATTTCAGGTTTAATTTTATGTGGACAAGTAGCCCAGCTTGTTTAATCAAAATGACATTGTAGCCTCATTATAAATTATAAATAAATAAATTATTTTCTTGTCCTTTCTTAACCAGAACTTAATTATCACCACCTGATTTCACTCTAGGGGCAGGATCCAACAGATGAAGCAGCATCAAATATGCTTATTTGAAGGGAGGAGATTTTCTGTGGAATACCTAACAATTACTGGAGAATTTCAGCAGATCTACCAAAATCAGTGTCTAAGACCTATTTCAAGTCAACATTTTCTTGAAATTGTGTTTCCAAAAAAGCTTCAGAATTGAAGAAATTTCTTTCTCACAAAGCACTAGCAAAACATATTGAGCCCTAAAAACTGAGGGATAACTGGTACTTTTAATGTCTGGAAAAGTTAGGGAATGGTTTATTCATGATACCATTCTAAATGTAGCTACCAAATAAAAAATAGGAAGCTAGGGATGGAGAATTCATAGTGATTGGTTCAAGAATATTAATGTTGTGTCATCCCTTGATTGGCTATATCAAGAACCTCCCATTTTCTTATCACTACCCACTATTACATTGTACTGTAAATGCAGTAGCATAGCATAAACTCAAGCCACCATTTTGCTGCAACCAAGTATCTTAAAGGCATCTTAGATTCCTTGCATCTACCTTAATTATTCTCATCACATGCCAATATATAAATTATTTTCAATTGTTTCAAACAAAAAGAAATATTGACAAATTCATCAAGTCAAAACCATTTAGTTTTTGCAATGACTAGAAATCCAGCAAAATGTTTGATGGTAACAAAAGCAGATCAAAGGGGAATAAAAACCCCTATGTTTATCTATGTTGAGAATAGTTGATAGCTTCTGTTATTATTCCAAAGACTGTATAGGATAAGCCAATGTTTTAATAAAATGTCCAACCACAAAAACATTCAAGTTAAGCTGTTTTAAATATAATTATCAACAGAAATGTATTACTTATGTTCTATAACTGGGTACAATCCAACTGAAGAGATTGTATGTACCACAAATGACACTACTTCCATTCTACTTCTATAAAAACACCACAATCTAGATATACAATAACAAACTGGACTCTCAAATTTACATCTGTCATAAATAACTACGAACTTTTGAATAGTTGCCATTCTCCATTTTTAAAGGTGAATTTAGCATTCTCACCAAAACTCAATTGTATTAATCCAAAAGGACATGACAGAAGTGAACATTCTCAACAAAACTGATGTACGTTTTTCACTTTAGAAACTTCAATGGTTCAGATTGTGTAACAAGTAACAACAGAATAAACATGTCAGGACACATCATACAAATTCATTTCTATTGAATTCCACAAGTTTTGATTGTGTAAAATATTTCATAAATTATACATTTAATGCTTAAATTTTATAATTCATTAGGTGTACTGATAATGCATTACTGAATTAATTCCACATGTAATACTGATATAGGACTGTTTTAAGATTTAAAGCTTTTGTTCAATAAATGACTAATAGTATAATGGATGATATTATGGGTAAAAGATTCAAAACTAATCATTGTAAATTGATGTGACCAGGTATTCTAAGCGGTATTTAATATGCAGTTTCCTAAAAATGAGATCATCTAAATCCCAATTATTTGCTGCTCAGAAAATCTGACAATTTTAAGAATTTTGGAATTTTAATTAGCCCAAACAAGTATTTTTAGAAAACAAACTAAGGCTCAAGTTTAACTCTTATGACCACTTTTGCAAAGTATTCAGATAAACACTCATTTAGGTTTTGCCAACAGTTGCTGAAGAACTATGGGCGCTATAGGATGTTCTTCATTAACAACTGAAAAACAGGCAGCAAATAAGGTTTTCCTAAAGAGATTTTATACTACTGAAACTCTTGTGTGTTATCCTTTGACTTGGAAAAAAAATGGTGCATTGTAGGGCAATTAATTTTGGACCAAACGGGCTAACTAACAGAATGAGTCCAAAACCTAGAACCCAATGCTTCCACTGAATTGAAATTTGACAAATTTTATAACACATTTATGACATAAAAATTATCATAAAACATTACATAATATAAAACATTATGAAATATTTCCTTTGGTCAACTCCTGTTGTTTCTTTGTGCTTTATACTTCAATATGGGCTACTTTCAAGGGAGATATAGCTTTGAATATATCCCTGGATTTTTAAAAACTTTTCTGGAACATTAGATGTTCTGCCATTTTTGAAGGCCTTGAGGAATCTGGTAGAGAAATATCTCTGAAATGATAATCCAATGGGCCCAGGGGTTGTTTAAAGTCAAAAAGAGGAAGAAATGTGAAACAAATATGGCAACATCTAAGAAGAAAATAAACACTGTGTTTTAAGGGACCATCAATTTCCATTTTAACAGTTCTGTTGTTGGATGAAAGACGTGGTCTTACTATTTACTAATTATTATATTTTGTCACTACTGTAGAGATGTGTGTGCACACAAATCATGTAAATTTTTGGTTAAGGAACAAGTATTAATTATCTTAATCTTTTCTTTTTTGTAAGCATTCCTATAATGACTGCTTATAAAAGGAACATAGGACATATTTACACTGATCACTCACATCAACTACCTAAGATCTAGCTAAAATACCGGTATGACTAAAAAAATCATAGTATAGATGTTTTGGGGACTGTATGCCAAAAAGGAAGACTACTGCCATATGGGACTTAATTCATATTAACATTTGTTTGTAAAATATTGGGTTATAGAGCTCTGGAACAAATAAAAAGCATTTATGGTAGAATCTCAGCATTCAAATTTATCAGAATGCAATGGGAGCTTGTAACAGGCAATCATTTTTACTTGGTAAATTATTGTTCAAACATATTTCAATTAAATAGAAAAGGAGATATTTAGAAAATAAACACCTTTTAGTTGAAGGTGTAATATATAAAATATACTTGAGATCATTTCCAGTTTTTGTCACTCATTTCTCTTGTGCTCTTTAATGTGTTGTTCCATAAAACTGATCATACAGTCAAAATTTTGGATTTTCAAACATTTTTATTCTTGTTTTGTTTGTAGCATGCTTTATTAATGTGTAAGAGTCACATATATCAAATTATTATATGGTTGAGGTCATCCTGAATGAGAATCCCCAACAAAATTAATCAAGGGAAATGGGCTGATATTATAAATTATAGTTTACATTTGTAATTCCAGATCTACTGCTGAGTTTACCAATGGTACTTTCAAATAACCTGTTTATTGCAATGAAAAAGTTTAGGATTCTGTGGCTTTCAAGGTGTTGTTCAAATAGAATACCCATCAAGCGAAATAGCAAAGCCAACCGTGAAAGCTGCTAAAATTGCAGGCTAGGAATATTTGAAGGACTGGGTATTCCTCTCCTGTGTCTTAAACTTTTTCAGAAATAGCATCCTTTTGTTAAGCAAATAAAGCATAGCTTTCTATACAAAAGCTCTGCTAAATCACAATGGTTTGTCTAAAGCATTGTTTTCCAGTTAGTACTCTC
Source organism: Vipera ursinii (assembly GCF_947247035.1). Lineage (NCBI taxonomy): Eukaryota > Metazoa > Chordata > Lepidosauria > Squamata > Viperidae > Vipera > Vipera ursinii. The sequence goes on along the minus strand of NC_139524.1, from coordinate 8,236,309 downwards.
CATAATAGTGAAAGCATAGCCACCACTGTATTTTAACTGCCAATCAACCAATGATAACTGGATTGAGTAAGGCTGACCTGAGTAATGCAATATACAGAACTGTAGTTCTCAACTGCTGCTATACATTCCACAGGTGAGAAGATGCAGAAGCATTCAAGGTAAGAATAGGATAAATCAATGAAACTTTCAAGTCTTCAAATTTACCATAAATAATAAATGGTTGAACACTACCCTTCTTTGGATTTTTTTTAAGAGTAGAGAACTGCTTACATGGAATATGATTTCATTACGCAACATACTAATTCAAATTAGGATTTTTGAGGTATTACCCAAGTTAGCCTTCTGAGCATAGTTAAACCCTCCAGAAAAATGTTCACTTAATAGAACAAACTGAAGTAGCTACTGCACTCAAATGCTATCCTTCAATGAGATGACCTGATTTAAAGAATTTTCCTAGAATCCAAATATTCACCAGTGATAATTCTATTTTATAGCATATTAAACATATACTCTGAAACCCCAGCATACTTTTTGATCAGCAGGTTCTCTTGACCAAAGGAAAATACAGCGCAATCCTTTTAAACCTTGTATTAAATAACACGGTCTTGCTTCTAACACTGAATATTTTTAGAAAACCGGCTAGTATATTTTAAAAACTGTCAGAATTTGTATATGATCACAGATATGTCGCATTCTGAAACATAGGAGCTTTAGATTCTATGTACCTCAATGAATGTTAAAATTTATTTACAGCACCATGCAATAGGATAATTATAGACAACCCAGGAGATGCTAGAACAGAACTTTCAACAATTTTAAGCAGGTGATAGACTGTAATTAAGATATCTAATTACTTTCAAAATTAACTTGTTCAAGTGCTTTGTGCAATTAACAGGAGCAAGTAATGCTTTTCTTAGAGCAAACTAATTTAGACCAAAAATGGTGTGCTATATATGCAAAAAATGGCAGTCAATAAAAAAGAAATGTACTGATAAAGAGGGTTAATCTGACTCCTTCTCACCAATGGTAGATTCAGATGGGTATATTTTTATTATGCTATCTGGAAAAATGTTAAAACATACAATTTCCCTAATGGTAGCAGAGTAGTTTTCTCCAAGAATATCACTGGTTGATTCTATTAAAATTATCCTGGAAACATCTCATTTAATTCATAGAGATTCGTAGTTTTAGATCTTTTCCACAAAACATGCTAAAACACAGTTACAAAAGCACTCATGGTAATATACTGAGAGCAACTTACCAGTACACCATACAGAATCAGGTATTTTATGGAATCAGTTCAAAGCATCTAGAGAGAAAAGTTAAATATCTTTTGTTTAATAAATTAATTCAATATATCACTAATAAAATCCTACATTTATTCAGAAAAGTGATTTCAGTGTGTTCTTGGTATACCAAGACTATGTTCAAGACTAAAGTATTAAAGTTGATGCCTGTTTTCTAAAGTAGGGACTTGCTACTTTATGCACTATGAATCCACGGCACAATAGGTTTTCTTAGTGAAAATATGTGGGTATTATGTTTTAGGGCTTCCTTATTTTACCCTTCTCCTGTCTTACTATATAGGAACAGAAATATAGCAACTCTCTGAAGTAGGTTGGGCTGAGAATGAGATTGGTCCCAAATCACCCAATGAGCTTCACAACCAAGGGTAGACTAGCTAGAATCTCCAATTTCTAGTCCAACACCTTAATCACAACACCATAGTAACTCTGTAAATTGAATATTTTTTAAAAAAATTAAGTTCTGTAACAGAATAAATTCTTTAAGGGGGAAAAGTTGAGGAAGCTAAGCAGTCTATTATTAACCAAATATGTCTGAAATTATACAACACTTGACATCTTTCATAATCCAGAATGAATTTAATAAACTTCTATCATTGTTGCTAAATTCTAAATTTAGCAAGATTGTTAAATTCCAAGAAGAATCTTGGAACTGCCTTATCTATTGGACCAAAAGTACCAGAATTCTAAAAATGCCATGGTAACTAATAATTCAGGAAAATATGGACTATTTGCAAACATATCAGCTTCAGAAGTCTCCAAGGTGAAATATTCTGTCTTCAATTTTGAAACTTAACATGGAAGATAGGGAGCTGATATATATGTTGGGAAGATGATAAACCTTTGAATTTCTCAACTACCTAAGTATTTAGCATCTATTCACCTAATTTCCTTCATGTGATTTCATTCAATAATGGGCAGAGGGGGCAATTTCACATATTACTAGAAATGTTCAGGTAACACTCTAATGTAGTACCTCTATTTCTTCACATTTAAATCTCAACATTGTAAGGATTTTTTCCACAATATGTGTATATTTCCAATTTGCAGACAATTCTAATTTCTAATAATATATTCTAATAATATATAATTTCTAATAATATATTAGTGTAGCAAAGTCAACGCTGGATTTACTTAATAGATTGATTTTCATTACAGTTCTATATAACGATAATTTTCCAAGGCCTATTTTCTCTGAAGCAAGTCCCACTAAACATTTTGGAATACATTTTCATAAAATTGCAAATTTAACATATTTTAAACCAGCTTTTCTTTTTTGGGAGGTGGTGGTGATGGTTGTCTTCACATTCCATCATTTTAACTTTAGAGATTGAAATATTTTATTAGTCTGACCTCATCATGTAATGGACTACATAATACATTTCACAAGAAACACACTACAGGTACATGATTTTTCAAAAATACACATTACAGATTTTCAAACCTGTTTTTTTTTAGCATTGACACATTCATAGACTTCCCAATAAACATAATTTGTTATACTATCCACTAGTGGATGCTATAAACGTAAACATTTCGTATACTGATACTTATTGTCAATTAGAGCATAGACAAAGTGCTAAGTGTTAGGTGTTTTTTTAATGCCACAATACTTGCCAAGGGAATTAACCCAGAATGCTATGATTCACAATTCTAAAGGGATTTAGGTGAGATTTAAGATTTTCTAATTTCCTTGGCTCATCACTTTGATTCTTGACACTGAAATATCCTTTTGCACCTTTTACAATATTCATTACAGTTGTATAGAAATTATACTTAATTTACAAAAAAATACAATATATTTTACAACTGAATTTTGTTTTAAAAAAAGAAAATATGCCAAAGTCACCATCAATTAAAATGATGTAACTTAATGTTTGAATGTATTTGATGCAGAAGCAAGAAACTTAAATTTAAATGTTCATTCTAGCCTCAATGATGACGTGCAATGGGCATGTTCTATTACTCTGAAGAAGAGAAAAGAGGGTAAAACTATATGGATTACCTATTCTCAAAATTTATTATAGTCTATAAGGTTTGACACAAGGGATGACATCTTTACCAGTTTTCTGTTCACTCCTAAAGCCACGTAAACGGAAATGCAATCTAATCTGAGTTAGGTCCCTGGCAGTAGTTATTTATTAATAAAATAAAGGACTGTTTTGTTTTTATCAGTATTTTATATTTAATAATTTACTATGTTACTCATATGGCAAATATGATAGTCAGATTCAATATTTGAAGGTAACGTCTTAAATTTATAGTCACTCAGTTTAAACTTAAAAGGACTGGGTTTTAGTAAAACAGAAAAAATCTAAATAGCTAGTTATATATAGTTTGATCAATTTCTGAGCAAAACATGTATCTTGTTTTAAGCAGCTCTATTTTTTAATTTTTCGAATGTTAACCAAGTTGAGCGCCAAAATTCTGTGAATGAATTCTATCACCTGTTTACTGTGTTCATACTTAACACTATCTCATATCAACAGTCAATTACTATTCAAACCTGGATTATGCGGAAAATATATCTGAGTGTATTATAGTTCAAAGTTTGTATTAAGTAAATGACTGTGTGAACAAAATTTACTTCATCAGCATGACTTTCTGGTTTTTAATGTAAAATTTAATAAATAGATATAACACATGAGATTGTTGAAATTAGCAATGGGATAATTGGGAGTATCACTGTGTTTAGGAAAGTAAATGAAGTCTATTTAAAATTTCAACATGTCTATAAAAATTAAAGATAATTTTAGATTTAATATGAGCTATTCAATGAGCATTTAAGTGTTTTATGATAGCAAAGTAATCATTTCCAAATACTGTAAATGTATGTTTAGTGCTAAAAATATTAAGTTTTAATTTAACAAAAATTATGAGCGTTTTAGTAATATTGAAAATACTGTCGTAATATTGAAAATACTTTACTTTTAAGGTTTAGAAGGCTATTCCAAATTCCAAGCAGATTCTGTTAAAGAGATAAAGGCTAGAAAGACAACAAGATGTAAAACATCTGCATTATTCAAATAAGAATAAATTGAAAAATACCTGAAACAGATAACATGTTCTCCTTTAGCTCCATCTGGATCCTTCTAGTTCTGTAAAAAGGAATATATGTTTCTGTGTGTGTGTCTGTCAAAAATGGCATTCAATATAGACATCAAAAGACTTACAGAAAAGTCCTCCCTCAAACACATAAATGTGTGTATCTGTGTACATATATATAGATATATTTCTAAGTATTTATAATGCACATTTTGGATTTAAGTTGATCATCCTTTTTGTGCAAGTATTAAGACAACTTTTTTCATTCCAGTGATAAGTATGAAACTTGATCATAAATATGTTTTAAAATGAAAGTAATTTACTTATATGTAAGTTCCCTAGGCTCAAGTTTCAACTTGAAGCTTACATTCTCCAATACAGGTATATAGGATACGTACCAGTGAAATCAATAGGACCCTTTTCAAAATTTCATCCATTTTTTTTCAATTTTAATCAAATAACAAATATAATCATAATGAAGTTTCATTTTTTTCTTTTTAGGTTAAATGTTATATATAAGGGACACATTTATTCAAAGCTAAGAAACAAAATGAGTTAATTCTTACCTACAAAAAATTCTGAGCAACTCTTATAAGCCATCTGCTATTGGGGTGGCAAATATTCATAGAACACCTAAAGAAAAATATATTTGGATTAATCAGAAATGTTTTATCTTAACATTTGTACATATCTATTAAATAAAATACTTAAAATTATGTCAGTACTATCTATAAAGTTAAGCACTATTTCATAAAGTCTCATAGACTGTAAGAAAAGTATTTCTATACAAGCTTTCTGCTTAATGCAATCTTTTTCTACCATCTCAAGGGAAAGACACAACAGAAGTGCCATAACAAAGTCTATCCCAAAACCAAGTCATGCAACTGCAACTATGAGAAAAGCCAACCATGTTTAGCTTTCTTATTCTCAAGGTTACACACATTTAAAATACTTCTACTGTTTGAAGTGATAGAATTACATTATCTTAACTGAGATTTCACCAGATAATTTTATAAAGCTCTTTTTAGAGTGAATTTTTTTTATAATCCACAAAAGTATCCAAATTTTCCCTTCTTAACATTTACACCTTGCTTTAATATCATTTTCTGTAAAAAAAATATATTGGACTTTTTTAACTTTAACAGTTGGCTTTATTACAATTTTCCAGTCATATAAGACGACTTTCAAATCCATAATCATAACTTTAAAGTTTCAGTGAAACCTCAGAGCTACTTATCTATATAGAATTTTTAAATACATGCTTCACAACAGCTTTTGGTTGATTAATCAGTTGAAGCCACATGTACAAAGGATTTTAAAATATTTGCTAATATTACAAAAATATACCAAATGATCATTCCATGCTACAACTTTCTTATCTGATAAACTTTTAAAATTACAAAGCCTAAGAAATATTACATATTGATCCAGGAGGAAAATACATTAGGACAAATTAACACACCATTTTAAAAATAGGCAGCCTATCATCCAAATGTTCAAACATTAAGCACTGAACCCAATGAAAAAGTAACAAAGCATTTTAAGTTTTTACTTTCGCTTAATGAAGAGGTTTTAAGATTAAATTTGCATGAGAAAAAGCCAGAAAATTCAAACTTCAAATAAAACACATCACAAAAACACATTCTCCAACTTTTAAAACTGTTTTCCTATATACTTCATTACCTACTGCTAGTTGTTGTTTGTTTTTTTTACTCATAATCGACTCTAGTTCCAATTTAGCTTACTCAATTAGATTAACTGGCATACTTCTAAAAGATGCATGTATTTCATCCTAAACTTTCATTAGAATCTTTCGGATAAAACGTTTTTTAATTCTGTTATCACTGACCAAAAAAAAACCACCTTGTTTGCAAATTGTTTCCACATACCTAGTTTAGAAAGAGTTAAATGCCAACACCCAAATACAGAAAAACAAATTTGTTTGGAGAGAAAGAGACAGCCATGGCGTCTTTTGTTCTTACAAGAGAAGAAGAAGAAGAAGAAGAATAAGAAAAAAACCAGGACTCTTTTCCTCTTTCGGTAACAATGGAGGACAACGACTCTTTTTAAAGAACTTGAGACTTTGTCGCAGACATCCTGTATATGGAATCACAGTATACCTTTTCATTTCCCTGCTCCAAATATTTTAAGAGGGTGTTGTCCCAATTTGCTGCAGACCCCCCCCCCTGTAGCTCCATAGCAAACTACCCTCAGATACCTTGCCCTTCAGTTATTTATTCAAAGAAAGAAAAATACAGAAATCCAGCGCGCAGACCTTGCAAATTCTGTACGGGGAAGAATGGGCACGGACCCCTGATATTTTGGGAAGGGGGAGGGAGGTATAATCCCTAGATTTCTGCTGGGTAAGGGAGGAGGAAGAAAGGAGGAAAACTGCAGTTCAATGGCGGCTCTGGTTTGACATCCACCTTCTCGATGTCAGGCTTTGCGCCTAACCAGGAATCTGGGGGGGGGGGAGGGGGGGCATTCTAAAAAAAAAAAAACACACACCAAAACCACGGAACAAGAGGGCGTTTTAACAGCCTCTTACAACGATACCCCCAAAAAAGCGAAGAAAGGAAAAGCCCCCCCAACCTCGAATTCCACATTTTCACCCCAGTCTCGGTGTACCCCCCAAAATGGTGGTAGGAGCCTCCAAACCCACAAACGTGGACTTTTCACCTCCAGAGGGGGGGGAAAAACCCCATAAACAGCAACGAGGAATCCCACCTTCTCGCCCATCCGGTCGCCGGGATCGAACCGCTCTTTTCTAAGAAGTCCTTCCCCCCCCCACAGACCGCTAAATTTGGGGAGGGGTACCCCGAGACTGGAGGGAAAAGGAGGCTCTCCGGCTTTCTACCAGAAAGCCCCAATCCGAGGAAGAAAGGGAGCTTCTTTTCTCCCTTCGACGCCCACCTTGGAAGCGGTGGGGACTTCCTCCTCCTATCGGCGGGAAGCCTCGGCGCCCCAATTCTAGTTTGGGGACCCCCCCTCTCCCGCTTTCGAGGCGCTCGGGTCGGGTCTTTTCCCCGCAGAAGGGCAGGGTCCCCGGGCTGTTGCCGACGTTCGCCGCCCTTCCTCCCCCCCCCCATCTCTCAGGCGGCTCCAAGGACATCTTGTTTTCCTTCTCAAGGACAAAGAGACAATGGCGGAGGGTGTGGGGGGGGCGCGGCAGAGACGGAGGAGAAGGACTTCGCAGGGCGGCAGCTGAGGCGATACTCACCGTCCTGAGGCGGGAAGCCGAGCGAGTCGAGCGGGGCTGGCCGAGCGGCGGCACCCCGGAGGGCGGACGGGCGAGCCGAGGCTGCCTTGCCGCAGAGGCTGCTCCCGAGTCCGCCGCGGTCTCCACCGGGACGGGACACCCTCCCCCCCAGCTCGGGAGCCCCGTCCGGAGGAGCCCCCGACCCTGAGGCCGCTCTCGGCCCGGGAAGGTTGGCGGGAGAGGCATCCCGCCGAGAACGGAGGGAGGGGAAAAAGGCGCAGCGGTTCGCCAAGCAGCTGCCCGCCCGGCCATCTTGTGCCGTGTGCGAGCGAGTGTGTGAGGGAAGCCTCTGCCTGTCTTTGCCGTCTCTCCGCGAAGCTTCCCTCTCCTCCCCTCCCCCACCCGCGCCCCTGCCCAAACTCCCAAAATGGCCGCCCTCGCTCCCTCAGCCACTACTGCGGCAGGGAGGGAGGGGGGCGGGGCCGGCGCGCGCCTCGGCCTCCCTCCAGCGCGTCTGCGCTCAGGCCGCCTCCCTATTGGCTCGCCTTTCTCCAGAAACCCATTGGCCGCCTTCCTGGCTCGAGCTCGCGCTCGCCTGTCCCCAGGCTACGGCTCGCTATTGGCCCTCCTCTTTCTCCCTCCCTCCCTCCCTCCCTCCCTCTCTCGCTCTGTTTCCCCCCTCCCTTCGCCCATGCGCTCCGTCGTGTTGTGCACCAGCGACGTTTCCCCTCTCCCCCCCACCTTTTTTTAAAAAAACAACAACACCCAACTGCATTGAGCTGGCTTGCCACGAGCGCGTAACGGGCTGTGATTGGTCCGCGGGCAGCTGCTCTCGCGCTCTCTTCCCCGCAGCTGGTGCCCCGCCCCCCCCGATGACGAAATGCCTTTTCAAGGTGGATCTCTCGTCTCTCAGGATAGTGGGGGGGAGGGGGGAAATCTGGCGTCGCTGATTGGTGGAGGAGCTTAAAGCAGGACAAGCGCCCCCTCCCACGAGGATTCCGCCTAGATGCGTCCTAGAAGCTCGTTTGTGGATGCCCCACTCCATTGTGGCTGTGTGTTTACGCATCCACACCAAATATTTGGGGGATTATGGGTCGCCCGAGTTTCTGTTGACTTGAGGTCGACCTTCTCTAGTAAGACCTGCCCCCAACTTAGTCCCCCTTCAGGTCTTCCAATGTTGCCTCCTCCATCACTTGGAGTCTTGTATCTCTAGTCATCCTCCTCTGGTCTCCCAATTTTCCAAGTATTAATGGGCTTCTGAAAGGAGCCGAGTCTTTGCATTGGTTGGCTGAAGTGTTATGCACCATAAAAGTCAATGTTGGACCTAAGCAGCTGCAGAGATAGAGCTCTAAGGAGATCTGTCCCCCATCCTGATCCTTCAGGTCTTCCATTGTCATAGCAACTGAGTCCATCTATCTTGCTGCTGGTCATCCTTCTCTTTCCTCCCCGTTGATTGGATGATTATGTGCTACCGGGTTCTTGACTTATAGCAGGGGTCTTCAAACTTGGCCCTTTTATGACTTGTGGACTTCAACTCCCAGAATTCCTCAGCCAGGCACGTGTGAAAGTCTGGGAGTTGAAGTCCACAAGTCATAAAAGGGCCACGTTTGAAGACCCCTGACTTACAGGAACCACAAATACAGAGTTCAGGAGGTCTTGACCCGAACCAGGCCCTTTCAGGTCTTCCAATGGTACTTCCATCATCATTGTAATTGAATCCATTCATTTTCCTCTTGCTTGTTTTCTTCCTTTTCCTTCCATCTTTTCCAACTTTAGGGACTTCTCCAAGAAGCTGTATCTTTGCAATCAAGTCATTGTTGACTCTTAGCAACCAGAAGATACGGTAGACTTCTTGGAAGATCTGTCCCCATCCTGATCCTTGAATCTTTCAAGTATACCTCCAAAACCACTGTAACCAAGTCCATACGCCTTGCTGTTGATTATTCCCTTTTCCCTTCCCGTTGATTGATTACTGTATATTTATTATTTAGATTTATATACCGCCCTTTCCCGAAGGACTCAGGGCGGTTTACAGGATAGTTAAAAGAAAATCAATACAAAAGTTAAAACAATTTTAAAAAGATTAAATGAAACCCTGAGAGAAAATAAAAACCCCAGTTAAAATTAAAATTAAAAATTAAAAATTTTCAGCCTGGGCCAGAGAGCTCGAAGAGCCAAGTCTTCAGGTCCCGGCGGAATGAATATGCCACCAAGTTGGTGTTGACTCCTATAAACTAGAAATTTCTCCAGAAGATCAATCCCCAACCTTCATTATTTATTTATTTATTTATTTATTTATTTATTTATTTATTTATTTATTTATTTATTTATTTTATTGCATTTCTATACCGCCCTTTCCCTGAGGACTCAGGGCGGTTTACAGGGAGTTAAAGATCAACCATACAAAAGTTAAAAACCAATTTAAAAATATTAAATCAACCCTGTACTATTAAAAACCCCAATTTAGCAGTAGTGCAGTCGTCACCGCTATAATTGAGTCTTGCTGGTGGTCATTTTCTTTCTATGTTTTCAGCATTATAGAATTCTCAAGAAAGTTGGACCTTTGCCTAAATTGTCTAAAACAGACATGTCAAACACAAGGCCCGGGGGCCGGATGCGGCCAGCGAAGTGGTTTCATGTGGCCCGTGAAGCCATCCTGGAAACAGTGAGAGAACGGCCCCCACTGCCTTGGCCTTTGCCCAGAGACCCTCCTTCTGCCAGAGACCCTCAGATCTGTCCCACTCCTGCCCAGGCCCCAATAGGCACCCTTGATGTGAATGATGTAGAGCTGACCATGCCCACCCAGTAGGCCACGCCCACCCTGGCCATACCCACCCGGTCCCCTGAGGGCAACCGCAATGCTGATGCGGCCCTCAATGAAATTGAGTTTGACACCCCTGGTCTAAAATATGATAATTTGTGCCTTGAGTATGCACTCTTGACTGAGTCATCGGATGAGCCATTTATTTGTTTCCTTGGCTATCCGTGATGTTCTCAGGAGTCTCTTCCAGAACCAGAGGTTCAAAAGTATCCTTTCTATACTGCTTCAAATTCCAATTTTTGTTTCCTTAGAGTGTCACAAGGAAAGCCAGTACCTGCACGACTCAGATATTTATATATATATTGACTCATCACAGCATCCAGATATTTTTTTCTAATGCCTTCATTTCTATCCTTATCAGTCTGTATTGTATTTCTTGACTTCTGGTTCCTTTTTTCGTGAAGGTGATTCTAAAAGGTAGAAGGTATTCATCACTTCATTTGATACTGTATATTGCCTAAATAGGGACGCAGTGGCTCAGTGTGGGTTACGACGCTGAGCTTGTCCATCAGAAGGTCGGCAGTTTGGTGGGTCGAATCCTGAGTGCCGCGTAACAGAGTGAGCGCCTGTTACTTGTCCCAGCTTCTGCCAACCTAGCAGTTCGAAAGCACGTAAAAATGCAAGTAGAAAAATAGGGACCACTCCGGTGGGAAGGTAACAGCGTTCCGTGCGCCTTTGGCATCTAGTCATGCCGGCCACATGACCATGGAGACGTCCTCGGACAAGCGCTGGCTCTTCGGCTTTGAAACGGAGATAAGCACTGGCCCCTAGAGTCGGAAACAACTAGCACGCATGTGCGGGGGAACCTCTACCTTTACATTATTGCCTAAATAAATGTGTGTCGTGTCTTCATTTGAAAAGGACAATTTGCCTTGATTGAACACCAGTTGCAGAATCAAAATAATTCTTCCACATGTATCATGCTTCAGGACGACTTCTTTTTCCCTCCTGTGAAAAATGAACTCACTTGGAGCATAGCCACAGGGACTGAAGGTGAGTAAAGAGGAAGCCCAGCCATCTTGCTTGTCAGAAGCTAAGTGTCACTAAAAGCATTGCATCTCTTGCAGCTTGCTCTAAAGGGGAATAAGAAATCCTGAAGAGTTAGGACAAATTAATCCTAGCCCTAATTCTGCCGTTGTGCTTTGACTGCAAAGGTGCTTAGAAGGTCACATCTATAACTTGGGGAAAAAACATATAAAGTATGGTTGAGATTCTTGCATCTCATTTAAACAAGGGTATATCAATATGTCAGTGTATAGTAACTTTTGAAAACTGGCGATTATTTATAATCCTGTGACAGAGCACGTAGAAACACTTTAGTTCATCACACATACCGTATTCATACAATACAAACGTCATGGTTCGGACAGATGCAAACGCTGCTAACATCAGATGTTCTTGCTCTGACAACAAAATTATGCTATTAGTCCATTAGCTTTGTTGCCATCTTTTCTTTTGTCTTTGCTTTCATATATACTGCAAGGTGTACAAAAGTGAAAAAGAACATTTTAATATCCAATAGGCTGCTTTTCAATCCCTTGAAAGCATACTTAAAGCTATTTACAATGGGCACAGTGACTGCACAGACTAAACTAGCTGCAGCTTAATTACTGAGAGCAAACTTTTAAACCAAGTTAAAAGGCCAATATTTTTTTTTTTAAAAAAAAACCTCTTAGGGGTGTCAAACTCAATTTCATTGAGGACCGCATCAGCATTGCAGTTACCCTCAGGGGGCCAGGTGGGTATGGCCAGGGTGGGCGTGGCCTACTGGGTGGGCGTGACTAGAGTGGGTATGGCCTACTGGGCGGGCATGGCCAGCTCTCCATCGTTCGCATCAAGGGTGCCTATGGGGGCCTGGGCAGGATTGGGACAGATCTGAGGGTCTCTGGCGGAAGGAGGGTCTCTGGGCCAGGGCCAAGGCAGTGGGGGCCATTCCCTCACTGTTTCCAGGATGGCTTCGCGGGCCACATGAAACCACTTCGCGGGCCGCATCCGGCCCCCGGGCCTTGTGTTTGACATGTCTGTCTTAGAAGGTTGCCTTAAAATTATGAGGGGACAGAGAGAGAGCAAAAGGAATTTGTCCCTAAGGGGACAAACATTCGGTCCGAATCCATCAATGGAGAAGACCATAAGTCCCAGCAAAATAGACCTTGGTTAATGAATGAAGATGGGGATTACCAATTATTCCCCCCCCATCTTTTGAAGTTAGCAGGAAGTTCCTGAATACTCCATTTTTTCTTTCTAGTAAAAATGGAAACTGTTTCTACTCTCTGCATGAACACAAGGAATTCTTGGAATCAACTACAAACCCAGAGGTCTTCAACCTTGGCAACTTTAAGACTTGTGGACTTCAACCCATTAAAAAGCGGGAAGCAACTCAACAATACTAAGAGATTGAATACTTCATTACAGTGCAAGGTCAACTTCCAAGTTGAGATTGTTAATTAAAGGAAACCACTAAACCTCATGGTCACAGAAGTCTTGGAAAGCCAGTATGAGTCAGCTATAGTTGAGTTACAATCGCTCGCAAACCATCAGTTCCAAAAGACAATAATTTGTGAAGAAATCAACATCTGGGTAAATATTTTCCATGCCATTCTGCAAAATGAAAACAACATTCCCATGATACACTAAAGCCCAAAATAGAGTGCCATATAAAGAACCAGTGTAGTTATTTAGGATGTCATGCAGGAGCCCTGCAAAAATGTGTTAATTCAAATGTGTGAGCATCTTAGCTTGATAGTGACCATTTATGGATCAAGGAGGACAATAAGAAAGAAAACCAGGAGGAAACTATGGTAACTATGAAAGCTTCTCCTACTGGAGCCTTGGTGAAGCAGTGGGCTAATGCCTCCTTAAGTAACACCAGCTGCCTGCAATTAGTGCAGGTTCGCATCCCACCAGGCTCAAGGTTGACTCAGCCTTCCATCCTTATGAGGTAGGTAAAATGAGGACCCAGATTGTTGGGGGCAATAAACTGACTTTGTAAAATGCCGCTGGGGGGGGGCGAAAGCCCTAATAAGCAGGCATATACATAGAATGAAGGCTATTGCTAAGCACATTGATTTGTGCTTTAAATTGTAAGCTGCCCTGAGTCTTCGGAGAAGGGCGGGATATAAATGGGATTAAAATTAAAATTAAAAAATTAATTGCCACTAATCCTTAGCTATTGACTCAGCCCATAGTGGTTTCTTTTACTCCTGTCATATGGAATAAGTCATAGTGATTTAATTTTTATTTTTTTAAAATCTAAGTTAACAAGCTGCAATGCCTGGCATCAGACAATATTACAGCAAGTTATAGCATAATATAGAGTTTAATAGTCCTTTTGAATCGGAATCAGTTCAAAATTAACCAATGCTGTTTTCCACATAGCAGTCCAGAGTCTGAGACTTGGACTTTGATCAAGCTGAACTTTCATCTTTAGGAGAAAGAAGCAGTTGCTTGTTTTACATCCAATATTGTGCCATTTATTTAAATGCCTTAAAATGACAGTATAATTTTAGTAATTAAGATACCAATAGTTTAGAAAACAGGTTATTTAATTTGGCTATGAGGAAAAGTATTTTTTCTTCTTCCTTGCATTCCTCTTTTATTACATTCCTATCTGAAATACATACCTCTGGTAACTGTATTTATATACAAACCCAAGTTACTCCATAACATAACAAGTGCGTTTCTAAGTTGCACCACTTCTCACTACTTGCATATTGCAAATTGGGCCTGGTATTTTGCTGATCACAATTCTGTGATCTCAAACCTATATCATCTAGTATCTGACAGAAAAAGGAATAAATTTCTGACGATACTTGTGAAGGATAAGCTTCCAGTTTCAGAACAAGATACAGCAATTCATATCCTGCTGAGTTCAGTAGCTGTGCATCATCTACACAACAATAAAATACATTTCCCGTGTTTGTTTTATGGCATAATAAATATGTTGTTGATTTCACTTGATTTCTTAATTTAAGGGGGGAAAAATAAGTTCTTAAAAGCATTGTTTCTGTTTTGGATGAATTGCAGCAACAGTCTTAAGTTATTTTTTCACTGTACGGTATGTTGAAACCCAACAACGAAACTCAATACCGCAGCCCGCTGAATGCAGAACTGAGAAGTAAAAATGTGTCAAGGATTCTCCATTTTGAAAAACAGATTATTCTCTGTACACAGCACTAGTTTTAGGTGCCAGCTGTCAACACACAGTAATTTTTTCAACAACCTAGTCAAGAAGAGTGCATGGAATTGTTGAGTAGCTAACAAGGATACTTTTGTCCTTGGATGATCAAACATAGAAATGTTAGCCTTACTCTCTACAACAGAAAACCTTGTGAATTTGCTCTGGAACTGAAGTATTCTATCTGCAGTGGACTAGGTGGTATTTAGTTTCCCAACAGAGAATATATAATTGTGAAAGTGGGGGGATGGAATAGAAGCTATTCTTGTGCCAATAATCTCTGGGGGTGGGTGGGGGGAATGACTGTATGTTTTAACTATTCAGTTGCTGCAAATCACAATAAGAAAGAGACAAATACTGGAAAGACATAAGTCTAGCCTGTCTTACAATTCTGATTCTGAACTAGCTGCTCCAGCTGAACCAGTGGGATGCCAGCCTTAAAGAGACTATCATCTATTCTTGCTCTAACCTGAATATTTCCAGTATTATTCATGCATACTGTATATTATCAATCAGACTCTACAGCTACAGTATATGTAAGAGTATGTGTATGCCCTCTGTTTCCATGGACTGCATACAATGATGGGTTTTCGCAGCCCCATCATAATAAAAGGAAAGTTGAAGTTTAGATGGTGAACTTCAATATCCTTTGCTGTAGTCAGAAAATTAGAATAGAATAGAATAGAATAGAATAGAATAGAATAGAATAGAATAGAATAGAATAGAATAGAATAGAATAGAATAGAATAGAATAGAACTGGAAGGGACCTTGGAGGTCTTCTAGTCCAGCCCCCTGCTCAAGCAGGAGAACCTATATTGTCTCAGACAGATGAATGTCCAGTCTCTTCTTGAAAACCTCCAGTGATGAAGCCTCCATGATTCCTGGAAGCAAAGCTGTTCCACTGGTTGATTGTTCTCACTGTCAAGAAGTTTCTCCTCAATTCCAGGTTGCTTCTCTCTTTGTTCAGTTTCCAACCATTGTTTCTCGTCCTGCCTTCTGGTGCTTTGGTGAGCAACCTGCCCCCCTCTGCCTTGTGGCAGCCCCTCAGATATTGGAACATTGCTATCATGTCTCCCCTATTTCTTCTTTTCTTTAGACTAACCAAACCCAAGTCCCATAGCTTCACTTTCATCACTTTCATCGTAAAGGGGAAGGGGCTATAGAGATATAAGGCTGTTCCTTACAATTCAATAATCATGAACCAGAAATGCACCACTATTTTAAAAGAATATATATCCTGATGGGGCTTTTTTTTTTTTAAAAAAAGTGCATTGATGCAATGGTGATGCAATCTCAAATTCATGACTGTGGGCACTGAATACAAATAAATAGCAGCAGGCATGTTATCAGTATTGAAGTAAAAAAAATATAGCAACAATTCAACTCATCTGGATCTGTACGCCCGCTCTTTAAGGCTTTATGAAAAGCCAGAAGGATCAGCACCAATCTAATCTTTATGCTGAGATCAATTAAACAATGGAATAGCTTGCCTTCCGAACTTGTGGGTGCTCCATCACTGAAGGCTTTCAGAAAGAGACTGGACAACCATTTGTCTGAAATGGTATAGGGTCTCCTGCTTGAGCAGGGGGTTGGACTAGAAGACCTCCAAGGTCCCTTCCAATTCTATTATTCTATGTTCTACATGAGGGACGCGGTGGCTCAGTGGGTTAGGACGCTGAGCTTGTCGATCAGAAGGTCGGCAGTTTGGCGGGTTGAATCCCGAGTGTCGCGTAGCAGAGTGAGTGCCTGTTACTCATCCCAGCTTCTGCCAACCTAGCAGTTCGAAAGCACGTAAAAATGCAAGTAGAAAAATAGGGACCACTACGGTGGGAAGGTAACAGCGTTCCGTGCGCCTTTGGCGTCTAGTCATGCCGGCCACATGACCACGGAGACGTCCTCGGACAAGTGCTGGCTCTTCGGCTTTGAAACGGAGATGAGCACCGGCCCCTAGAGTCGGAAACGACTAGCACGCATGTGCGGGGGAACCTTTACCTTTACCTTTATGTTCTACATGTATATGTGCAAGTAGGAGGCAGAGAGAGAAAGAGAGAACATTTTACTCAAGTAATTAGGGGACTGAGTTAAAAACTTACTCTGATAAAATGGCATCCTCCAGAATAGCAACAATGACAGTAAAATACACCAGGACAGTAGCCTAAACTAAGTGATATACCTCTGCATACATTAATATAAGAGCCTTGGTGGAGCAGTGGGCTAATGCCTCCTTAAGTAACACCAGCTGCCTGCAATTAGTGCAGGTTCGAGTCCCACCAGGCTCAAGGTTGACTCAGCCTCCCATCCTTCCGAGGTAGGTAAAATGAGGACCCAGATTGTTGGGGGCAATTAAGCTGACTTTGTAATAATGCCGCTTGGGGGGGCAAAAGCCCTAATAAGCAGGCATATACATAGAATGAAGGCTACTGCTAAGCTTGTAAGCCACCCTGAGTCTTCGGAGAAGGGCGGGATATAAATGGAATTAAAATAAAATAAATAAAATTTAAAAAATGAAGTTGTAGCATGGTTAATCTATATAGCATACTTGAAAGAGCTTTTCAGACTGCCAGTTCATCAAATGATGCAGTTTTATTCTATATTTCTTCTTCACTAACTTTTAAGAAAATGGCAAAATAATGTTTAAATTCTGGGCAAATTCAAACTGAAAAGAATCCTATCCATCTCATCCAATTTTATAAATAAGACAATGGTCCTTGCAAATGCTTGGTGCACCCACATACATGTCTGAATTAAACATTTCTGTTTAATTCTGATTATTCCCCCCCCCCAGTTATAAGCTTGTTTCTCAGCATAACTCCATACCCTCATCTAATTGCCTCATACCAAGAAAAAATAGGAGACACGTATTGCCTCAAGAGCTTCCAAGCAAGTCCCAACAGGTTTCTTTTGGCTAAGCTTGACAGCTGGATAAGCAAAATGAAACCTGACTTTCTATACAGCCATCTCTCTTCCCAGCTTGAGCTTAATCAAAATGTCAATATGAAACCTAGAATAGCTAGCAACAGGATGAAACATACGAAAATATAAGGTAAATAGTAAGGAAAAAAAAAACCAAGCAAATCACCACTAATAAATAACCTAAAGTGTCAAAACCACTGGCGACAAGCTATTAATCACCACAAGTCTCTTGAAAAAGCCAGATTTCCATTCTCTGAAAGAAGACTAGGTTTGTTGACATCAGATGCTTCTCTCAGGAGAACACATTTGATGAAGAGTACTTCAACTGTCAAGGCCTTCTATGCCCCTCCAGGGTCTTACTTCTCCCCCTGGCACTACCTGAGTGCCTTGATTGAGCAGTGAGCCTGGCTATGATGTGTCATTCAAACACAAGGTCCTGAGCTCCTAGGAAACCAAATCTTCCTTTGCAATCTCATTATCTCTTAGTTTATCCACTCCACAAAACTTTAACATGTCCTATGGAATAAGTCCTTTGACCTGTATCCCACCCGAATCACTCCCAATTTGAAAACAAAAGAAAATACAGCCAGAGGAGGGGGAAAAAATAGGAATGGCAACAACCTAGATAGTAATTGCATGGAAAGACTATGGGTCGGAGCAGAAGATTCTTTGTAAGCCCTCCATTGTCTTTTAATACCTCTCCTTTCATGGTTATTTCCCTTAGCTAAATTTGAGAAAGTGAGAATAGCATTCAGTGGAGACCTAAAATCGCACTTAGAATACTACATCCAGTTTTTGTCACCATATTATAAAAATGTTGCAGAGTGCAGAAAAGAGCAACAACGATGATTAAGGGGCTAAAGACTATGAAGAACGGTTGCAGGAATTGGATATGGATAGTCTAGTCACGTGAAAAGAAGAACTAGGGGTGACATGATAGCAGGGTTCCAATATCTGAGAGGCTGTCACAAAGAAGAGGGTGTCAACTTATTTTCCAAAGAACCAGAAGGAAAGACAAGAAACAAGGGATGGAAACTAATCAAGGAGAGAAGCAACCTAGAACTAAGGAGAAATGCCCTAACGGTGAGAACAATGAGTGCAGATAGGTGCTGGTGCACATATCTAAGGGATGGGATGAGGCAAGTGGGAAACGGAGTCGCTGAGAATATTCTCGGCTCAGCTGTTGGCCAGAAATAGCCCATCCCTATTGGATAACTCAAAGCATCTCAGTGTCTAAATAAATATGAAAATAGAGCTGTCTTCATCAAGTCAAAGTGATGTGATAGACGTCTTCCAGTACTCGAGGGGCTGTCACAGAGAAGAGGGGGTTCAGCTATTTTCCAAGGCACCCGAGTGCAGGACAAGAAGTAATGGGTGAAACATCATCCAAGAGAGATCAACTTAGAACTAATGGCAATTTTCCTAACAGTGAGAACACTTAATAATTGCTTGCCTCCAGATTTTCAAGAAGAGACTGGACAACAATTTGTCTGAAATGGTATAGGGCAGTGGTGGCGAACCTATGGCACGTGTGCCAGAAGCGGCACTCAGAGCCCTCTTTGTGGGCACGCGTGTCATGTCCCAGAGATGGCAACTGTCCCTCTTCAACCAGCTGCCCGAGGTCCCATGTGGCTGGATGCATCCCAGCACAGCTGGTTTCCCTCCCCCCCATCCCATCCCTCCTGGCCTTGCATGCTCTCCTTTTCCTGGGCACGACCCACTGCATTGCCTCCTCTGCTGTCAGCTAGCTGTCCAGAGTGTGCCGGTTGAGGAGCCGGCAGGCTGTGGCTGCTGACGGACACTGTCGGCCTCCATGTGCTCGCTGGCCTCTGTGTGCGGGGGCTGATGGTGTCAGGCAGCAGCTGCCCTGGCCCCTACCTAGCCTTGCCTTGCCCCATGGCAATTGGTACACCCACCCTGCCTCGCCTCGCCTCACCCCGCAGGACGAGCCTCCGGCCCACCATCCCTCCTGCCAGACCCTCTGGATCTCCCCCAACCCTGCCCGGCCCCCAGAGGCATCCCTCCCCACGAGCAACATCGAGGTGACCATGCCCACTTTGGCCCACCCACGCAGTCTGCCATGACCACCACAGCCACACACACCCAGTGAGCCACGTCCCACCTGGAACCCGGTTTTGGGTTGCAGTTTGGGCACTTGGTCTCTAAAAGGTTCGCCATCACTGGTATAGGGTCTCCTGCTTGAGCAGGAAGTTGGACTAGAAGACCTTCAAGGTCTTTGCCAACCTTTTTATTCTGTCTTCTGTCTTGAGTTTTATACAAAAAGCACCCTGTGGATTATTTTGAGAGTAGTAACTGCTAACCTCTTTTCTGATTCAGCCACATCTGTTCATTCCTGGCCAAAGCCCGCCTAGATGCTTGAAACACAACCTGGAGCCTGCTGCACAGGCTGATGGTATCTGGGTATGGTCTGATGGTCTTGAAATTTATATAAAGAATTCAGTATTCAGATTATGCGTAGATCATAATTCTGTAACAGAAGCCAGGAGATAAACACTGCTCCAGCAACTACCTTCTTGAAAGCGAAGGTTTTAAAAACTAGTTTCATAAAGTTACACCTAATATCAGTGGTTCTCCCCAGAATGTTCTACTCATTAGTCTAGACCAGGGGTAGGCAACCTCGGCTCTTTTATGACTCATGGACTTCAACTCCCAGAATTCCTGAGTCAGCATAGCTGACTCAGGAATTCTGGGAGTTGAAGTCCATGAATCATAAAAGAAACAAGGTTGCCTACCCCTGGTCTAGACCAAACTGGCTCATTCTTTTATTATCCATGTATTGCCCATCCTTCCACTTTCCACTAACTATGTAATGTTCTGCTCTGGGAGCCAGTTCATGTACTTCATGCCCACAAAATGGCTGGAGACAGTAGCAATCACAACACCAGCAAACACCACAATGGACACTCTTGTGACTTGTGATGTATTCCTTGCATCAAGGGCATATGAACAGAGGGTGAGATCAGTGGAAAAACAGTCCAACCTTGTTAGCCGTACACGATGTGGGGTCAGGCATTTCCTGATGTTCAAGCCTTCTATACCCTGAATGATAAATAAACGACTGTCTTTCCTTCCCTCAGAAAAAAGCCTGCATGCCATACAGAAATTTGGTGTGCCAAACTCCATTGTGCATACAGCAACCGTTCCTAGATTGAGCCTCTGCCTATACTTCAGCTTTAAACTCTAAAACTACCTGGTAAAAAAATATTTCTCTCTTTCTGAGAGTCTGAACTGGGCATAAGGGCTGAATTGGTACATACAAAGTAGGTCCTGCATTCTCCAAACTTTCTTATTTTCTTAAGGACAGTTTGTGTTGTCCTTAAGACCTATCACTGTTGTTAGAAGTGGAGACATGGACTCATCCATTTTTGAGAGCCAGGGGAAAAAAAATTAAATTTGTCTTGCACTGTGAAATCAAATTCTCCTGTGTTTGTTGTTTTTCTGGGGACAGAAAACCTCACAGGTTCTGGGTGGGGGAATTTAGCAGCAAGGAAAACCAGAATGACAAGTGCCTTGTTGTTTCGGCTTCCTCCCACATCTCTGAGCGTTAAATATAGCCTGTGTAGCAACGGCCTTGGGCTGCCCTTGGAGGCCTAGCCAATGAAAGCTTCGAAAACAGCCTAATTCCTCAACCACACCTTCTAAAGGACGGGTGGGCAGAGCCTGCAGCCTAGCTACAGACCAACAAGCACAGCTTTTTCAAATCAAGTGGAAAGACCTTGGTAAATTCATCATGCAACAGAGGAGAAAGCTCGGAGATATTTTGATTTGCATCAGTTGACACAGATCAGGGCATTGCAGAATAACAGAGTTGGAAGGGACCTTGGAGGTCTTCTAGTCCAACCCCTGCTCAAGCAGGCGACCCCATATCATTTCAGATAAATGGCTGTCCAGTCTCTTCTTAAAAGCCTCCAGTGATGGAGCACTTAGTATTATCTGAAGGCAAGCCATTCCACTGGTTAATTGTCTTCACTGGCAGAAAAATCCTCCTTAGTTCTACGTTGCTTCTCTCCTTGATTAGTTCCCATTCATTGTTTCTTGTCCTGCCTTCTGGTGCTTTGGAGAATAGGTTGACTCCTCTCTCTTCTTTTTGGCAGCCCACAATATTTCCACAGCTGAACCTGTCTACCAAGTCAGTCCCACGTTTGTTTCTCATGTAGACCTACTCTTGCCCTGAGTATTCAAATTCTTCTGAATGGGTGGCTCTTCAGTGACATGATTTTTTGCAAAAGGGAAAACAAACCACGATTAAAAATGATAAACTGAATAGGAAGTGGTCCAGAGTAAAACCAAGAATTATCTTGTCAGTGACTGCAGGGAGAGGGGAACATGTTGGTGCTGTTGAATTTACACATCCTGCTGTCGAAGGAAAAGTCTTCGTCATGGTTCAGTCCAAGCCGGGAATAAACAACATGGTGACTGCTTTAGAAAGAAGGCTGCAGTTTATTGAAGAAGAGAGCCAGAGAGGAAGATGGCTCTGGAAGAAAAGAGAGAGAGCACATGGAGGGAGTGGGCTTTTATACCCTCTGGAGCCTTTTGTTTGGAGTTGTTCCTGTGGCATGAACTTTGACCTGAGTCTGAGTGTGCCCCTTTGGCATGTGTGGGTTAATCCTATTATGTCCCGTCTTAGAGTTTGGGTGGGGTATGTAGATTTTAGGTGTCTTTGTCTTCGTAATCTTCTAGCTGGGGGCCTCCAACCTTCCTGGATTATTTACTCTGCATTTCTACAGAGCTGGTTTCTGCTTGGGGGAGGGAGGCTTGGGGCTATTAAGAAAAACTGGGCATGCTTTTCTGCCTCTTTAAGATCCTTTGAGGAAATATATTTTTCTGCCCTTTTAATATTTCCTTCTCTGGGGGGCTGACTTCCCACACTGCTAAAGCTGATTTCTCAGTAAAAAAGTAGGACAGGCAAGAGCAGGCATGACTCACACAAGGGAAATTGCACACACAGGAACCCGAAAGGGAGGGGCCGTATATCTCTCTAAGCTGAAAACCTACACATTTCACTGTGGCATAGATTCTTAAGCCCTTCTTGTTTAGCACCAAGTAAAACTGCAGGTACTCCTCGACTTACAACCACAGTTCAGCCCCAAATTTCCCTTGCTAAACAAAACACTTGCTAAATGAGTCTTGCCCCCATTTTACGACCTTCCTTGCCTCAGTTGTTAAGTGAACCACTGCAGTTGTTAAGTTAGCAACACGGTTGTTAAGCGAATCCGGCTTCCTCATTGACTTTGCTTGTCAGGAGGTCACTAAAGGGGATCACATGACCCCAGAACACTGCAACCGTCCTAAGTACATGTCAGTTGCCAAGCAAATTTTTTTTTATCATGTGACCATGGGGACACAGCAGCTGTGTGAACATCAGTCATATAAGTCACATTTTTTCAGAGCCATTGTAGCTTTGAATGGTCACTAAACAAATAGTTGTAAGTTGAGGACTATATATATTAGTATTTTATTTTCATGCTGCGTATGTATGTGTGTATAAGCTAAAAAAGCAAAGTGATATCAGTGCTAGTTACAATCTGCTGTATAGTTTATCCCCAGGTTTTACATCCATCTTCCAATGTGGGCTCTTATCTTAATAGAGGAAGAAACCCATTAGCCTATTTAATTTGTGGGCTGAGTATCTTCCTGGTAGCTTTATCTGGCTCCTACTCTAGCTTGACAAGTTTGACTGGTATGCAGCAAAGGAGTCTTGCTTTAAGACTAATAAAGCCTGAATGCAACCAGAACTATTAATATAAAGCTAAGTAAGAGTTGGAAATACTTTCTAAGCAGGGGGATCCGATTCTGCCTTGACTGGATGGGCTATTCAGGGCTGCTTCATAAAACGTGCATGGCAAACATGGTGCCAGAATTCTCTTTCCAAACTACAACAATGAATTTGCGAGTTTAGCCAGGCCAAAAAAAAAAAAAAGCCTCCAGATTTTCTAATTCAATTTTCAAGCGAAAAATGTCATCTGTTGTTTTTTAAGCACTAACTCTGTCAGTGGTGTTTTTATGCTGCCCAGAGACTTAAGTCTGATATGGGACAAACTATTTGGAGGCATGGGAAAAGTTCACGTAGAAAATCCTCTTTCATACCAACAAACTCTGCAGCAGACATCTGGAAGAAGTTACCTTTGACAGATAGTTCTCTTTATGTGGGGAATAGGTGGAAAATATGAGAGGATTGTGCCATCAGGGCCCTGCACTTGCAATTTGCAATGCCATAGACAGGGCTAGTAACAGAATGTTGCAAGAGACCTTGTAGGTCTTCTAAGCAGTGGTGGGATTCAAATATGTGTGGTTCTCTGTGTGGATGCCGCTTCCGGAAGTCCATTCTGGGCCTAGGCAACAAAAAATTAGCTACCGGTTTTGCCGAAGTGGTGCGAACTGGCTGAATCCCACCACTGCTTCTAATTCAATCCCCTAGTTGAGCAGGAAACCCCATAGCAGGGGTCTTTAAACTTGGCCCTTTTATAACTTGTGGACGTCAACTCCCAGAATTCCTCAGCCAGCTGGCTGAGGAATTCTGGGAGTTGACATCCAAAAGTCATAAAAGGGCCACATTTGAAGACCCCTGCCCTATAGCATGAGAGGTCCTGGGTGCTTTCTGAGCTTGAACCCTATAACATTTCAGACAAATGGCTGTCCAAAATCTTCTTGAAAATCTCCAGGGTTGGAGCACTCACAACTTCTGGAGGCAGGTTGTTCCACTGATAAATTGTTCTATCAAGAAATTTCTCCTTAATTCCAGGTTGCTTCTCTCCTTGATTAGTTTCCATCCATTGCTTCTTGTCCTGCCTTGAGGTGCTTTGGAGAATAGCTTGACTCCCTCTTCTTTGTGGGAGCCCCTGAAATATTGGAACACTGCTATCATGTCCCCCCTCATCCTTCTCTTCATTAAACTAGACATACCCAATTCCAGCAACTGTTCCTTGTAAGTTTTAACTTCCAGTCCCCTGATCGTATTTGTTGCTCTTCTCTGTACTCTTTCTAGAGTCTCAACATCTTTTGGACATCGTGGTGACCAAAACTGGATGCAGTATTCCAAGTGTGGTCTTATATGATGTCTATGAGTACAAGAAACTACCAAGGCCACCCAAACGGGCAAATCTGAGATATTGGAAGGCTGCTATCATATCACCCCTCATCCTTCTTTTCCTTAAACTAGACATACCCAATTCTCATCCGAATTATGCACCATTGTGGGAGGTACTTGATCCTGACCAGGAGACCGGCCAATTCATGGAGATGTTTTATTCCTTTGCTACTGTAGGTTGTCTGGAAAGGAGAATTCATGACAGTGTCCCAAGTGAGGCCGGCTACCTCCTGGGGTTGTGAGAAGAACGAAGAGCTCAGCAGTGAAAACAAAAACGTTTGTTGGAGTAGGAAACAATGAGAACCCATTTCTACAGGGAGAGAAAGAGAGGCAAGAGACTTGCTAGCAACAGACTGTGGCTTCTTTAGAGACACTCAGTGCTGGAAATAAGAAATTTGTTGCATCAGCAACGAAGATCTAGCATGAGCAAATTCCTGGAAATCTTGCAACCCTGAAGACCTGATGACACTGTCATCTGATGAATGGGGCATGTTCTGCTCCATTTATGGAAGAGCCCTAGGATGGATGCATTACCATAAGGGAAGACGTTTTTGAGATAAGAAGCAACGGATGGAAACTAATGAAGGAGAGAATCAACCTAGATCTAAGGAAAAATTTCCTGACCGTTAGAGCAATTAATCAGTGGAACAACTTGCCTCCAGAAATTGTGAATGCTACAACACTGGAAATTTTTAAGAGGAAATTGGACAAACATTTGTCTGAAATGGTACAGGGTTTCCTGCCTGAGCAGGGGGTTGGACTAGAAGACCTCCAAGGTCCCTTCCAACTCTGTTGTTCTATTTTATTCTTAAGTCGTCCCTCCACACGCAGCTAGAAGTCCTAAAGCAGGAACTGACAATGGGTGTCATTTCCTTCCTTCCTTCTTCCAGAATGTTGTTGGTCTGTAGTCAGAGATTGCAAAGATGGGTTAGGCTCCAACTCATGATGCAGGCTTGCTTCAATGGGGGAACTTTTTAATGAGATCAGAGTTCATCAGAAAACTTTTCTGAAATGTCGTTCCTCAGCCAGGTCACAAGACTCTGATATAATCACATTCTTCCTGTTTACTTTGCCTCTGTTCCTCTCTCCCTTCTGTCTTATTTTCTTGGTTCCTATATACATGTGAAGCTCCTTGAGAATGCAGAACATAGTCTGTGTAAAAGATCACACACATTAGACCTGCTGACTAAATAAAAAAGAAATGTATTTGTGTATCTTCCCTGTGTGCGGTTTGGGGACTGAAGACTTCCAACAACTGCATCACTCCGCTGCCTTTTATTATTTTTTTTACAATGAACACATTCTAATTTTGTTTGCTTTCTCCAGCAAAGCATCCCGCAATCACAAGGATAAGAATTTTACATTCCTCCCTGTAGACAAACATGGAGGAAGGAACCGCATCTGCAGCCTCCTCTCTCTTGCAGAGATGCTTTGCGGAGATAAATAGAAAAAGGAAGGGAAAATGTGTGGCAATCCCCCATCCGTGGTCCAGTGGGAATGTACTGAATAAAGGCAGCATTGCTAGCCTGGGGTTTGCAAAAAAAAAAGGAAGAAAGAAAGAAGAAAAAAGAAAAGAAAAGAAAAGAATGGGCTGCAGAGATGCTACGGACTTCATGCCAGCCAATCCACCCTGAAATGTTTTTTGTTTAATATTTGACTTTTTTTAAAAAAAAAAAAAGGAAAAGTGGTGGGCCGTTCCAGAACGTCCTTGCATTGTGACATTGGATTCGGTCCTAATCAGTGCTGTGACTGTGACCTTTCCTTCCAGTCTGGGGCGTGTGGCAAAGAAGCCATTTGCTCTGTGTTGCTTGCGCAAAAGCACTCCTTTCTCCCCCCCCACCCCAAGATGAAAGCCCTCCCATGGGCAGCCTTGGCACACAACCTGCATACCAAAAGCTGTTGCTAGGCAACAGTGGGAACAGGATCCGAACTGGGCCTCTCCCGACAAGCTCTGCAACCTGCCTTGCAAACAATTCTGGCCACGTTGGCAAGCCAGTGGAAATTTACTGCGGTCCTTTTTCTTAAAGGAACAGGAACTTCCTTTTTTCCCCCCTGCTGCGCTGCAACGTTTTTTCTTCCACCGGTGCTTTTTCTGCAAGAAAAACCGCCATGCTGTCTTGCTGGCAGGGCCAATAACTGAGCCGATGGTTTTTCTCCCAGCATGGCCTCCCAAACTGTTTTGGTTCGGATTGTTTGTTTGTTTTTCAGAATCAAACCTAGGAAAGAAATCTGCAAAGTTTATTAATGTATCCATCCATTCTGTTGCAACTCAAACTAAGGCTAAGACAATTATTTGGGGGGGGGGAGGAATGATGGGCATTTGTCTGCATGAATCTACAACTTTAGGTCTTTTGCAAAACGATCTTAAAACACCTTTGAATCTCTCCCGGCAGATGTGAATATGGTGCAAGAAAAATGCAGGTCGTCCTTGATTTATGACAACTATTAAGCCTGGAATTTCAGCCATAAATCAGTCATAAGTCATCAGGCACCCCCTGATCAGACTGGACTTTACAACCGTTTTTATGATTGTCGTAAAGCAAATGACACATCTTTAAGTCAATCAAGGCATGACCAGCCAAAAAAAACCCTCACAAATTGCAGTCAGATGATTGTGGGAACCCCCGCAACTGGTCATAAACGCAAAGTGGTTGCCGAGCCCCTGATATGCGATTATGTGGTTGTGTTTATATTTGTGTGTGGCAGTCGTAACTTTGAGCATGGGTCATAAGTAGCTTTTTTGAAGACTGTTGTAAGTTCAAATGATTGTTAAGCAATTGCTTGTAAATTGAGGACAGCTTGTAGATCAGGGGTCCTCTACCTTGGCAACTTTAAGACTTGTGGACTTCAACTCCCAGAATTCATCAGCTGATGAATTCTGGGAGTTGAAGTCCACAAGTCTTAAAGTTGCCAAGGTTGAGGACCTCTGTTGTAGATGACTGAGCTCAGAAATCCAGACAACCAGTAGATGGCAGAAAAGTATTGTCTATTTGCTGCCATCTGGTGGTCATTCATACTGGTGCAACCCTTATATGGCATACTTAATAAGAGAGAGTTTATCAATCAATCAATCAGAATAGAGCTGGAAGGGACATTGGAGGTCTAACCCATCGCTGAAGCAGGAGATCCTATACCATTTGGAACAAGTGGCTGTCCAGACTCTTCTTAAAAACCTCCAGTGATGCAGCACCCACAACTTCTGATGGCAAAATGCTCCACTGCTTAATTGTCCTCCTGTTAGGAAGTTTCTCCGGAATTCCAGGTTGCTTCTTTTCTCAATTAGTTTCCATCCATTCTTTCTTGTCTTGCGTTCTGTTGCTTTGGAGACTCCCTCTTCTTTGTGGCAACCTCTTAAATACTAGAATGCTGCTATCATGTCCCCCCCCCCCAGTCCTTCTTTTCTCTAGACTAGCCAAACCCAAATCCTGCAACCGATCTTCATATGTTTTAGTCTCCAGGCCTTTAATCATCTTAGTTGCTCTTCTTTCCACTTTTTCCAAAGTCTCAACGTCATTTTTTTGTAATGTGTTGACCCAAAATGGATGGAGGATTGCAGGTGTGGCTTTACCAAGGATTTATAAAGTGGTACTAATACTTCACGCGATTTTGATTCTGTGCCTCTGTGCCTAAAACGAAGGATTGTATTAGCTGTTTTGGCTGCTGCCGCACAATGCTGACTCATGTTTAAGTGATCATCCACTAGGATTCCAAGGTCCCTCTCACGGAGCCAGGTTTCGCCCAATCTGTACTTGTACCTTTGGTTTTTGGCTTTAAGTAAATGACAACTGGAGGCAATGTCAGCTTAACTTTTAATTCCTAATGAAGTGTAACTACATAAATATCTTGGCTGGGCAGTACAATGGAGGATGGCCAAGCAATTCACATTTGATGGCCATCAAATGAGGACCGATTGCCTAAAACATATTACTGATTTGCTGACTAGTAAAATTTTTATCAAGGTCACTTGACCATAAGTAACCTTGTCAGCTCCTGCAAGGGAGATGTTCCTGATGTTCATTAGCAAATTCAGACAACCCCTTCAGCTGATGCAATCAAGAAGATTAATAAATATCTCAGGTTATCAGAGGTGAGCTGCAAAAATCTGGACATCCACTCGCTGGTAACAAAGAAATGCAGAGTTTTTTATTTTATTTTTTGCTGTGAGAAAATCATTGCCTAGCATTTTGATAGTCTTGAAAATGACATTCTACCTTCTTCAACAAGCAGTATGATCCACTGCAACGCCTGTCAATTTG
Source organism: Vipera ursinii (assembly GCF_947247035.1). NCBI lineage: Eukaryota > Metazoa > Chordata > Lepidosauria > Squamata > Viperidae > Vipera > Vipera ursinii. The sequence goes on along the minus strand of NC_139524.1, from coordinate 8,207,488 downwards.
TCAAACATTTTGGTTTCCTTTTAGGAGCTAAATTCACTGAAGTGATTTGACAAAGATCCCGCCTAACATGGTGGCTTGCTTGCAACATTTTTTTTTATAAAGGACACACTCGGCCTCAGTTCCTCCTGAGCTGCATGACAATACAAAGCCCTCTTTTAAATATATGTCGGCTGGCAGTCTTACGATGGTTCTCTTTTGATGATTCTCCAGTCTGTTGCAGTGCATTTTCCTTTCCTGGTTAGGCAAACTTCTTAGAAACATGAATATGTGGTTTGGCTTCTCTCTGTCTAGAAAAGATGTTCAATCTTTTTCTATTTTGACTACGCTGCTCTTGTGCCTTTTAACAACAAGTTCAAAGCAGATATTCTCGAAAGACTTTCCAGTAGAAAGAGCAGAAATAACTAGTAACCACAAACATAGCAAGGTTGGGTTACCACCAATTGGAGGAAGTGAAATAAGATGTATTTTCAGCTAGAGAAGACACGGAAGCACCACCTTTAAATTCAGAGCCTAAAATGACTTAATTTTAATCACACTGCTGTGTGCTGCTTTAGTTCTGCATCTCCATGTTAAAAAAACAAAGTGGGCTGAATCTCACCATATTATTATTATCATCACCATTATCATCATCATCATCGTCATCATCACCACCACCATTCTACTTTTAACAGCACAGGAGTTTGATGCCCTGTCCAGGAGCCCTTTTCAAAACCATCTGCTTCTCCATTTCTAGAATGGGAGTCAAAGGCTGATTGATCAAGATCACATGAAGTGTTGATACCATTTTATAATGCCTTGGTAAGGTCACATTTGGAATACTGCATCCAAGTTTGCTTGCCACAGTGTAAAATAAAATAATGCTGAGATTCTAGAAAGAGCGCAGAGAAGGGCAACAAAGATGATCAGGGGACTGAAGGCTAAAGCATATGAAGAACGGTTTCTGGAACTGGGTATGTCTAGTTTAAGGAAGAGAAGGACTAAGGATGACATGACAGCAGTGTTCCGATATTTGACGGTCTGCCACAAAGAAGAGGGAGTCAAGCTATTCTCCAAAGCACCAGAAGGCAGGACAAGAAGCAATGGATGGAAAATAATTAAGGAGAGGAGCAACCCAGAACTAAGGAGGAATTTCCTGACAGCTAGAATGTCAGGGAAATAATTAATACTTCCCTATCAGAGGGCGATGGACCGTGGTTCATATGACGCATGGTAAACATCAGGTAAGAATAAACAAAACCGAGGCATATTCTACGGTATATAAAACTCTAATCAGGAAGCAAAGAAAAATCTAACTAACTACATCCTCCATCAGACAGAAATACAAAGAAAGAAAGTAAAAAAAGTGAAGTGAGAAACCTTTTGTAGACATGCAGAGTTAATAGCAGTGCTAGGCATGAAACCATAACATGGCATCCCCATGATCAGGTGATCAAAATTCAGATGCTTGGCCACGGGTTCATATCTATAACCTTGCTGTGTCCCGGGGATCCCCTTTTTGTGACATTTTGACAAGCGAAGTCAATGGGGAATCCAGATTCACTTCACAACCGGGTTACTTAACTACCGTGGCAAGAAAGATCATAAAATGTCTCACCTAACAACATAAATGTTGGGCTCAATTGCAGTCATGAGTTGAGGACTTCCCATACCTCAAAAGCTTTCAGATTATCTCTGAAGATCTCAACAAACTACAGTGGATTTTGAACACGCTGCATTTGCTAGTTGCACAAGTCTTCCTGCCTCTGCCCCTCCTCCCCACCCCCTTCCCAATTTAAATCCGTTATTTTAGCCCTATAACAAAGGTTAAAAGTTAAATTAAGTTTGCCATTACGACAACTTTAATTACAGTGCTACAATAAATTGGAATTGGGTATGTGTAGTTTAATGAAGAGAAGGGTGAGGGGTGACATGATAGCAGTCTTCCAATATCTCAGGGGCTGCCACAAAGAAGACGAAGTCAAGCTATTCTCCAAAGCACCTGAAAGCAGGACAAGAAGCAACGGATGGAAACTAATCAAGGAGAGAAGCAACATAGAACTAAGGAGAAACTTCCTGACAGTTAGAACAACTAACCAGTGGAACAACCTGCCTCCAGAAGTGGTGAATGCTCCAACACTGGAAGTTTTTAAGAAGAGACTGGAGAGCCATTTGTCTGAAATGGTATAAGGTTTCCTGCCTTAGCAGGGGGTTGGACTAGATGACCTCCAAGGTACCTTCCAACTTCTTCTTCTTCTTCTTCTTCTTCTTCTTCTTCTTCTTCTTCTTCTTCTTCTTCTTCTTCTTCTTCTTATCATTATTATTATTATTATTATTATTATTATTATTATTATTATTATTATTATATATTGTTTGAAATGCATTTTGAAGTTTTACTTAATTTAAAATTATGCCTTAAAAATGGTTAGACTGCAAAAGTAAAGCCGGGAAAATTTATAAGGTCACTGATGGTCTAAGGATGGAATGTTAAAATAAATAAAATATATAAAATTATTGACAAATGCAAGAAAACTACTAAATAGCTGATGGAGAGAATAAGAAGTGGGCTAATTTAGATAAGAGACAATATGTATTAAAGGAAAAAAAGAGAGGAAATATTGGCTGTTAATAATTGGAGATTTGTAATAACGTACATCTGCATGAAATGGAACTATTGTAACCCAGACGCCACGTTGCTTTTCAAAGATACAGTTGTAATATTGGAATATTAATAAAAAGATTTTTTTTAAAAAACGGTTAGACTGAAAAAGCCTCCTCGAGCACGGAGTGGACCACCGCTGACTCCTTATTGTTCTTTATTAAAGACAGCAAAAAAACTTTGCGGGGGTCCTCGGTAGACCCCAGACCAATTCCAGAAGACAGAATAGAAGACAAGATAACCAAGCTAGAAGGACCTTGGAGGTCTTCCAATTCATCTCTCTGCTCTGCTCAAGCAGGAAACCTTACGCCATTTCGGGCAAATGGCCTCAGTGCAGAGGGATGAAGATTACAGTGTAAACACCCCGCCTCTGGAAGAACCAAAAATAAATCTACAGCAGGTTTCGGGTTTTTAATCCTGTTTCGCCAAGCCAGCTTGGTTATTCTTTTTTCTCTCTTCTTAAGGATGGCAGCTCACCCTGACAGCCAAAGTCTGCAGTGCAGGAGAACGTTTACTGCCACCCAGTGGAAAACTAAACCTAGGCCGAATCTTTGAAAATCTCCGTGCAAGAATGAGAAGCCATTTTGAAAACTCCGATAGTACCCACAGGATTGGTCGAGCGTCAGACATCCAAAACAGACAGAAGAGGTTAAGACCATCCATTCCAAAGTGGATTTTTTTTAAAAAAAAAATAAAACTAACATTTTTCAAGAAAGCACATTCAATCATTCATTACAGGGATTCCCTCAGGGCAGGGGTAAAATCAGGTCAATCAATCAATCAGCTTTAAGCAACATCACCCACAATAAGATTTATCTTTTTCTTTTCACAACCCTGTAATCTCTTGCATCTGGAGCGTTTACTGGCTGGTTGCCCTTCCTGATGCCTACGGAGAGTTCGCAGCAGACAATTACTCATTGGGCCCAAAGAGAGAAATACATATATTAAGAGCAGCTAGGATAGTACATGCACAATTTTGGAAAAATGAAGAAACCCCTATAGAGGAGAATATAATTTAAAAAATACTGGAATGCGCAGAAATGGATAGGTTAACGTTAATAACTAAAGAAAAAGAAGAAAGTGAATACTATATGACATGGGACTTATTTTACCAATGGTTAGCTGATAAAAACAGAGGTTAGAAAGTTGGAAATATGAGAAAATGTGGATTATGTGAGGAAGATTTATAACGGATTAGTAAATACTTTGATTGTTATACAATTAATGTTAATGTGGGAAATACCATTTTTAACAATATGATTGTTATTTCCTAGTACATGGTTGTATTTTGATAATTTTATTGTGAATGTGATGATTTTTACATTCTAATACTTGTATACCTAGACAACGCACTGTTCAATACAGAAATGGAATTTTTGAGATGAGAGAGAGAGAGAGAGAGAGAGAGAGAGGGAGAGGGAGAGAGAGAGAGAAAGAGAGAGATTTGCCGGTACCTAGGATCAAACTCACAGAATCCTGATTGTAAGGTGAGAGCATCACCTCCAGGCCACTGCACCGTTCCACCCCAGATGAGAAGGACTATAAGAATTTTGCTTGGGAGATCTTTTAGACTCGCACAATCATTGGTTCTTTCCAATAATCATCTGGGCCAGAGCTCCCCAACCTTTCAGGCACCACCAGGGACCCGTTCCGTGGAGACAGGTTTTTTCTGCGGACCGGAGGGTGCGTGGGTTTGCGTACTGCCTGCATCCCGCGGATGGGGCTTTGCTTGTTTGTGTGGACCGGTTGCTGGCATGCCATGGACCGGAGGTTGGGCACCCTGATTTAGGCGCATTAGATTTAACTGCATCAGAGAGATGCTGGGGTTACCAATTCAGTAATGAGAATTATTTTCAAAGAGCAGGGAAACCGATTTTTGTTAAATGTTGGTAATGAAAGGCTCTCATGTCTGGGCTTAGTTTCTGCAAAGCCCCTTCTTTCTGTCTCCTTCTTGTTATGCAGAATGCAGAGGTTCTCAAACAGAATTTTCTGGGGTTGGTTGAATGGCAGCTGAGCTGGCTGTTACGCGGGGTTTTCTCGTCAGCTGGATTCCCAGCTGTGCACCAAATCCAGCTTCACACAGGAGCAAAGATAAGACAGTTGCCACTAATTATAGAAAGATCAGAGGCAGAGGTGGGGAGAGGGATACGCCTGGGAATATCAAAGCAGAATCAGGAACGTTTTCCCGACAGCCATTTAACTGGGTCACTAAGAAAAGAAAAAAGGGGTAATTGACTCAGTCAACTAATACCAGAGTTAAATTTAGCACTAAGCTGATTAAATTATACCGTTGAGGTTGACTTTGAAAGAGATGTGCTGGAATTACTACCTACACAAAAGGGCATGGAGCATTTTTTTAAAAAAAATAAATAAATCCAGAGCAGTGAGATAACATTGAGAAGCAGATCAGACAAACCTCTCTCTAATTTATTGGAGTATAAGAAGGAAGCACAATCAGACTTGTAAGATTCTGTTTATTAGAATCAATCTCTATAAAACTAAACGTAGCCTTTCTATGGAGTTGATTTTCTGGTCTGGCCTACCTTGTTTTGGCTGACACGTGCACAACTAAAGTCAATCAGTGTGTCTGGGAATACCTTCAGTCAGCTGTTTTGGTTGCCATGATATAAAAAAAAGATATTGAGACTCTAGAAAGAGCGCAGAGAAGATGATTAGGGGAATGAAGGTTAAAACATATGAAGAATGGTTGCAGGAATTGGCTATGTCTGGTCTGGTGAAAAGAAGGATTAGGGGTGACATGATAGCAATATTCCAATATTCAGGGGCTGCCACAAAGAAGAGGGGATCAATCTATTTTCCAAAGTACCAGAAAGCAAGACAAGAAACAATGGATGGAAACTAATCATGGAGAGAACTAATCTAGAACTAAGGAAAAATTTCCTAACAGTGAGAACAATTAACCAGTGGAACAACTTGCCTCCAGAAGTTGTGGGTGCTCCAACACTGGAAGTTTTTAAGAAGAGACTAGACAGCCATTTGCCTGAAATGGCATAGGGTCTCCTGCCTGAGCAGGGGGTTGGACTAGAAGATCTCCAAGGTCCCTTCCAACTCGGTTATTTTGATCCATTTTGCCTACTTAGGCTAGCCAAGAAAAAGAGCTAGAAGAATGATTGACTGAAATAGCACATTCTCCACTGCTGAACTCAGCACAGTTTTGGCAGTGAGTTCTCTGCTCCCGGAATCCTGTTCTGACTCAATATCTAATGGAGTCACAGGGCTGTTGGGGAAGGGTGTGGTTAAAAAAAAAGTCAAGATAGTGGCTATAATTGAAGTTACTTCCTATTTATGTGCACTGAAGTAAAACAAGGTTTTTTAAGGTTTTGATTGTTGCATGTTTTGACTTTTTTTGACCATTCATCCAATGGACTAGGGAAGGGGAAGGCAATCTTGGCTCTTTCATGACTCATGGACTTCAATTCCCAGAATTCCTGAGCCAGCCTGGCTCAGGAATTCTGGGAGTTGAAGTCCATGAGTCATAAAAGAGCCAAGGTTGCCTGCCCCTGGACTAGGGCCTAGGCAGCTTGTAAGAACAGGTTCAATTTGACAGTTTCTTTAAGGTTACACTTAAATAAGAGAATAACAGAGCTGGAAAATATTCTTACTTGTTAGGTTTAATGTATCAATAGGGCTTATGTGATACTTTGCAAATTGTCAGATTATTCAGTTAATGGATCCAATCTGGATTGCTCACTGAGACCAGAGGTTTTGTCCTCCGAGCTTTCGGACATGTGCTGGAGCCCATTTTCAGGGAACGTTTCTCTAGCAGAGGGTGTACTGTTCTGTGTGTGGTATTTATGTGGTGTGTGTTGTATGTGGCTTTTAAAATATTGACTGAGTTGTGTTGATGACATTGGCTGTCATTTGCTTGTGCTGCCCAACCTTTGCCTTCTAAGTACTTGATAAGCTGGGCGTAAATCAAGACTCATCTGACTGACGAGGGGGCATTTCCCAGGCTTCAATCACTTCAATCACTGGCTGTTTTTGTGCCTGCTCGTCCAACAATCTTAGTAGCTGTGAAATTGAATGTGTGACCTTGTTCCTTGCAGTACGAACTGCAGAATGAGTCCTGGTGACCGACTCAGATTGGATCCTGCAACATTATCCTGGGACACGTATGTTTGCCTTCATTCGTGAGAGATACTCAGTTACAGTTCCTAAAGTTCCCACAAGACAATACAGGTAGTCCTTGACTAACAACAATTCGTTTAGTGACCGTTCGAAGTTACAGGGTTGTTATCCCCATAGTCCCGTGATCAAAATTCCAACACTTGGCAACTTTATGATGGTTACAGTGTCACTTTTGCAAACTTCCAATAAGCAAAGTCAATGAGGGAGCCAGATTCACTTAACAACCGGGTTACTAACTTAACAACTGTGGCAATGCAAGTTGTAAAATGGAACGAACAAATAAATGCAGATACACAGAAGACAGGAACAAAGAAAACTCCGAAAAAAAATAATTGTGGAGCCCTCTTGTGGTAAAATATGTCACTGCAGTGCACTTAATATACATTTTTATTTTTCTTTCTTCAATTTATGCGGTTTCCCCAACCATCTGATAGCTAAATTCAACTTATTCTCAAAGCACCTGAAAACAGAACAAGAAGCAATGAATGGAAACTAATGAAGAAGAGAAGCAATCTAGAACTTAGAAGAAATTTCCTGACAGTGAGAACAATTAATCAGTGGAATGGCTTTCCTTCACTGGAGGCTTTTAAGAAGAGTCTGGGCAGCCACTTGACTAAATGGTATAGGGGCTCCTGGTTGGGCAGGGGTTGGACTAGAAGACCTCCAAGGTCCCTTCCAACCCTATTGTTCTATATTCTGTGAATTGGGGGCAGAACCCACACAGCCATCCAATGTTCTGAGGCCTTCTAAGGCAATAAAATGGCCTTAGAACATCTGAGGGATTTTAAATTTTAAAGTATTTAATTAAATTATATTGAATTAATTTTAAAATTTAAATTTTATTGTTATTAGGAATGGTGGGCCTGTACTAATTTAATTCCATTTTAATCTTTTTTGTACTGTTTTAATTGCCCTGTGAACCGCCCTGAGTCCTTCGGGAATAGGGCGGTATATAAATTCAACAAATAAATAAATAAATAAATAAATAAATAAATAAATAAATAAATTCTTGCAGCCCAATTATTTTTTTCTCATCCTCTGGCAGTCAGCCCACATTACATGGCTGTTTTGTCTTCCGGTTATTGCAGACGAAAATGTGACGGATCCAGTGTGGAAAAGGTCCTGCCGTGTCTTTTTGCCCAGTTCACATCCTATTAGTCACACTTCCTGCCATTTTTTTATCTAGCAAGAACAATCCCTGTTCCGTTGTCTCTCTTTCCCAGCTCACAACCCCAGGAAGGAAAGTGTTTGATGCGAGCAGCTGACCTGAGGCTACGTTTTTGACAGATCAGCGCTCTGTCAAAGAAACACTTATTTGCTGAAGGAAACGCCAAGCCCACACACTGACTCTAGTTCTCTCCCCCCACCCCCACCCCCCCCACCCCTCTCCTGCATCCCTCTCTGGGAAAAGCTCGAATTAAGTACCTGCAGAGGCCATCTGATGCCGTTGCAATCCTATCCAATAGAGGGCAGCACGCGCTCATCTCATTATCCCATGCTGTCCATCCAGGGATGAAGGATGCCATTTGTGGGTCTGTGTTTCCTATGCATAATAAGTGGGTGCTGCTAGGCAGACAACTCATCCCTGGTCAATCCAAAGGTGCTGTGCTGTTTTTTTTTTCACCTTTTGCCAAAAAAGGGGAAAAAATAAATAGAAAGATAGCAGGAACTATAAACAATGCCATCCTGCTCTTCTTAGTCGCTACCAGTTCACTTGGGTTAAGAAAGCTTTTCACAAAGCCTTGAATAGAACAAGAACAGAACAGAGAAGGAACGGAACAGAATAACAGAGATGGAAAGATGGACTTTGGAGGTCCTTTCTGCCTGCCTGCTCAGGCAGGAGATGAGATCCTGACCTATCCCAGTGCAGACAAATAGTTGTCCAATCTCTTCTTAAGAACTTCCAGTGTTGGAGCACCCACAACTTCTGCAGAGAAGCTTTTCCATTGGTTAATTGTTCTCACTGTTAGGAAATTTCTCCTTAATTCTAGGTTGCTTCTCTCCTTGATTAGTATCCATCCACAGTTCTTGTCTTGCCTTCTGGCACTCTGGAAAATAGGCTGTCTCCCTCTTCTTTGGGGCAGCCTCTCAAAAGTGTACCAATCGCAACAGAGATATATTGTGGAGTGGAGAAGATGGATTGATTATATCCAGAATAAATATGGGACTAAAAAGTTTCACTTAGCATTTGAATAAGTAGTGGATTTATATGATGTATAACTAGCTTGTAGTTATTTTATTAAGAGTTAAAGTGCGATAGAATTTAACATTTTATTGTTGTTTGCATATTTTAGATTATGTTTGTTTGTATTTTATACCCTGTATTTAGCTCTGGGAAGTCGGGGAGGGGTGGGGTGGGGAGTTGGGGAAGTTTGGGGAGAGGGGAGGGGGAGGGGTTTTGTATTCAAAAGTGTACTGTAAAACTTTTCAATAAAAAAGTGTACAGATATAAACACACACACACACACACACACACACACACACACACACACACACCAAAAAACAAACAAACCCCTAGGCTTCTTTCTTTTATTCTAATCATGGCTGCCAATGTAATTTTAGGTATATCTGTTTTTATATACTGCTCAAAAAAATAAAGGGAACACTTAAACAACACAATGTACTGTATTTAATAGTAGGATGTCTTATCTTGTGTTCCCTTTATTTTTTGAGCAGTATAGATTTTTTTTGGCACTCAAGTCCATTGGATTTGGGCAGCTACAATGTACACACACACACACACACACACACACAGATGCTTTCTAGGTTTTATTCAGCTGTTTTTCTGGCCTTTGGGGCTGTAGCAAATTGTTTGATTTGATTTGGATGTCCTGGCTTGAATCGTCTTGCAAGAGAGTTGGGCTGCAAAAGTTTTATATGGAAACAGTTTTGAGGCTGAGGAATTGAAATTATTCAGGACAGATATGACTCATGAGCAACTTTGAAACTGCTGCTTTCTGTAAGAACATCAGAGCCTTTCTGCATCCAGGCAGGAGACCTTCAATCCAGCATTAAATGGACTATCCAGCAAATCTGCAAAACTTCCAAACATGGACAGGAAGATATGCGCTTTCTTCTACTGCTTGAGCAGGAGGCTGGACTAGAAGACCTCCAAGGTTCCTTCCAGCTCTCTTCTCTTCTCTTCTCTTCTCTTCTCTTCTCTTCTCTTCTCTTCTCTTCTCTTCTCTTCTCTTCTCTTCTCTTCTCTTCCCTTCCCTTCCCTTCCCTTCCCTTCCATTCCATTCCATTCCATTCTTGTTCATTCTCCTCTCCTCTCCTCTTCCCTTCCCTTCCATTCTTGTTCCTTGTCTTGTCTTGTCTTGTCTTGTCTTGTCTTCTCTTCTTTTCTCTTCTCTTCTCTTCCATTCCATTCCATTCCATTCCATTCCATTCCATTCCATTCCATTCTTGTTCATTCTCTTCTCCTCTCCTCTCCTCTTCCCTTCCCTTCCCTTCCCTTCCATTCTTGTTCCTTGTCTTGTCTTGTCTTCTCTTCTTTTCTCTTCTATTCCATTCCATTCCATCCCATTCTTGTTCATTCTCCTCTCCTCTCCTCTCCTCTCCTCTCCTCTCCTCTTCCCTTCCCTTCCCTTCCCTTCCCTTCTTGTTCCTTGTCTTGTCTTGTCTTGTCTTGTCTTGTCTTGTCTTGTCTTGTCTTGTCTTGTCTTGTCTTGTCTTCTCTTCTCTTTTCTTCTATTCTACTGTTACCCAGTCAGGCGTATTTATGGTAAGTGATTGGTGCTGCAAGTTGTGTGCGCTATAGCCATCAAGCCAACATCCATGGATTTCCACTGCTTTAAATCTCATCTGTACTCCATCATCTGTGTATTTTGGGTGTTTTTTGTTTGTTTATGAGCAGAATTGAGCCCAAAATTTCTGTTGTTAAACGAGACATTTGTTAAGTGAATTTTGCCCCATTTTATAATGTTTCTTGCCACTGTTGCTAAGTGAATCACTGCAGTTGTTAAGTTAGTAACCCAGTTGTTAAGTGAATCAGGCTTCCTCATTGACTTTGCTTATCAGAAGTTTGCAAAAGTGACACTGTAGCCATCATAAAATTGCCAAGTGTTGGAATTTTGATCACGGGACCCTGGGGATGCTGCAACAGTCCTAAGTGTGAAAAATGGTCATATGTCACTTTTTTCAGTGCCAATGTAATTTCGAATGGTCACTAAACGAACTGTTGTAAGTCAAGGACTACCTGTATTGTCTTGTGGGAACTTTAGGAACTGTAACTGAGTATCTCTCACGAATGAAGTCAAACATACGTGTCCCAGGATAATGTTGCAGGATCCAATCTGAGTCGGTCACCAGGACTCATTCTGCAGTTCGTACTGCAAGGAACAAGGTCACACATTCAATTTCACAGCTACTAAGATTGTTGGCCGAGCAGGCACAAAAACAGCCAGGGAAGTGAATGACCCTGAGATGCTGCAAACCATCATAAGCACATGCTAGTTGCGAAGCGTCTGAATTTTGACCATGTGATCATGAGGATGCTGCAACGCTTGTAAGTGTGAGAACTGGTCATAAGTTGCTTCTTTCAGGCATAAATGAAAATGAAAGAGAAAGAAGATTCAGTATACTTTGGAACACGGGATACCTTTTACCAATGGCTAGAAAAACGAGGTAGAGAGAAAGGAACTTAACATGTATTAGTAAATTAAATGTTGGAACCCCGACAATACGTTGCTGATAAAATATTAAGCATTTGTGATTATTTATTAAACAAACTGTTGTAAGTTGAGGATTGAATTGAAAAAGAAAGAGGGTGAAATCTTCTGATATCCTCCCCCCCACTTTTTTTTTGGATGGAGCTGGTTAGCATCCAGTTGTGAATTTAAAGCAAGAGCTGCCCTGTTTTGCTGTTAGACGATGAACTGCTGTAAAGGGGAGCTGATGCCAGAATGATAAATATGAGCAGAAAACCAGGAAAGCCCAGCCAATCATGGTCAGTGAGTGAAGAAACAGCACAACTCTTATCTCTATTCTGGCATGTTGGGACCACTCCTACACCCCTTGCCCTGGCTGATTTTTTCCCCCCCAAACCAGAGGGCAGAAGCCTAGAAACATAAATCAGCAAGTGTGCACACAAATAAACGGAGGGAGCTTGGCTCCCTCCGTTAGCATCAATTGGCCTCCGAGGAGTTTAATGGCTCCTAAATGTCTGGAATCAAGCTCCAGCACTGACAATGTTTGGGTAAAGGAATGGAAAACATCTCTAGATAGTTCCAGTTTGAATTTGAACAAATGCAGGCTGGAGTGGAGGCAACTGGCAGATTCATACTCATTATTGTTGGGGGGAATCAAGATCACTCTGTGGCTTTTGCCCCTTCTTGGGAAAGCTTGTGTCCATTACAATGCGCTCGCGGTTGCAAAGATAATGAAGGCTACCCCAGTCTCTTTCATCCTATACAAAGCTGACCTTACCACATTACCTTTAGACCTCTATTTTTCAACAAAAGGGAAAGCTTTTATCCAATGAATAACTGCAAAGAAACGCTTTCCACCTGGCAACTTAAAGCTGGATTAGTAGAGGGAGGTGGGAATTGCGCTCCAATCCACGTGCACGAATGACTTCAGGATGGCGTGGCCTGGATTCAAATGCTGAAAAAGTCTCTGATTGCAAATTCATTCTGATTCCAAATCTTCCCTCTAAATCAGGACTTGGAGGAGGATAACAGAATAAGTAACGGAATAATCGGGTTGGAAAGAATCTTGGAGGTCTTCTAGTCCGCCCCCCTGCTCAAGCAGGAGACCCTGTCCCATTCCAGACAAGCAGCTGTCCAGTCTCTTCTTTAAAAGCCTCCAGTGATGGAGCACTCACAACGTCTGAAGGCAAGCGGTTCCACTGGTTAATTGTCCTCCCTGTCAGGAAGTTTCTCCTTAGTTCTAGGTTGCTTCTCCATTTGTGGGTCTGTGTTTCCTATGCATAATAAGTGGGTGCTGCTAGGCCGATAACTCATCTCCATCAATCCAAAGATGATGTCCAGCTATTTCTACTTTTCCCCCCCCAAAAAAAAGATGGCAGGAAGTATAAAGAATGTCATCTTGCTCTTTTTGGTCTCTTCAAATCCACCTGGCTTGAGAAGGCTATTCACAAAGCCTAGAACAGAACAGAACAGAACAACAGAGTTGGAAGGGACCTTGGAGGTCATCTAGTCCAACCCCCTGCTCAGGCAGGAAACCCTATACCATTTCAGACAAGTGGCTGTCCAGTCTCTTCTTAAAAACTTCCAGTGTTGGAGCATTCACCACTTCTGGAGGCAGGTTGTTCCACTGGTTAATTGTTCTAACTGTCAGGAAGTTTCTCCTCAGTTCTAGGTTGCTTCTCTCCTTGATTAGTTTCCATCCGTTGCTTCTTGTCCTGCCTTGAGGTGCTTTGGAGAATAGCTTGACTCCCTCTTCTTTGTGGCAGACCGTCAAATATCGGAACACTGCTGTCATGTCATCCTTAGTCCTTCTCTTCCTTAAACTAGACATACCCAGTTCCAGAAACCAATCTCAGGATATTGCAGACCTGTATTTCTCCTCTCCCCCCCCCCCCCCGCCACATCGTGTCTTAAATTAATTATTCCAAACATCACTACACCCAATTCTTGTTCTGTAAGCCAAATTGGTTGATTGATTTTGACTGATTATATATGATCAAGTTGAGCGGTATGGTGGCCTTGTGGTGAAGGTTCTTGTCTTCCACTTGGAAGGTTGAAAGTTCAATCCTAGGTAGCAGATGTTTCCCTCCTAAGGTACAAAGAAAAAATATCTGCTGTGACCTCTTTGTAGGCATCAGGAAGGGCATCTGGTCAGCAAATGCTCAGCACCACCGTTTTCCCCCCACTCTACTCTGATTAAGGTATTACAGGGTCATAAAAAAGTATCATAAAGTTACTGTTGACTCTTAGCAATCATACATATAGGTTTTCTCAGCGGTGGGATTCAGCCGGTTTTCACCACTTCAGCAGAACTGGTAGCTAATTTTGTGTTGCCCAGGTTCAGAATGGACTTCCGGAAGCGGCATCCACACAGAGAACTGGTTTTTCACATATCTGAATCCCACCACTGGGCTTTCTCCATTATCGTTTGATCCTAACTTGCTCTTTCAGGAATTCCAACACCCTAAAGCTACTCATTGCCACGGTAACTGATCATGTCGCATCACAAAATCACCTCCAGCCAGCCTCAATTGCAAAATTCAGTTCTGGGAGCTGGGATTGCTAGGTGGACAAAAAAAAAGCCAAATCCAGTCTAAATATCTGGCTGACTGTGTGACCAGCATAATAACTTATTAAAACTCACACACTACCCAACTCACAACTATTTTGGGCAGCTGATGCTCTCCATCACCCCACTGAGACTTTTATCAAGCCGAAATGCGATGCTTTGTGAAAAAAGGTAGCTGTGGTTTTACTTTGAAACAATTTTAAAGGGACAGAGGGTCCAATAGAGACCAGGAGAAATCCATTCTCCCACAGCCATGAGGGCACCACATTGTCATGCCACAGCACGGTTTCACGTTCATTAAATTTATTGTTATCCCCGAGATAAAAATGGACTTGAAGGCAGTTGCTCTTCATTTGGGGTTTTGCTGCGTGACTTTCCAGCTGACGTGTCTTTTTGTTGGGCTTCATCAACATCAAAGACCCCCCTCCACCCCCCCCATTCTCAAGGCATGCCATTCAGCTTCTCTTGTGTGGGCCAAACCCTCCCAAAGGAATGACACCTTGTCGGGCAGAAATAAAAAGGAAGACACCCCAACTGCATGAATAGCTCCGTCTCAGAATCCTTTTGCCATTGGACAACCCATTAGCCAAATAATACTAATAAAAAAATGAATTCCCAGCTGTGAATTGTGGGATGCAAGGTGTTGAATAGCTTCTCCTGCTACTGTGGCTTCGGCAAAAAGGCAGCAGCGTTTTGGGGGTTTGTTTGGTTTTTTTTAGCTCTATTGAGGATATTAACTTTCCTTTGAAAAGCTCTCTCACTGAGCTCCGCGGACACAAAGCAGGCGATAAAAGAGAGCAGAGGGCCTTCATCTCCCCTTGCTTTGCAGATACAAAAGCCTCCCTTTTTAGCCAAAGGAGCTCAAGACGTCCATATTCAGTGATCTCCTTTCAAAAAATGCCTGGGATGCCGCAAAAGTGTGCCGGGGAGCTTAGCTCAGGAAAGAAAAAGGCAGAGCCCAGACAGGCAATTGAGTGTGGGAAAGATAAACATCGTCGTTGGGTAAGTAAGGAGACAGAAGGGCTACAGACAGCAACGCCATTGCTGTCATTGAGAAGGGGATCCACACTATGGGAAAGAAATAGGAGGTTAACGCTAGCCACCTCCTATAAAGAGAATCTGTACAAGATGTTTTATAGATGACACCTTCCCCCTACAAGGTTAGCGAAAATAGATTTAAAAAAAATTCACCAACGTGCTGGACATGTAGAAGGCTTCCAGGAACTTACTATCATATGTGGTGGGAATGTTCGAAAGCGCAAAATTTTCGGCAGCGGATAAAAAATTGGTTGGAAGAAATATTACTACAAAAAATTGATTTAAAACCAGAAACCTTCTTATTAGGGATTATTAATGATAAACTTAAGGGACGTGGTGGCTCAGTGGGTTAGGACACTGAGCTTGTTGATCAGAAGGTCGGCAGTTTGGCGGGTCGAATCCCGAGCTTCTGCCCACCTAGCAGTTCGAAAGCACGTAAAAATGCAAGTAGAAAAATAGGGACCACTACGGTGGGAAGGTAACAGTGTTCCGTGCTAGTCATGCCGGCCACATGACCACGGAGACGTCCTCGGACAAGCGCTGGCTCTTCGGCTTTGAAACGGAGATGAGCACCGGCCCCTAGAGTCGGAAACGACTAGCACGCATGTGCGGGGGAACCTTTACCTTTACTAATGATAAACTTAGCAAAGCATCTTTCTACTTATTAGTGCATATTTTAACCACAGCAAGATTGGCATATGCCCAAAAATGGAAAAGAAACACCCACTGAAGAAGAAATAATAGATAAAATTTTATCCTGTGCCAAAATGGACAGGTTAACCCTAGAGATCAAAAATAAGATTGAAACAGAGTATTATGAAATTTGGCAAAATTTGTATAATTGGTTAGAGATAAGGAGGATTGCTGAGATGACTATTGTCTGATTAGTTGATAATGTAAGGATTTCTTATTAGCACCTATATCAGGACACAACTGAAAGATATGTAAATATAACACTGAGGATTGAAAAACAGTTTACTAAAAAATTTACAGATGTTATATGTACAGTTTGTTATACCCTGTCCTGTCATAGAATGTATTTTAATTTTTTGTGATTTCTTTCTGTAACATAAGGTAATACTAATAGTAATGTTGTAGCTAGGGAAGTTGAATCATGTCCACTTTTGTTTTTAAATGTACATTTAATAAAATTTTATATTAAAAAAAAGAGAGAAGGGGATCCAGTTCTAAAACAGAGTGGCAGGTCAAACCCTTCTTTATTGAAGCCCAATGAAAAGTGATTTGAACTTGAGGACCTAATTAATGGGGAATCATGATCTTCCATTATAAATAGGGGCTGAAGGGAGGGGATGATGTGGATCTCCCCAGGTGACTATCCAGCCATAATAAAGATAAAGCTAGAACACATAATCAATGATAGATAAAGATAGTTACAGAAGAGCATAACTAGCGCCCTGCTGGGTGGGTGTCAGGAGCAAAGAATTAGGACCATGGGTTAAATTGCAGTTCAGAAGATTTATTGCTCAGGCCTATATCCAAGAATCTAGCCAATTCAAGTTCAATACTAAATTGGCATCAGACAAGGGTCAACAGAATTCAGAAAGGATCGGATGGAGACCGTTTATTGGAACCTAATGATTCTAGACTGCTGACTCGCTTAACTCAGCCTTCCCAGCTCTGCCTGCTCTTCTTCTACACCTGGGGTCCTGGCGCAACTAGTACACCAATCTCTTCTCATAGTGGTTAACCAACTGCCCAAGGAAACGCACTAACCCAGGGGTCCCCAACCCCCAGTCCTTGGATGAGTACCGGGCTGCGGCATGCCAGCAACTGGTCCACACGAACAAGCAAAGCCCCATCCGCGGGATGCAGGCAGCACACAAAACCACGAGGAAAAACCTCTCTCCACGGAACCGGTTCCTGGTGCCCAAAAGGTTGGGGGCCTCTGCACTAACCTCTCAACAGATGCCTTCAGAGGAGGTCCACTGCCCTCAAGGCTAACACCACTGGTCCCCATGACTTCCTTAATTGGTCCAACCCCTTTTTTCTTCTTTTTTTTTTGATGGCAGCGAAACTGGTATTCAAAACCACATCTTGCACTACAGAACACTGTTTGTCCCCTCTCTTTAGCTGACAGCTGGATGAAGTTTAAACCTGGAGTGATCTTAAGTGATATCTCAGACAAAAAGGGAATAAGGCAGAATAAATTGTAGGGGGAAAAAAAACCCAGAACCCTATATTTCCCTTAAGCAATTGCAGCTCATACAGTATTGGGATTTAGGGACTAGACAGCTTTTCTTGTGATTATATTAGAACAGGCTGGGCACTCTCATCCTTGGCACTCAGCCAGATATCTCTGTTCTTCTAGTGACAGGTGGGAAAAACGAAACGGTCTGAAGGTCTCAAAATTTTCGTCTATTTGCCGCTTAGTTGGGTGCTAAAAAGAGCAGGGGCTTAGTGAACTTAGGTTGAGAAGCTGTGGAAAGAACCATATCCGAATCCCACTGACAGGAGCGGGAGGATTAACACCTTCCTGAAAAACAAACAGAACAGCAGCCACTCCCGTATCCTGCCTTGTTTTCGCAGGCTGTGTGTCATATGTGCTAGCTCTTAAGTCTGAATCTAGAAAGAAGCATGTTCAGAGGAAGCAAAGTGGGTGATCAATGCTTTCACGTTGAATGGAATCCCTTCTTCCACTTTTGCAAAACTCAGCTCCTCAAAACGGGTCCCCTGAGATTCAGGAGAAAAAACGAGCAGGGTAGTTTGGCTAGGTATGGAGTGCAATGGCACAGCGGTTAAGACGCTGGGCTTATTAATTGAAACCTTGGCAGTTCGGGACCCAGGCACTGCTGGATGGGGTGAGCTCCTGTCCTCACCTTAGCTCTTGCCCATTTAGCAGTTTGAAAGCATGCAAATTGCACATAGATACCACTTTGGTGAGAAGGTAACGGAGTTCCCTGAGCCTTTGGGTATAGTCATGGGGTATAGTCATGCCAATCACATGACCACGGAAACACCTTCCAACAATGTTGGCTTCCTTGGTTAAGAAAGGGAGATGAGAACTGCCCCACTAGTCAGACACTGGACAACCTCTTAATATGGCCGAGGTTGAGAAACACCAGTTTAGCGCTTTCTGAGTTAGCATTATTTCCCCCTCACATTATGTCAGGGGTCTTCAAACTTGGCCCTTTTATGACTTGTGTACTTCAACTCCCAGAATTCCTCAGCCAGGCACACTGGGTGAGGAATTCTGGGAGTTGAAGTCCACCTCTCTTAAAATGGCCGAGGTTGAGAAACACCAGTTAACTCTTTCTGAGTTAGCATTATTTCCCCCTCACATTATGTCAGGGGTCTTCAAACTTGGCCCTTTTATGACTTGTGTACTTCAACTCCCAGAATTCCTCAGCCAGGCACACTGGGTGAGGAATTCTGGGAGCTGAAGTCCACCTCTCTTAAAATGGCCGAGGTTGAGAAACACCAGTTAACTCTTTCTGAGTTAGCATTATTTCCCCCTCACATTATGTCAGGGGTCTTCAAACTTGGCCCTTTGATGACTTGTGGACTTCAACTCCCACTGAGAATTCCTCAGCCAGGCACGCTGGCTGAAGAATTCTGGGAGTTGAAGTCCACAAGTCATAAAAGGGCCAAGTTTGAAGACTCCTGCCTGCTTTAATGGATGTCACCCAAAGATTCAGCTGGCTGGACAAACCACGGAAAAACAGCAGAGCTGGAAACATTTACGGGGAGGGAGAGAAACGAATGGCCGAATGTGGGCAGATCCGCAGCTCAGCCCACACAAACGAGGCAGGTGATGGGAAAGCTCCCATTATATCCCTTACATGCCTTGGGGCCAAGATCAGCCCCTACGGGAACGCCATGCATCTTTGGTTGAAATTGGAGCACAGAAAGCAGGAGAACCAGTCGGAGAACTTGGCTGGGCATCTGGCCCTCGGAAAGAACAACGTGACACACGTAATTTGTCAGGGGTTCTCCGTGGCTCGATATTTCAAGCATGAGTGATGAGGCTTTAGAGAGAGTTGGCTTATTTTGAACGATAACTAAAGAGGACACGCTGGGAAGAATGCGTCCCTGTTCTGGTCACCACGACGCACACAAAATGTTGCAAAGCTGGAAAAAGAACAGAGGAGAGCAAGAAAGACCATTGGGGGGGTGGTGTGTGTGTGTGTGTGTAGGCTAAGTTGTACGGTGAACAGTTGGAGGGACTAAGCATGTCTAGCCTAAGGAAGAGATGGATTAGGTATGCCATGTTAGCAATCTTCCAATGTTTGAGGGGCTGTCACAGGGAAGAAGGGGTCGGCCTATTCTCCAAAGGACCGGGACAAGAAGCAATGGATAGAAATGTACCAAGGAGAAAGCCAACCTAGAATTAAGGAGAAATCTCCTGTCCGTGAGAACAATTAATCAACAGAACGGCTTACCTCCCAGAGCTGTGGGTGTT
This sequence comes from Vipera ursinii, assembly GCF_947247035.1. NCBI lineage: Eukaryota > Metazoa > Chordata > Lepidosauria > Squamata > Viperidae > Vipera > Vipera ursinii. Next base: position 8,188,025 of record NC_139524.1, on the reverse strand, counting down.
CCATCACTGGAGGTTTTCAAGAAAAGATTAGACAGCCATTTGCCCGGGATGGTATAATGTAGGGGGTCTTCAAACTTGGCCCTTTTATGACTTGTGGACTTCAACTCCCAGAATTCCTCAGTCAGGCATGCTGGCTGAGGAATTCTGGGAGTTGAAGTCCACAAGTCATAAAAGGGCCAAGTTTGAAGACCCCTGGTATAATGCCTCCTGCTTTAGCTTAGGGTTGAATTAAAAGACCTCCAAGGTCCCATCCCTCCCTGATATCCTATGTCCTATGGATTCATTTTCTTCTTTTCCCACCTTTTCCCAGACTTAGTCTTCCAAGTTGGTTGGAAAATGATTATCCCAAGAGGAACAATGATTGGGTCAGAGATCAAAGGATTTGGCTTTGACTTCATGTATTATTCAAACCCAGCTTGGTTTGCCTAACCTTGGTGCCTGCCATCCTCTAAATATTTCATCCTACCACAATTCTAGCTTTCCTTTAACCAATGGCACACACTGCACCTTTCTGAACTCATCTAAATTCACATTCACTATTAGGTTTCTATTACTCTCAGGGTGTAAAACAACAGTGTGAGTTTTGTCCTTCTGCAGGATCTCCTTTGGGAGAACCACCGTCTAGCTCAGGGGTCTTCAAACTTGGCAACTTTAAGACTTGTGGACTTCAACTCCCAGAATTCCTCAGCCAGCTGAGGAATTCTGGGAGTTGAAGTCCACAAGTCTTAAAGTTGCCAAGTTTGAAGACCGCTGAACTCTAGCTTCATGGACACAATTGAATGGAAGAAAACGAACAAAGCCCTCCTTAGAAGCCAAACAGTTAGTGATTCTATTTGCCATGCTGTCTTGAATGTATGCAACTATTCTTCCTTACATTTAGTTAAACTAAGTGAAAAACGCAGTGGCTCAGTGGGTTGGGACGCTGAGCTTGTCGACCAGGTCGGCAGTTTGGCGGGTCGAATCCCGTGTGCCGCGTAACAGAGTGAGCACCTGTTACTCGTCCCAGCTTCTGCCAACCTAGCAGTTCAAAAGCATGTAAAAATGCAAGTAGAAAAATAGGGACCGCTCCAGTGGGAAGGTAACAGTGTTCCATGCGCCTTTGGCGTCTAGTCATGCCGGCCACGTGACCATGGAGACGTCCTCGGACAAGCGCTGGCTCTTCGGCTTTGAAACGGAGATGAGCACCAGCCCCTAGAGTTGGAAACGACTAGCACGCATGTGCGGGGGAACCTTTACCTTTTTACCTTAAGTTAAAAAAAACCCTCATTGTTTCATCATCATCATCATCATCATCATTATTATTATTATTATTATTATTATTATTATTATTATTATTTCTACTATTGGGGTATTTTAATTCTTGCTAAATTTGTTCTAGTTACCTTTTTCTCTCTCTCATTAATATGCGTGTATGCATAAAATAACAACACAATGGAGATTTTAATATCAAGTAATTAGCTTCAGACCTAAACCTATATTAAATGACAAACACTTAGAGGCCTGTCACCATGTTTTTTTCTTTAATGTCCTACTCAACTTTGAATTTAAAAACCCAAATAATTTTAATGCATGGAATATTGATATCCTGAATTGCAATTAATTATTGATAGAATATCTTTTTTTGCTCTTATTTTTCAACACTCTTTTCCAGATAACAGAATGCCAGTAATCTTTTATGATTTAAACATCACTGTACTGAAATAATACAATGTTTCAAGGCACATAACACATAATACAAAGGAGGCAAAACAGATAGTTGTAAAAAATAAAAATAAACAATGCTTGGTTTTAGGCCTTCACGTTAATAAATGAATCCAGCTCTGTTATGGCTTGTCAATCAGGGCTTATGGCAAAACGGAATGTGTGGACAAACTTGGGTCAGCCAAGAAACCATGATTAAGCCAGGCCAAGACTGGCCACACACTGACATCCCTGGGAACCAAGAACAGTGGGAAAAATATTTCCCTTCCATCTTTTTCTGAGATTCTCCCTGTTCCGTTTGGCGGAATTAGTTTTCCGTCAACTGATCTTTGCCAAGGGGGGGAAGGCACTCTGCACGTGAGCAGATGCCCGGAGGACTCTACTCTGCCAAGGTGCGCAGAGTCGAGTTGGTCTCCTTGCCTTGGCAACTGGGACTCCAGGGTGCTCCTGGGTGCTCTCCGAGCTTCTCTTTTTTGCAGACTTTTCATTACCCTAACTAGGCATCATCATCATCATCATCATCATCATCATCATCATCATCGCTGCTAAAAAGGGGCGAGGTTTGCGGAGTGTCAAAGAGGAAGCGGGTGGGTGGGAAAACAACTGTGAGATCCTTGGCGCTCTCCGAGCTGGCTTGTTTCATGACCCACACTAGGCAACATCATCAGGGCTAGCATGGACACGTCTGCAAGTAAAGAAGCCAGCTCGGAGAGCAGCCAGGAGCCCTGAATTTTCAACCCGGAGCTACAGATATTCTCTTTTCCTTGGAAGGGCAAAGGCCTTCTGCACAGGGGGGAGGCAGAGGCTAGGCCAGGGGTAGGCAACCTTGGCTCTTTTATGACTCGTGGACTTCAACTCCCAGAATTCCTGAGCCAGCATGGCTGGCTCAGGAATTCTGGGAGTGGAAGTCCACGAGTCATAAAAGAGCCAAGGTTGCCTACCCCTGGTCTAGGGAACAAGGAGTATTATAACGAATGGGATCACATTCAAAGTAAATGCATAGAGTCAAATTTTATTTTGTAGACATTGGGAAAACCCAATTCATATGTTGCGTTTCCCTTGTTCTAGGTCCAGGTGGGTCTAGGGCTCAGGAATTCTGGGAGTGGAAGTCCACGAGTCATAAAAGAGCCAAGGTTGCCTACCCCTGGGCTAGGCGGTCCCCTGGGAGCAGCTGTCACCGCCAGCTTCCTTGCCGCTGCCGCTGCCGAAGCCCGGCCCCGGGCCAGCTGCTGCCTACCCACCGTTCCCTCCCTCCCTTTCCTTTCCCTTCCCTTCCCTTCCCCAGCGCAGCCAGCTCAGCTCCTCCCCCGCCAGCCGCTCGCTCGCTCGACTGATCCGGCTCGGAGCGCTGGAGGAGCCGCACCGGAGAAGCGCCGCCGCCGCCGCTGCTGCTGCTGCTGCCTTGGCCGGTGGGGCGAGCAGCCTGCGCGAAGAAGCCGCGCGATCCTCTCTCTCGCGCGCAGAGCTCTCTCCACCAACCCACCACCCTCCAAAGCCACTCCGTGCGCCGACTCTGCGCGCCTCCCTGCCCGGCACCATGTTTCGCCCGGCGGAGCGAACCTGCCAGCTGCTGCTGCTGCTGCTGCTCGCGATCCTACCCGCCGCCTTGCTGGCCCTGGCGCCGCCGCCCGCCTCCATCTCCAAGAACGCCAGCGGCAGCCCCGGCGATGCCCAGAAAGCGGCCGTCTCGCCGCCGCCGCCGCCGCCGCCGCCGTCCTCGGCCGGGAACCACAGCGGCGCTGCCCAGCGCAACCCGGTCCTGGCGATGCTGCGCGATTTACCGGCGCTGAAGGCCGCTGTCATCGGAGCCTGCGCGGCCAGCGCCTGTCTGATGGCCTGCCTGCTGTTCCGCGTGCTCAGGTGCGGCGGGAGGAAAGGGGCGCGCGGGGTCCCTGGCCGCAGCCCTTCGCCCCTGGACCCCCCGACCCCTCCCCTAAAGCAGCCGAGAGCCTTCGGCCCGCCCCACCCCGCTAGGACCCTAGCCCAGCCTTCTCCTTGGGCAGCTTTAAACCCAGCCACCCACCCCGTCCCAGGACAGGGGAGGTAAAGTGTAAGGTGTATTTTTGTAACCTTGCTGGGTGGGAGTAGGGGGGAACTTTAGAAATGCTGCCCACCCCTTGCCTTCCTAAGCTTTTCCTTCCCCCCCCCCCCCGCACCCCACCACACAAACACAATCTGACAAGGTAGGCCAGGGTGTTAACCTCTGCCTTCCTGGTGGAGAAATAAGGGGGGGGGTTGAACCTGTTTGGGTTTCAAACCCGCCAGGTTTGAATGTTCTCAGCCTGCCTTTTTCGCATTTAGGCCAGCCTGGGGCTGTAACGATTCTGTGCAGAATTATTCTCTTAATATATAGCAATAGCAACGGCGCTTAGACTTACACGCCGCTTCATGGCGCTTTACGGCCCTCTCTCTAAAGCGGCTTACAGCGCCAGCCTCTTGCCCCCCCCAACCATCGGGGTCCTCATTTTACCAACCTCGGAAGGATGGAAGGCTGAGTCAACCTATGTACTCCAGATATATATATTCCCCAAATATGCTACTGCAGATGTCTAATAACGCTGCATCTTCTTCTAAGCTAGGCCAGGATATCTTCTTGACAGAAGAGGCTCACTTCTTTAAGAAGACCTAACGCTTGCCAATCCTTTTCCTGCTGCCCTGACTTTTTACATTGCCCTTGTTCTGCTGGCACGGGCTGTCAATCAGGTGTACTTAACGATTCTTTTGAGAAGGGCTCCCCACCCCTATGCAAAACGCAGAAGGCGAAGCAAAGGGCATGTCATATATTATCCCTTTCTTGCTTATGGAGAAGCTTGAGAGCAGTTGCCGACAGCCACTGGCTTAATGGTGAGGGAGTGAGGTTTAAACCAAGGCTTTCTCGATGAAAACAGCTGTTTTGCCCAGGTTCAACCACAATCGCCTGTGTGAGCCACACACACACACACACACACACACACACACACACACACGCAGGCACAGCGCTCATAAGAATCTGACTTTTGAGGGAGGATGTTGGGAATCCTGTTTACTTTCCCCTCTGAACAGGATATATTTCTGTAAGGGAGAAAACACTTCCTCCCATCCCCCAGGGCTTTTTCGCTTGATCTTAACAGGGACCTGAGCAATTAGTAAATTGTAAATTAGTAAATACAGAGGGAGATGCTGGTGCCTCCCCTGCAAATGGCAAGAAGGACCAACTTTTAAAGTGCTGAGTTCAGGATTGCTGTGACGCCAGCCCCCCCCCCCCCGGGGCCCCAAGTCCTTGCTTTTAGTCCTCTCTCTGTTCAACTGCATGACAAACTCATCCCTTGTAGCTGGAGCCCGGAACCCCAGTTTAGTGTTGTGTGGTGCGGTGTAGTGTTGTGGTTAATGCAACAGGACAGAAACAGGGTGACTCTGAGTTCTAGTCTCACTTTAAGCACAAAGCCCTGGGCCAGTTACTCCCAGTCCTAGGAAGAAGAAGGCAATGTATGTAGCAAAAGCTATTTCCAAAACCCTGGCAAAAAAAAAAAAAGCTGCAGGGACTGATCCAAGCAGTTGCCAGAAATCAATACAGACTAAAAGGTACAGGTAGTCCTTGATTTGTAACAATTCACTTAGTGACCATTGGAAGTTGCAACGGCACTGGGGAAAAAATGACTTAGGACCATTTTTCACAGTTAATGACCGTTGAAGCCTCCCCATGGTCGCGTGATTTGCATTCGGATGCTTGACAGCTGGCTCCTATTTGTGACGGCAGCCGTGTCCTGGGATCGTGTGATCAAGCCAATGGGGAGACCAGATTCTCTTAAAAACCACGGGACTAACAACTGCACCAATTGGTTGAACAAATGTGGCAAGAAAAGTGATAAAACGGGGCATCTCGCTTAACAAATTTCTCACTTAGCAACATAAATTTGGGGGGGGGCTTCAATTGTGGCCGTAAGTTGAGGACTACCTGTACCTTTAAAAAAAAGAGAAAAAAAAGAAGAAATCACATATAGGTAGGATGTAATTGAGTTGTTAAGCAGGTCACTATGTGCCTGGAACTGATTTTATGACTTTTTGTGATGGCTATTCAGTGAATATATTTTATGACTTTTTGTGATGGCCGTTAAGTGCTTGCTAAGCAAACCCATTTTATCCAGTGAGCATATTTGGGCAGAAAATGGAAGTAAACCCTGGAAATCGGCAAAAAAACCCCAAACCCATGAAAAATCAGTCATGTGCCTGCTTGCAAACAGCCATCAAGGTGAGCCAGTTGCCAAGCACCCAACATGTGATCACATGACCGCAGGAGTGTGTGTTGCCCTTGTAGTTTCAAAATCAGGTCACAGGTAGCTTTTGGGGGGGCCTCTGTTGTTTCAGCTGTTACTTAGCAACCAGCCATAATTAAGAGCTACCTGTATAAGCAGGGCATTAAATCCTCTCTACTAAAGCACAACCCCACCTTCTCCCATCTGGCCATCTGCAGATGTGCTGGGATAGCAGTTGTCAACATACTTTTGTCACCAGAGCTTGGAATTCTGGGAGTTGTTATCCCAGCACATCTGCCAGGTACAAGCTGAAAAAAGCTGTTCTCACCAGCTGCCTTAACAGCTTCCAATCACGGCTTATGTTAGAAACATTTACATTATGGGTTACGTATATTTTCACCAAATTGGGATGATCAAAAAAAACCAGAATATTAAGCATTTCCAAGTCAGGCGTTTTAGCTGTGTAAACCAGGACCGGCAAAATTTTGCTCCACCATCCCCAAGTAATTTTTCACAGTTGTTATGACAATGAATCTTTTAAGTGGCAACACAGGTAAGTGCTCAACTTACGACCCGCAGTTGAGCCCAACATTTCTGTGGCTAAGTGAGACATTAGGTGAGCGAGTTTTGCTCCATTTTGCAACCTTTCTTGCCACAGTCGTTAATTGAATCCCTGCAGTGGTTAAATTAGTAACACAGTTGTTAAATGAATCTGGTTTCCCCGTTAAATGTCCCTGTCAGAAGGTCACAAAAAGGGGATTACCTATCCCCAGGACATTGCAACCGTCATAAATACGAGTCAGTTGCCAAGCATCTGAATTTTGATGACGTGACCCCAGGTGCAGATGCTGCAACGGTCGTAAGTGCAAAAAACGGTCGTAAGTCACTTTTTCCGGTGCCCTTGTAACCAGAAATGTTCACTAACTTGTAAGTCGAAGACTACATATATATATAAGTTGCAGAGTTCGCACGGCGTGCCTAACCAGGCGAGTTACAAGCCGCAGTTTGTAGGCTTAGGAGTTCTGAAGACCCAATGCTTTTGATTAGTTTATTACGTGTTTTGATCAGCTTATTCATGTTTCGATTAGTTTAGTATTGGTGTGCGACTCTAGGAACTGTGTTGATTGCACAGCTGGGTTAATTTCCTGGTGTGGATTGCATACCGTGTGCCTGTATTAGTGTCAGGAACTGTTTGTGTGGCTTTCTCCTTGCAAAGCGCATGGGCGACCACGGACGTAAAGCTCTGATGCTTGAAGAGCTAATGAATGGGAAAGGTGATATCAGCCTTGGCAGCCTTCTGGGGTATTAAATTTCTTGTTTACAGGAAGCCTGTGTGATCTTTCTTGGAAATATATCTGGAAATCTGTCATAGGTCTTTCCTGAACAGAAGGTTGGATAGGCAGAGCTCGAGCCGAAGCTGGTTTTCTGAATTTTAAAATTTTCCAGAGGAAGAAACTGGGCACTTCTTGCAGAAGTCAAATAAGCGTGTTGAAAAGCCTCGATAGAGCTCTTAAAAACCTGTTTTTCCCGTTCCGATTTATTCACTTGCCAGGTTGGGCTGGGGGAAAAAAGGAGAGAGGGTAAAACAGAAATGAAATGTTCTCCATCGTTGGAGGTTTTTAAGAAGGGACCGGACAGCCATTTGTCCAGAATAATAGAAAGTCTCCAGCTTGATCAGGACTGGAAGACTTCCAAGGTCCTATCCAAACCTGTTATTCTTTGTTTTATGTTGTTTGTTGGGAATAATAATAATAATAATAATAATAATAATAATAATAATAATAATAAGAAGAAGAAGAAGAAGAAGAAGAAGAAGAAGAAGAAGAAGAAGAAGAAGAAGAAGAAGAAGAAGAAGAAGAAGAAGAAGTTGGAAGGGACCTTGGAGGTCATCTAGCCCAACCCCCTGCTCAGGCAGGAAACCCTATACCATTTCAGACAAATGGCTGTCCAGTCCCTTCTTACAAACTTCCAGTGTTGGAGCATTCACCACTTCTGGAGGCAGGTTGTTCCACTGGTTAATTGTTCTCACTGTCAGGAAGTTTCTCCTTAGTTCTAGGTTGCGTCTCTCCTTGATTAGTTTCCATCCGTTGCTTCTTGTCCTGCCTTCAGGTGCTTTGGAGAATAGCTTGACTCCCTCTTCTTTGGGGCAGCCCCTGAGATACTGGAAGACTGCTATCATGTCCCCCCTCATCCTTCTCTTCATTAAAGTAGACATACCCAATTCCAGCAGCCGTTCCTGTTTTAGCCTCCAGTCCCCTGATCATCTTTGTTGCTCTTCTCTGTACTCTTTCTAGAGTCTCAACATCTTTGTGTGTGTGTATTCATTTGTTCCATTTTTAAGATGGCCAGGTATAAAAAGGGAAGTGTTAGAGGGGAGAAATTACCGTGTCTGTAGCTGAGTTCTCCTTTATCAGGCAGAAATTAATTACAAGTAGTGCACGGCTTACAATAGTTCATTTGGTGACCCTTCAAATTTACAGCAGCAGTGAAAAAAAGTGGCTTAGGACCATTTTTCACCCTGACGGCTTCTGTTAGCATCCCCATCGTCAAGGGATCAAAATTCAGAAACTCGGCAAACGGGTTCATACTGAACAACTATGGCTGGGTCCCGGGTCACGTGATCACATTTTGCAACTTTTCAACAAGCAAAATCAATGGGGGAGCCAGATTCACTTAACAGCCCTGCTAGTAACTTATCAGCTGCGGTGACTCGCTTAACAGCTGTGGCAAGAAAGGTTGTAAAATGGGGCAAAACTCACTTCACCAAATGTGTCACTTAACCACAGAAATTTGGGGGTCAACTGTCGTAAGTCGAGGACTACCTATATTATTATTATTATTATTATTATTATTATTATTATTATTATTATTATTTATAAAACTTTTATTCATAAAACATGAAACTCAGTCAACTGAACACTCAAACTGACTGGCACTCATGGTTGACACGGGTTGCTGCCAGCATCCTAGGTATCAACCAGGTATCTCCTTAAAATGGAAGATGTTCCGAGTAGCGCAGTTTTTTGTAGCTTTGCTGGAGTTACTGCAGGAAGCTGCAATTTCTTGATGTATTTTGCAAAGTTTTTGGACGTAGTTCCCAGTGCCCCGATGACAATGGGTATATTATTATTATTATTGTTATTATTATTATTATTATTATTATTATTATTATTGTTGTTGTTGTTGTTGTTGTTGTTGTTATTATTACTACTACTACTACTACTAATACTAATACTAATACTACTATTACTACTACAATCCCTTTGTGGTTCCTGAGGGCTTCAGTTCTTGCAAAAAAATCTGTCTAGCACTCTGTTGTTCCGTTTAAAAGAAAAGGCAATTTCCTAACAAAATTTGCAGCGGTTCATCAGCAAGGCAGATGGCTGAACTGCAGCCACTAGTTATGCAAGAAGACCTGTTTTTCTTGGATGGGGTTAGCCAAATCTTCTTCTTTTTGCACCAATAAGCATTTGTGGACCCCTGAAGGCACATGACATGTTTAGAAGTGGGCTCCAGCTCATGAAAAATACTGTGGAATTGATTGTTTGATTAAGTCCAGTCCAGTCCCAAAGGTGCTTTTTTTTCCAAAAGGCCACCGGAGTTTCTGGGGTTTTTTTTTCCTTCTTCCTTAAAACCTTTCGCTTCTCATCCAAGAAGCTTCTTTACCTCAGTCAGAACTGAAGAAGCTTCTTGGATGAGAAGCAAAATGTCCTCAAGGAAAAAAAAAACCCCAAGAAAGTCCAGTTGCCTTTTGAACAAAAAAGCACCTTTGGGAATTCTGGGAGTTGAAGTCCATGAGTCATAAAAGAGCCAAGGTTGCCTACTCCTGGTCTACACAGTAAAAACCACCTAACAAAGGTGGACGTGCTGAAAAAAATGTGTCATCCGTTTAGTTAACAAGGTTTTAAAGGCATGTTTCTCTTCCCTTTATCTCTTTCTCCAGCATCTTCAAAATCTTTCCGCTGTAGTAGCCATCATTTCTTGTAGTGTCTGTTGTTCGTTTTGCCTCCGACTTTAAAAAAAAAAAAAGCAGTAGTATTTCGTGACTTTCTGCTTCTTTTGACGGTCAGGTTTGTAGAACAGCTTGGAACAACTGAATAAGCGTGTTCTGCCTTTGTCATTCCCTTCGGTAATATTTTAGCCCCTTCTGCCTGCCTGCTTCGAATTCATTGGAGAAGGCGATGGTGCTAGGAAGGTTCAGTGGAACAAGACAAAGGGGCAAGCAAAGAACACGCTGCCTTGATGAGGTCGGATCTAATGCAGAGTTGAACATTTATTTTTATTTATTTATTTTATTTTAATCCCATTTATATCCCGCCCTTCTCCGAAGACTCAGGGCGGCTTACAATCTAAAGCACAATGTGCTTAGCAATACAATTGAAAGAAGCTGTGCTCGAAAGGGTAGGATGGAGAACACTTGGCTATAAAGTCGCCGAGAGTCGGACACGACCCAATGGTTAAAAAGAAATAAAACCTGCCTGGTTCTGTTTTAGCAGCTTTGTTTGAGGCATTAATCGGCTCCTCGTTTTGTGCAAAAAGTAGCACCGTTTCAGGATGCGAGAAATCTTTGTGTCAAGACTGTCTTGTCGCTTTCACCTACATTGGCCCTTCGCTCGCACCTTGACAGTAACAGGCAGGGCTTTTTTTCTCATAGAACGCTCAGAACAGAGTTCCGGCACCTTTTTTAGATGGAACCTTGTAGGATAGGCAAGGTGGGTTGTATGACATGTGTGAGGTCCGGCACCTTTTTCATTTACAAAAAAAGCACTGGTAACAGGGATGGGGGAATGATGTCCAAGCAGCCATCAACTTGGTGGCATTTCAAGGACACACCGAGCAGACGTTCCGGTATGGCTAGCTGTTTCCCATAACAATACAATACAAACAAATGGATTGTGGGTGGCCCCACAGGGAAAAGGGGGGAATTAACCATGCTTGCTTTTGCACGGGAAACCCAGAGCTGGTTTTGCTTCTTCTGTGCCAGTATGTTTTTTTTTAAAGTAAAGTTTTATACTCTTGGTAAAATAATGTCCCCGGAGTTTCTTTTTTCTGGATTTGCCAACTGGACAGTTGACACTTTGCCTTAAGGTGGGAGGGGGTACTAATTTCAGGAGGCTGCTTCTGCAAACATCAAGCTCTAGATTTCCCTTTCACCAAGAGACACTGCTGCCAGCCAGCCACAGAGAGACGACTCATTGTTGGATCTGCTCTTGAACGGCGGTTGAGCATCAATCCTTTTCTCCCTTAGGCTGCTGGACTAAAAATAGACCTCAGGCTTTCACCAGAGCTTGCTGGTGAAAGACAATGATCAGATGAGGCAACTCAGCTGCTTGCCATGTGACGGTGCGCCTTCACCAAGCAGCTGGAGTGACGGAAGGCTGGTCTGCAGCTCTCCTGCCAACAGCCTCCATGGCATTTTAAAATTAAGCAAGCCAGGACATTTGCAAAATCGGAAGAGCAGCAGCCCATATGCATTTCTCTGTTAGGATTTGCATGCAGCTCCTTGCCCCATTATTGCCAGCTTCTGAAGGCAGAACAAGAAGCAATGGATGGAAACTAATCAAGGAAACTAATCAACCAACCTTGAAATCAGGAGTCATTTCCCGACAGTCAGAACAATTAATCAGTAGACCAGCTGGCCTCCAGCCGTTGTGGGTGCTCCATGACTGGAGGCTTTTAAGAAGAGACTGGACAGCCACTTATCTGAAATAGCATAGGATCTCTTGCCTGAGCAGGGGAATTGGACTAGGAGACCTCCAAGGTCCCTTCCAACTCTATGATTCTGTAATTCTGGTCCTTTTAAAAATGTCTAGAACTTTTGGAACCCAGTTTTGCCTGCCACAACATTGACTGATTAAGTGAATTTAACCAGGCTGATAAATTGCCTCAATCGAACTCGGCACTGAGCAAGGTCTGCGCTTGATTTTAAGGCAGGCTGCAACTTAGATGTTGGATCTACACCAATGGGATCCCAGTCCAAGCTCACTCTCAGCTACAGCTGTTTACTGGTTGAATTTGACCCAGTCCCTCTCTCCCAGTACGGCCTGCCTCACAGCGTGGTGGTTCTGGGTCCAAATGGGAGGCCAGAATATTCTGTGTGCTGCCTTTATCTGCTGAACGAAAACCATACAGTATAAATCAAACACATAACTAAACAGCCGGGTGGTTCTAGGATGAAAGCTACGTTTGCTGCAACATGAATTTAAATCAAAATGAAACTCAGTTGAACATCAGCAGCTGGCTGTCAGTATTTAATTCACAGCTCAACAGCAACTGTTGAACAGGGACACCCTGCAAATTTGGAAAGGACAGGAGTATATGTGAGTCTGTAATCTTGGTTGGCACACTTAGCAGCTAGATTCTAGTCCGGTTTGAGGGGGACCAGAGCCACTGAGGCAGAAGTTTCTCAGCCTCACCCCCTGCCTTTGACAATGGAAAGACAGATTCTTGCCCCAAGGGGCTTACAGTCTGAAGCAGTCTGCCAACTTTGCCAACTTTTAAGATGTGTAGATTTCAACTCCCAGAATTCCCCAGCCAGCATGAATTCTGGAAGTTGAAGCCCGCCCATGTTAAAGTGGCCAAGGTTGACAAACATTGGCCTAAGCTTAGTAGAGGAGAGAGAACCAAGAAAGGGAAGAGGAAGCAAAAGTAAAGTGAGAAGGATATCCATTCTTTTGACTCCATGGTCTTAGTCTTATAGCAAGATTCCAACTGCATGTGGTTAGGGTTACTAGCAGTTTGTCTTATTTATGGGAGGATGGAGGAAGGAAGAAGGAGGAGGAGGAGGAAGAGGAAGAAGAAGAAGAAGAAGAAGAAGAAGAAGAAGAAGAAGAAGAAGAAGAAGAAGAAGAAGAAGAAGAAGAAGAAGAAGAAAGTTGTTTCCAAAAAGGCCTCTAGATCCAGTTATAGGTGACGTTCTTAGAAAATGGTGAACTAACTAAGGCCCAGTGGTTGTCTTGGAAGCAAAGTCTGCACCTAAAAAAGAAGAAGAAGAAGAAGGGGAGAGTACAGGTGAATGGGTGGGCTGCGTGTGAATGGTGCTGCAGCTGCTGCTGAGGATAAAGCTCAACTTCCAAAGTTTGTTATCTTCCAAATGGGAGTATGCATATTCCCAAGTTCTTTTCTGCCTGCTGGTTGAAAAGGATTGCTCGCCTCTATATAGCACAGGGAATGGGCAGTGGGCTTTAGGAATTGCCATGTGGTCATGATACAGTCCCCATTGTTTCCAGCAAGTTGGGGGAAGTTTCCTTTAGTCCTGTGAAAGGATAGCCTATACCCTATAGGATATGGAAGTACAGTGTTAAAACAGGAGACCCAACTTTGTCCGAGCTTTGTAGCTTTGTTTTCTTTGAAACAACTTCCTTCCAACTTTTGACTAGTTTCTTTGCCCCACCTTAAAACATAGGTCTGAGACAAGAACTTAGCAAGCAAAGCTGTCAGAATGGCACTCTGATTAACCTTTCCTTACCCAACGAATCTGACTTGTCCACACCCTGTTAAAAGTAGAGGAGCATCAGGAAAGGTGGAAAGACACTTCCATCAGAAAACATCAGAATAACGGAATAGCAGACTTGGAAGGGACCTTGGAGGTCTTCTAATCCAACCCCTGCTCAGGCAGGAAACCCTATATCATTTCAGACAAATGGCTGTCCAGTCTCTTCTTCAAAACTCCCAGTGTTGGAGCATTTATCACTTCTGGAGGCAGGTTGTTCCACTGGTTAATTGTTCTGTCAGGAAGTTTCTCCTTAGTTCTAGGTTGCTTCTCTCCTTGACTAGTTTCCATCCATTGCTTCTTGTCCTGCCTTTGGGTGCTTTGGAGAATAGGTTGACCTCCTCTTCTTTGTGGCAGCCCCTGAGATATTGGAAGACTGCTATTAGGTCACCTGTGGTCCTTCTCTTTGTTAGACTAGACATACCTAGTGTCCTCAATCATTCCATGTATAGTTTAATCTCTAGATCTTTTATCATCATTGTTGCTCTTCTCTGCACTTTTTCACTCTATCACGGTGCCCAAATTGGAAGCAGTTTTGCAAGTACGGTCTTAACCAGTGCACTTTAACTATCCCATTGTATGAATCCCACCATAGTGGATTGGCAGGAAATAAATATATCTTGGGACTTGTTCTGTGCATTTAACTACCTGCAGAAACTAGTTTGTAGAAGGTTCACGTCCTTCAGAAGCGGGCTGTGAAGCCAACACAAAAGCTGAACATAAGAGGGTGTTGGCAACCTGGTTCCTTGGTGGTGACTCTCTGGAAGTTTGCACAGAACTTGCTAAATCAACCCGGGTTAAGCTGACTAAATATTTGAAATTCATCAATGCAAGCCACAAGTGTGGAGTGCCAGATGTTTAAATAAACCCGGAACAAAGGTGGCATGAGTAATAATGTCCATAAAGATCAAGAGGAGTGTTTTCACATCTCCACTTCAAACAAAAGCCATCTGAGATTAATCGTGTCTGCAAAGGGATTGAAATTTCCAGTTTCTACTGGCCCAGCTTCCACAGCAGGGGTCTTCAAACTTGGCCCTTTTAGGACTTGTGGACTTCAACTCCCAGAATTCCTCAGCCAGGCACGCTTGGCTGAGGAATTCTGGGAGTTGAAGTCCACGAGTCCTAAAAGGGCCAAGTTTGAAGACCCCTGTTCTACAGCATTATGTTCCTTTTACAATGCTGGCTAGGAATTCTGGTTAGATTTTGCAGTGGAGTAAAAAGAAGGGATCCATACATCCCAGAAATGATTCTGTAGTTCATCAGAACAAGGATACTTGGTTCACCAATCTCCTCTGAGGTCTTCTGGAATTGCCCTTTGGGACTCTTAGTGCTGCTGAGCAGAATGGACTTCAAAGCTACTGTAATGTTTGTTTTAGTGGTGGAAAATGGTGCATGCAAAGCAGGGAAAAATATCACCTTGTGCAACTGACTATAAGGAATTGTGAAAAGGACTGTAACACACAGTCAGGTTAGTTCAAGAATGTCTCCTCAGGAAATGTCAAGGCACCTGAGATTATCTCACTGCAACCACACCAGGAGCAGTTAGATGGTTAGCTTCCTTAGATATCAAATTATAACATCTATTCCATTGCAATTCTATGACTCCATATTATGATGATTTTATTATAGTTTTATATTAATTTAACATATTATTTCTTATATTGTATGTATGTATGTATGTGTATGTATCTGTCTGTCTGTTTATCTATCTATCTATCTATCTATCTATCTATCTATCTATCTATCTATCTATCTATCTCTTTCTATTATCTATCTTATCTATCTATCAAATCTGTATGTCTGTCTCTCTCTATCCATTGATGCTTTATTTAAACTAAATTTGTATATCAACGATTGCACAACCTCTATAGATGCCGTACACTAAATAAATAGAAAAGTTAAGATCGGTTGGCAAAACTGAACATTGGAAAGTGCCAAAGAGAAGGTGAGAAAGTGGGGATGGTATAGCAAGGGAATTATTGAACCCCCTTAAAAAAACACCTTTTAAATGTGCAGGGAATGGGGAAATTGTGGGTTTGACTTCGGTGTTTGTAAATTGCGGACTAAGAGCTTCTCAGTCCTGGGAGCCTGAAATGTGCAGGTTACATGATTGTTAAAAATCCACAGCCATTTTAACCCACCCTTTCATGACAATCACCAGGTTCGCCCTAAATCTTATGGGTTAAACGCTGCAGATATTTTGCTGTGGTGTATCGTGAGCCTGCAGCTTCCCACTCCCATTGACTAAAAGCTCATGTCCATATAGTTTTCGTGGCAGCATGGTGGTTAGATCTTTTATCCAATTTAGGATTTTTTTAAAAGACGCTCGTGTTTAGCCTTTAAAAAAAACAACGCCCGTGTTTAGCCGTTAGCCCTGGTGGTCTGCCATTCAGGTGCCAGCAAAGCCCAATCTTGCTTAACTCTTTGAGGTCACTTTAGAAGTGCCTACCGAGCAACCAAAGGGGTGTGATGGCTCAGTGGTTAAAGATGCTCAGCTGGAAAATTGATAGCCCAGGTTCGAGACTCAAGCGCCGTGCGATGGGGTGAGCTCCTGTTCCTCGGCCCCAGCTTCTTCCCCCATAGCAGTTTGAAAGCATGCAAATGTGAGTAGATAAAAAGGTATCGCATCAGTGGGAAGGTAACAACATTCTGTGTATAGCCTTCCTGGCCACATGACCACGGAAATTGTCTTTGGACAATGCTTGCTCCCTCGGCTAAGAAACAGATGAGCATCACCACGTAGAGTCAAATGTGACTGGACGGGGAAAACCTTTACCTTGTCCTTATTGAACAACCACTATATTTCGGGAGAATATGTAAGGGTCAATGAAGCACACCATAAGGGAACCACCAAGAACACTCCCACCAACAGGGCATCCACTAATGTATAAAATTAAGCTCAACCCTACTCCCCTCCAGCACTGATAGGCTAGGCTAGGCTGGGCTAGGCTAGGCTAGGCTAGGCTAGGCTAGGCTAGGCTAGGCTAGGCTAGGTTAGGCTAGGCTAGGCTAGGATAGGATAGGATAGGATAGGATAGGATAGGATAGGATAGAGCTGGAAGGGACCTTGGAGGTCTTCTAGTCCAGCCCCCTGCTCAAGCAGGAGAACCTACACCATCTCAGACAGGTGACTGTCTAGTCTCTTCTTAAAAATCTCCAGTGATGGAGCGCTCATGATTTCTGGTGGCAAGCTGTTCCACTGGTTCATTGTCCTCCCTGTCAGGAAGTTTCTCCTTAATTCCAGGTTGCTTCTCTCCTTGATCAGTTTCCAACCGTTGTTTCTCGTCCTGCCCTCTGGTGCTCTGGTGAACAACCTGGCCTCCTCTGCCTTGTGGCAGCCCCTCAAATACTGGGACACTGCTATCATGTCTCCCCTATTTCTTCTTTTCTTTAGACTGGCCAAACCCAAGTCCCGCAGCTGTTCTTCGTATGTTTTAGCCTCCAGGCCTTTGAACATCTTAGTTATATATCATCTTAGTTATATATCATCTTATATTACCTAGTTTGGTACTGAAATGTCTACCAAAAAAAACCCACCCACTCAGAGAGAACCAAGGATCCCAAACACCAAGAAAGGGTTGTGTGATCCTGCCTCTGGGGCAGATACAGGTAGAGAAAGCATTGTTTTATTTCCAGAGGTATAAAACTGCTTTCAACCTAGCCAAAGCCTTTGCGATAAGGAGGCCTGTAACGTGTCAGCAAAAACAATGCACAACTGAGCGGACGTCAAATAAATCTATAATAAAGGCACAGAGGGGCGATTTTAATTAATGTTATTGATGGCGAAACCTGAACTAGAAGCCAGGATGTTTTCTAAAATAAGTAGTATAATCTTGAGAACATTTTCTAAACAACTGCCAGCCTGTATTGGTTTTTAATAGGTCATTATGCGGTTCGCATCTAACAAGCTCAATCAAACGACAGTTGAGCAGATAAGAGTACAAGCTGTTCAATCACTGGCAATTTTGTTCCTAAACTGATGCAATGTGACGGCTCCGGGGGGTGGGAAGGTTTGGGGGTGGGGGAAGAAGGGCAAGATTTGGACAGGGCAGAACACATATACACATTTCTCCCAGCATTGTGGCTTTATACTTTTGATGAGTCTCATGAAATAGATTTTAGAATAGAACAGAGCTGGAAGGAACCCTGGAGGTCTTCTAGTCCAGCCCCCTGCTCAAGCAGGAGAACCTAGACCATCTCAGACAAGTGACTGTCTAGCCTCTTTTTAAAAACCTCCAGTGATGGAGCACCCATAATTTCTGGAGTCAAGCTGTTCCACTGGTTAATTGTTCTCGCTGTTAGACAGTTTCTCCTTAATTCCAGGTTGCTTCTCTCCTTGATTAGTTTCCATCCATTGTTTCTCGTCTTGCCTTCTGGTACTTTGGAAAATAAGTTGACCGTCTCATCGTAGAGTAGAGTAGAGTAGAGTAGAGTAGAGTAGAGTAGAGTAGAATAGAATAGAATAGAATAGAATAGAATAGAATAGAATAGAATAGAATAGAATAGAATAGAATAGAATAGAATAGAATAGAATAGAATAGACCTTGGAGGCCTTCTAGTCCAGCCCCCTGCTCAAGCAGGAGAACCTATATACCATCTCAGACAAGTGACTGTCTAGCCTCTTCTTAAAAACCTCCAGTGATGGAGCGCCCATGATTTCTGGAGGCAAAGCTGTTCCCTTGGTTGATTGTCCTCACTGTCAGGAAGTTTCTCCTTAATTCCAGGTTGCTTCTCTCTTTGATCAGTTTCACTTTGCTCTAAACAGTCTTAAACCTGAATGACAAGATTCCTCAGCTGAATAAGATATTGTGGCACAGATACTGGGCATACCAGGAAGGGGAAAAAGTGAACACTGTTCCTCTGAAGTTGTTCTTCTCAAAGAGTAAGAATGCAAAACAGGCATCGGCTGTGTGTTGATATTGTAACGCATTTAGTGAGACAGCTAACTTAGGAATTGCATGCATACACCATGACAAGTCTGGGTAACTTTGAAAGGTTTTTGCTTATAATGTCGGGGAAACCCAGCCGATCTGGTTTATCAGTAGGGTGTCGTGGCAAACCAACAAATGGCTTGTGTTCCAACTTGCTGTTTTAAGAGAGCCTCTTAGAATTGCCAGCTTGGGAACGAAACAGCTGAAGCCTTCTAGGATGATATGTTGATAAAGAAGAGAGGAGGTGGCTTATTTTGGGTGTGGACGAACAGTTTAAGTGAATAAATCATGTGGTCTTAAGCCAGGAAGTCCTAAAGTTTGAGTCTGTGATCCTTCTCCCTAACCCTAACCCCAAATATCATCTCTAACCAAGTGATTGTTGATAGTTTGGAGCACAAAGATGGTATTGAAGAAACGGTTGCAATCTTTCTGAACAGACATCGGTATTGCCCAATATCTAAAATATTTTCTTCTTTCATTTTAGGTCTAAGAGGAGGACTAAAAAACCCCGCAAATATGATATTATCACGACTCCGGCAGAGCGGGTGGAAATGGCTCCCTTAAACGAAGAGGAGGAGGATGACGAAGACTCCACAGTATTTGATATAAAATATAGGTAGGGGGAAAAGAGGGATGGATGCACAAGCCTGGAGATTACTGGGGTGCTTCATTTGGGGTCATGGTGGCGAATCTATGGCACGTGTGCCATAGGTGGCACGCAGAGCCCTCTCTGTGGGCACACGTGCCATCGCCCCAGTCCTAGGCCTTCAGCTGGGTTTTATAAAACCTTTTCACTTTAGGCCTCTGCCGTGTGCAAAAAAAAAAAAGTTCAATCAATCAATCAATCAATCAATCAATCAATCTCAACTTCTCGCAGGAAAAAAAAAGATCTCGCAAAGTTGGAATTGATTGATTTTACCTTTTAGTTCCACCCAGTCTGCTGTTACCACTGCAGCCACGCCCACCCAATGGGCCACACCCAACCAATTGGCCACACCCACCCAAGTGTGTTTTGGGGTGCAGTTTGGGCACTTGGTCTCTAAAAGGTGAATGCAAATCACTGATTTGGGGCTATTAAATGATCCCAAGGAAAGACACAGCTTCATCATGGAGATGCCCTTTGAATCTGATTCACTCTATGGCCCCATGATGGACATCAGGGTAGGATCACCTATTTTATTTATTTATTTTAATTCCATTTATATCCCACCCTTCTCCGAAGACTCAGCGCGGCTTACAAGCTTAGCAGTAGTAGTATGGACAAATGGCTGCCCAATCTCTTCTTAAAAACCTCCAGTGATGAAGCACCCACAACTTCTGGATGGCAACCCGTTCCACTGATTAATTGCTGTCATTGCCAGGAAATTTCTCCTTCTTTTTAGGTTAATTCTCTCCTTGATAAGTTTCCATCCATTGCCACAATTAGTCCTTGACTTGCAATCATTTGCTTAGTCACTAAAATTGCAACAGTACTATAAAAAAAAAGTGGTTTATGACCGGTCCTCGCACTTACGACCATTGCGGCGTTCCCCACAGTCACGTGATCAAAAAAACCCAGGCATTTGTCACCCTCCCAGTTGACTTCTGATGAGCAGAGTCAATAGGGGAAGCTGGGTTTGCTTAACAGCTGTGTGATTCATTTAACAACTGCAGTGATTCGCTTAACAACCATGGCACAAAAGGTCTTAAAATTGTGTGTGACTCACTTTTAACAACTGCTTTGCTTACCAATGAAAATTCTAATCCCAAGTGTGGTCCTAAGGTGAGGTGCTAGGAAACCCCTCAAAAAAGTAAAAAAAAAGTCACCTGAGAAGAAAAGCAGTGACAAAACATCTTCCATACAATAATTGCTATGAAAATTGCAGGAGGCATCGAGTGAGTTAGGAGATGGACGATGAGAGTTTTTCACCAACTGTTGGAGAACTTGAGTCTAACTTTCCCACAGCCAAGGTGGATGTTCCAAAACAGGAACTTCTTTTGCTCCTTTCCTGGCTTAGATGCCTTTTCACGTATGATCTTCAGGACTTTGCCCCGGATTTTCTTTTAAATCCAATCCATACCATTTCTGCCATCCTAGAGAGCTGTGGTTAAAAACAAGCCTGGATTCGAAGCAGCGGAGGGGGGAGGGAGGGAAGTAGTGCTTATGGCTCTAACAGCTTGTCCCTGACTTCAACAATCATGGTTTAATCAATCCAAAGCCGGAACAAACAAACTATTTGCTTTGGAGCCAAGCAAGCGACACCTAGTCTGATGGTAATTCTGTTTGGCACGTGAACGGTTTAGCTGTGTCTCCAATGGGCTTCCTCTCTATTCAGTTGACCCCAAAGGGGTTTTGATAAGTCCCGGAGGGGATTTGCCTGGGAGAGCCATCTAATTCCAAAATGAGCTCTCTAGCTCATTTCTAATTGTTAAATGACGGCTGGCTTGCTAGCTTGGAAAAAAAAATCTTTCTCGGTTTGATGGTGTGCATCCTCTAACGATGCTGGTTTGTTTTCTCAGGTGAGGCCACTGGACTGGACTCCTCAGGCACGCCGTCTCATGTAGAAAACAATGGAGGAACTTTGGAATGAAAGGAGAAATGGAGAATAACTTTTTTTTTTTGGATCCACAACATTTTGATCTACAGAAAAGTGCGGATGTTGGATTTGACCTTTGACATGTTCCTAATAAATACGGCCCTTACGTTCCTGGATGAATGATGTGATGAACTGAAGGAGTTCTTCTTTTGGAACTTCTTTTTAATTCTAAAGACAATCCTTCCGATTTACCACAGCTTCAGATGCCACCAGCAAATTAGAGAACGGAGGTCAGCCACGATCAGCAACCTTCATTCAACACTTCAGAAGCTGCCAAGGCATTCTTTGCTCAAAATATTAAAGTAGACAGATGGATTCTGACTGCATTCTGGGATCGGTTCTGAGTTGACTAAAGTGTTTGTTCCTCTTGTGTGCAGATTGGAACTTGTATCGGTTAGGGCTGAAATTATTTAGCAAGGTTTTGTGCATATTTGTGTTGAGGGGGTGGGTGGGGGAGGAGAATTTTCATGGGTAACCCTTTCGGTAGATAGCTCTCGTGCCTTGCTATTATTAATGAGGACCAGTATGCTGCTGTATTAATTTACAGTAAGATTTCCTGTTTTACAGGGAGATATATACGCATTTTTCTTTCAATCCCCTGCATCTCACACCTTCATGCGGAGAAGCGATTTTTACGTATGCACTGTTTTGCGTTTCTATAGCTTCTCATAATTTTTTCATTTCAAGGCAATTAGCAGTCGGATTACTGAATTGGAATAAGAGGTTTTTGCCTTCATGCCAGAGTGGTCCCATCTGTTCTCCCCAACAGAAACTTTCCCCAACCTCTTTTCTCTCTGGAAATGATGGTTTTTACTGACTTGTCAATTAGGATAGCTGAAACTCCACACACTGAGTGTCTTCAGCTTCGGTCATTTCATCATGGTTTGAACTTTGCTTAGCGGTGGACTGTTTCCCTTTTAATTATACCTAGCGAATAAATATAAGGCAAAGTAGATGGTGGTTTTCTTTTGTTCCTTCTTTCTCCAGGAGAGCCAAATGCTTCTTTAGCACCGCTGAAGAAATTGCCCATTTAACCTTAGAATATAGAATCCTAGGGCTGGATGTCTTCTAGTCCAATCCCCTGCTCAAGGCAGGAGACCTTATACCGTGCTGGTCAAATGATCGTCCAGTCTATTTTTGAAAACCTCCAATGATGGAGCACCCACAACTTCACGAAGCAAGCTATTCCGTTGATTAATTGTTCTCACCATCAGAAAATTTCTCCTCCTTTCTAGGCTGGATCTCTCTTTAATAAGCTTTCACCCCTGTTACCTCTTGTCCTGCCCTCTGGTGCCTCAGAGAAAAATGGTAAGACAATCCCCTCTTCTCTGTGACAGCCTTTAAAGTTGCGGGATCTAATCTGGGTCGGTCACCAGGACCAGGGGTTCCGTCTTCCGAGTTTTTGGATTCATGCTGGAGCCCATCTTCAGGGAATTTCTCTCTAGCAGAGTGTAGATTGGATCCTGCAACATTATCCTGGGACAAAACAACACAGTGCTAGGCTGCATTAACAGAGGAATAGAATCAAGATCACATGAAGTACTAATACCACTTTTCAATGCCTTGGTAAGGCCACACTTGCAATACCACATCCAGTTTTGGTCACCACAATGTAAAAAAGATGTTGAGACTCTAGAAAGAGTAAAGAGAAGAGCAACAAAGATGATTAGGGGACTGGAGAGTAAAACATATAAGGAACGGCTGCTGGAATTGGGTATGTCTAGTTTAATGAAGAGAAGGACGAGGGGTGACATGATAGCAGCGTTCCAATATCTCAGGGGCTGCCACAAAGAGGAGGGACTCAGGCTATTCTCCAAAGTGCCTGAAGGCAGGACAAGAAGCAACGGATGGAAACTAATCAAGGAGAGAAGCAACCTAGAACTAAGGAGAAACTTCCTGACAGTCAGAACAATCAATCGGTGGAACAACCTGCCTCCAGAAGCTGTGAATGCTCCAACACTGGAGGTTTTTAAGAAGAGACTGGACAGCCATTTGTCTGAAATGGTATAGGGTTTCCTGCCTGAGCAGGGGTTTGGACTAGATGACCTCCAAGGTCCCTTCCAACAGCTATTATTATTATTATTATTATTATTATTATTATTATTATTATTATTATTATTATTATTATTATTATTATTATTATTATTATATTTGCCTTCATTTGTGAGCCCTTAAAGCATTGGACAGTTATCATGTCCCCCTAATCCTTCTCTTTGATAGGTTAGACATACCTACTTCCCTCAACTGTTCACCATACGATTTAGCCTTCATGGTTCTTCATCATCTTGGCTGCTCTTCTCTGCACACACTTTCCAGGTTCTCTGCCTTAATAAGTTGCTATTCTTGAAGGGGATGAAATGGCTCAGTAAGTTAAAGATGCTAAGCTTCTCAGCTGGAAAGCTGACAGTCCGGGTTCGAGACCCAAGCACTACGCAATGGAGTGAGCTCCCGTTCCTTGCTTCAGCTCCTGCCCACCTAGCCGTTCAAAAGCATACAAATGTGAGTAGATCAATAGGTACCACTTTGGGAGAGGGGGAAGGTACGGGGTTTCGTGCACCTTTGGCCTATTCTCACAGCGGACGTATCTTTGGATAATGCTGGCTCCCTCGGCCAAGAAACAAGAGATGAGCAGTGCGCCCTAGAGTTAGACACAACTGGAGACGGAACTCTTTACCTTTGCTTTTACTCCTAAAAGCCATAGTCCTAAAGACTGTAACCAAGGACATAGGACATAAAATAGTGTTGAAAGAGCTGAGTTTCCGCTTCTGTAAAAAATATAAAGTTTGGGTTGCGCCAACTCGACATCCCAGCTTCCTTTTCCCATGCTGTGTCTAAAAGCCATATTTACAGAGGGGCCCTCCCCCCACCCCATTTGTAATTTTATGATAACAAAAAGATGTTTGTTCTTTTAATTCAGGAATCCAGACTGGGACCGACGTTCTCAGAAAAAGGGATAAATTTAGTCTCTTAGATCGCTTAGTTAAGAGCCACGTGTTCTTGTCATGCCAGTTTTGAAAATATTCTGAGCTGGCAGCCACAAGATATTTGACTCTTGCTTCCCTCCTTTGCTGTCCCAGAGATATTGAGCAAAACATTTTTTCCCAGACTCTTCTTTTCTCTTGGGATTTTCTGAGGATTTTCTTTGGTGCCTGCTGAACTCGGTGGAGGGAAGAAGATGCAGGCAGAGATGGTAATTGCAGAAGTTTAATAGGGGTGATAGCAAGGTAACCTGAAGTGGATTTTGCCACATCCGTGAAGTTTCTGAAATCCTTCCTCCCAGACGTTCCCCTTTTATTAGTTCCAAATAGCTCTCTGTAATTGAGAAGGTGGTCCGGTCAATTCTGGTTGATCCCAGCTGAACTTGTGTCTTTCCTGCCCGCAATGTTTTTTTCTTCCTGTGGAGAAAAAAAAAAGTTTCAAGATTAGCTCTTTATTACCCAATTTCGTGGCTCACATCCATTTCCCCATCTGCTTCACCCTTTGCATGCTGATCTTTATTGCCCAAGTGGCTGGCTTTCACACCTGCCCATAAAGACATTTCTAAATTTCAGTAACAGAATTAGCTGCATTTAGCAACTGTTCGCCAAGACACTTTTCCTGAGGCCCTTTTAGCCAATGGCTCTGCTCCCTAGGAATTATAGAACACAAAAAGCTACACAACTAGAGACCATTTAGTTGGAGAAGGAAAAGTCAAAAATGGCAAGGAATGTTGTTCGTTTATTTTGCAATTCCTGAGGCTAGCTCACTTCTTCAAATATGGTTTCTGATTGCGTGCCTCTTTTAATGAATCCTGAAAGTACAGTAGCAGCTCCCAACTTCTATTTTTCTTGGTTGTGCTACATGGGGCTTCTGGGAAATGTAGCTCACTTGGCTTCTAGAGAGATACGCAATCTCCTTCCTGAACGCAAAGCATATTTCAGACAAATAAAGCAAATGACCCAGGTGCGTGGTGTGGTGGCTTAGTGGTGAAGGCCCTTGCCTCCCATTCGGAAGGTTGAGAGTTCAATCCTAGGTAACTGCAAATGTTTCTCAGGGTGCAAAGAAAAAAAATCTGCTGCAAACTCCATGTAGGTGTCAGGAAATGCATCTAGCTAGTAAATGCTCAGGTCCATCCAGTTGCCCCATATCTACCCCAAATTAAGGGACTACAAGAAAAAAAAGCAAATCATGTATGTGAGCCATGTCTTTGATACAAACATCTTTCAGTGCATGGGTATTTTCCCCTATTCTTGAGATGGTGAGATTAAAAAAAAGGGGGACTAGTCTCTCTCTCCTGGGTCTTGATTTTAAAGATTTGTTGTTGTTGTTTTTAATTTCAAAGAACCAAAGATCAGCTCCATGCTGCACTAAATCATACCTTGTTTTAACAATGATTTGTTGAACAACCTGCCTGGTTTCCAACAACAGTTTCCAACCCTTTCCCAGACTTCCCCAACCTGGACAATTCCCAGAATTCTTAGCTAAGAAGTTACTGCTGAGAATTCTGGGAACTGAAGTCCACACATGGCACTGGATGGTTCTTTCCTAAGGCATAAAGTAAGATCTGCATATAAGAATAGTTGGATTAGCATCATATGCTTTGCCACAACCAAAGAAATCATAGATGTGCTTCCTTACCATTTCTTAATTTCATCAAAATATGTTCTTGTTCCGAAAGTACACTTGGAATATTGCAGTGGCATAAATTTAAACATCCCTCATTAAACAACAACACCTAAATCCTTTCCTGCTTATTTTTTTGTTTCTGCAGGTATATATTGCCTTGTACTTTTTAACTGGTTGCCTTTTTTCTCTTTTATAGTAATAAAAATCAATATTAATATGTTGACAAAATCAGTTATTTCAATGTGTACAGTAGCTGCCTTCCAAGTCAGCTCTTCTGTTCCAACTATATAGTACTTGTTATTGCTGGGAACAAATATAATTTCTGTTTCTTCTTAGGAAAACCTCTTTCTCCCTCTATCCCAAATGACATCCCAATGTATTTCAAATCCATTGAAAATAATCCACTAACTCATACTTAAAGATATTTAGCTTAACGAGAGCTCATTATTATTTAGGCTCCATTATTTAAATTTATGATGAGCTGCAGATGTCATTGTTACTTTAATCTCCTCAGTTAAAGATTACAGGAAGCAATAAGACAGCAAAACCATTCCTAGGGGTGCTTAAGATAAATCAAAGATCTAGCTAATTGTTGTGCTTGGTTAATTTTAATCATCAACTACCTGCAGTTACCCCCTTTTGAAAGACAATTATCAATTTATGTTTCCCTAAGGGTATATAGAAGGGACGCGGTGGCTCAGTGGGTTAGGATGCTGAGCTTGTCGATCAGAAGGTCGGCAGTTTGGCGGGTCGAATCCCGAGTGCCGCGTAGCAGAGTGAGCGCCTGTTACTCGTCCCAGCTTCTGCCAACCTAGCAGTTCGAAAGTACGTAAACATGCAAGTAGAAAAATAGGGACCACTACGGTGGGAAGGTAGCAGCGTTCCGTGCGCCTTTGGCATCTAGTCATGCCGGCCACATGACCATGGAGACGTCCTCGGACAAGCACTGGCTCTTCGGCTTTGAAACGGAGATGAGCACCGGCCCCTAGAGTCGGAAACGACTAGCACGCATGTGCGGGGGAACCTTTACCTAAGGGTATATTGGCTCCGTTTATGCAATATGATTATGGCATCTGCAAGAAAAATGAGTGATGTCATACATCTCATGATGTCATCAGGCAAATTTCAGAAATCACTACATCATTGGGATAATGATGATACGATGGGCTCAATATCTGATGGATTGTGCTGGGCATCTTTGAATTTTGCCACATTTGTTTAAGGGTGTTTTATTGAATAACTTTAGTTGGCTTCACCACACACTTAAACCAGAAAAAACATTGTTAATGAAGGGATCAGGCTGAATTCACCTAGGAAGTTAACCTCAGTTTGCAAAACCCAGGAACCCAGTTTGCACAGCCGATTTGACTCAAAGCAAAAGAGAACATAGAACATAAAATAATAGGATTGGAAGGGACCTTGGAGGTCTACTCCAATCTACTGCCCATGCCAGGCGATCCTACACTATTCCAGACAAATGGCTGTCCAGTCTCTTGTTGAAAACCTCCAGTGGTGGAACACCCAAAACTTCCAGTGGTAGTTCAATACAACGTATGAAGCCAATTTTGGAGTAATATTTTTTCCTTTAAAAAAAAAAGAACAACAACAAAATCCCCTGTGAAACAAAACATCATTTTGTCTGGAAAGCCAAAACCAAAGCCTTAAAAGATCTACTTCTTTGATATTCCGGACTAGTGTTTCTCAACCTTGTCAACTTTAAGATATGTGGACTTCAACTCCCAGAATTCCCCAGACGTCTTCAAGTTGCCAAGATTGAGAAACATTGTCCTAGACCAGACATGTCAAACACAAGGCCCGGGGGCCAGATCTGGCCCGCAAAGTGGTTTCATGTGGCCCGCGAAGCCATCCTGGAAACAGGATCTGTCCCACTCCTGCCCAGGCCCCCATAGGCACCCTTCATGCGAACCATGTAGAGCTGGCCACGCCCACCCAGTAGGCCATACGCACTCTAGCCACGCCCACCCAGTAGGCCACGCCCACCCAGGCCACACCCACCCGGCCCCCTGAGGGCAACCGCAATGCTGATGCGGCCCTCAATGAAATTGAGTTTGACACCCCTGGCCTAGACCGTCTCCCCGGATGCAGCTTCAGGCACTCTCGCCATTGCTGCTCTCTGATAAATGTCTTAGAGCAGACATGTCAAACACAAGGCCCGGGGGCCAGATCCGGCCCGCAGAGTGGTTTCATGTGGCCCGTGAAGCCATCCTGGAAACAGTGAGGGAATGGCCCCCGCTGCCTTGGCCCTGGCCCAGAGACCCTCCTTCTGCCAGAGACCCCCAGATCTGTCCCACTCCTGCCCAGGATCCCATAGGCACCCATGATGCGAACGATGTAGAGCTGGCCACGCCCACCCAGTAGGCCATATGCACTCTAGCCACGCCCACCCAGTAGGCCACGCCCACCCAGACCACACCCACCCGGCCCCCTGAGGGCAACCGCAATGCTGATGCGGCCCTCAGTGAAATTGAGTTTGACACCCCTGGCTTAAGGAAAAGCCAAGGACAGCTCAGTCTGCCAATGGTCAGTTGCCCTTAAATAAAGGGCTTTGTCCCTACTGCACACAGATTAAGTAAAATTAAAAATCTTTATGAATTGTCACTCAGATGTTTTGCATTCTGATCTGTCTTTGAAATTCTTTGTTCTTCAGGTCACTGCCCAAAGGAGAAGAGACAGCAGAATGTTGCTCTTCTATTACAAGTGACAGAATATAAATTATTTTCTAAGAAAAGGCAACTGAGAAAAATTTCCAACTGCCACAGATACTGAGTCCTTTTATAGAAACCTATCCCAGAAAGATAAATTTAAAAACCACTAGGATTTCCATTTCTGATTGTCTCCATATATTAAGATAATAATAATAATAATAATAATAATAATAATAATAATAATAATAATAATAATAATAATAATAATAATAATAATAAAGTTGGAAGGGACCTTGGAGGTCATCTAGTCCAACCCCCTGCTCAGGCAGGAAACCTTATATCATTTCAGGCAAATGGCTGTCCAGTCTCTTCTTAAAAACCTCCAGTGCTGGAGCATTCACTGCTTCTGGAGGCAGGTTGTTCCACTGGTTAATTGTTCTAACTGTCAGGAAGTTTCTCCTTAGTTCTAGGTTGCTTCTCTCCTTGACTAGTTTCCATCCGTTGCTTCTTGTCCTGCTTTCAGGTGCTTTGGAGAATAGCTTGACTCCCTCTTCTTTGTGGCAGCCCCTGAGATATTGGAACACTGCTATCATGTCACCCCTCACCCTTCTCTTCGTTAAACTACACATACCCAATTCCTGCAACCGTTCCCTATATGTTTTAGCCTCCAGCCCCCTAATCATCTTTGTTGCTCTTCGTATCTTTGTAATTACCCACAATAGGCAAATAAAATGTCTTCAGCTCGGTAACATTCCTACGAATACGTACATGACTGCATACAAACATCACACCTTAACACCTGAAATATTATCGTGTTTCCATATAGTTCCTATTCTCCACAACTTCTCCATCTGAACAACACTATGACATTTTAAATAAAAATAAAACTAGACACATGGAGACAACATCCTAGCAAAATTCTACTCGGAATTCAATAAATTTGACCATACAATCAACTTAGGTTTGAATTAAATTGTGCAAATGGGTCACTTCCTAGAAACTACCATGGCATACACAGAAAGGAAATAAAAACACCAGATTAGATCCTTGTACCTTTTTGCTCGAAATACACAAGAATTCAACTTCTACTGACATCCCACATATAACAACCCAATCTGTTCAGACTTGTCAGACTCACAAGTTAAGGATTTAAATCAGACATTTCTCAAAGTACAGCACCTACCCAACATTTATTTTTATTTTTTTTAAAAAAAAAAAGAGGGCTCACTGGTATTTATGAAAGATCTAAAGAAAATAATCAGGAAAGAAAACAGAATGTCGCTTGTCACTCTTCAACTAAAACACAGTCAGACATATCATCAATGACCTGCAGCCCATCCTGCACAATTACAGGTCTGTTTTGTAAGGCCTGAATGATAGGGCTACACTTGTTTATAGCCCCCCCACACACATACACACACACACACACAAAGCTACTCAGCAATAGCAGCAGATCATATGAACTGTGGGACATGGGAACCAGACCCTATAATTGAAGAATATACCACTGTGTCCCAAGACCTACTCAGGCAGCAGTATTAGAAGACCTAACATCACCCACAAGGTAAGACTTATGTATATTATTATGTACACAAAAATGTGAAGTCACAGCTGCCAGTTCTTTAGCTGGCCTTGAATACTGAACTCTTCCCAAGAACCTGGATGTTGTGATGCATTGGTATAGCAGAGGGGTAGGCAACCTTGGCTCTTTTATGACTCGCGGACTTCAACTCCCAGAATTCCTGAGCTAGCACAGCTCAGCTTGGAAACCTCTCCCTTTCCCCTCAGCATGGCTGGCTCAGGAATTCTGGGAGTTGAAGTCCACGAGTCATAAAAGAGCCAAGGTTGCCCACCCCTGGTATAGCATATGTGCAGATCCAAAACGTGTGGCCTTTTAACTTGACAGATAAAATTTTTGTCAATGCACAGATTTTCTAAGTGCCTTCTAAGATTTTTTTTGGTATTGCATTGAGTGTGCTGATAAGCACTCAATGGCCATTTTATGCCATAATAATTCCAATTTAAAATACAGAGCTTGGTATTTTATGATCTTCTGCAATTCTTTATCTTCTATTCTGCTATTCCCCTGGTATTACCACATCAATTATCCACACTTTTTCTTTTCAATTACAGTTGTAGCTAGTGTGCTATGAGTCAAACCTTTATTAGTCTGTATTTAGAAATCCCACAGTATTTTAATTTTTCAACTATGTGTTCCCACTAATTTTTCATTACTGCTCCATGATAATTTTTACAGATGTTCCAGTGAAGTATTTTGATGACCTTGTTGTGTCACTGTTTATAATGCCCTTCGGCGTTGTGTCACTGTTTATAACGCCCTTCGGGAGAAGGGCAGTATACAAATACAATAAAACTTAAACTTAAACTTAATATTGGACGAGCTGAGTATATGGACTGCTGCTTCTTTTGCTTCTTTGCATTTTACATCATTTTATGATTTTTTTTCAGCTCTGCTCTTGTGCAGCCAAAATCAAGCCTTCAGTTTCTTTTTTTTAATGTTCCAATTGTAAGCCATTGTATGCTCACAGGTGAGCTAGCTGGGGAATGGGATTATCCTCTCCAGGTGGAAGAAAGAGGGGGGTGTCCAAGGGGAACCTCTCGTGGCCATAGTCCAGAATAAGCACCAACCCAAACCCCATTGTCAAACCTCTGCAACGTGGATTGGCTTAAGGCAGACATGTCAAACACAAGGCCCGGGGGCCAGATCCGGCCCGCAGAGTGGTTTCATGTGGCCCGTGAAGCCATCCTGGAAACAGTGAGGGAATGGCCCCCGCTGCCTTGGCCCTGGCCCAGAGACCCTCCTTCTGCCAGAGACCCCCAGATCTGTCCCACTCCTGCCCAGGATCCCATAGGCACCCATGATGCGAACGATGTAGAGCTGGCCACGCCCACCCAGTAGGCCATATGCACTCTAGCCACGCCCACCCAGTAGGCCACGCCCACCCAGACCACACCCACCCGGCCCCCTGAGGGCAACCGCAATGCTGATGCGGCCCTCAGTGAAATTGAGTTTGACACCCCTGTCTTAGAGCTTTAAGGAGAAAAGCAAAATACAGTCTGTCCTCGACTTACAACAGTTTGTTTAGTGACTGTTCAAAGTTAGAACAGTACTGAAAGAAAGTGACTTATGACCGTTTTCCACACTTACGACCGTTGCGTCATCCCCATGATCATGTGATCAAAATTCAGATGCCTGGCAACTGGGTCATAATTACGATGGTTGCTGTGTCCCAGGGTTATGGGATCACTTTTTGTGACCTTCTGACAAGCAAAGTCATTGGGGAAGCCAGATTCATTTAACGACCGTGTTACTGCCTAAACAACTGCAGTGATTACTATAGCAAGAAAGTTCATAAAATGGGGCAACATTCAATATTAACAAAGAATAGAACAGAACAGAACAGAATAGAGCTAGAAGAGTGCAATGATTAAATGAAATTGTTTTAATTTATATGCTGCCTTTTATTATGTTTTGTAACAATTCAAGGAGGCATCATCATCATCATCATCATAATCTATAATACCATTAAATATCCAAATCTGCCTATCCCAGGTCCTTGGTAAGGACTTGATAGGTAGACAAAAATGCCAAATCCAGTCTGAACATCTGGCTGACTGTGCAATGATCAGTAGTAGTAGTAGTAGTAGTAGTAGTAGTAGTAGTAGTAGTAGAGTTGTAAGGGACCTTGGAGTTCTTCTAGTCCAACCCCCTGCTCAGACATGAAATCCCATACCATTTCATACAAATGGCTGTCCAGTCTCTTCTTAAAAATTTCCAGTGTTGGAGCATTCACAGCTTCTGGAGGCAGGTTGTTCCACAGATTAATTGTTCTGTCAGGAAATTCCTCCTTAGTTCTATCTTGGTTCTCTCTTTGTTTAGTTTCCATCCATTGCTTCTTGTCCTGCCTTCGGATGCTTTGGAGAATAGCTTGACTCCCTCTTCTTATGGGCAGCCCCTGAGATATTGAAAGACAGCTATCATGTCACCCCTCGTCCTTCTCTTCGTTAAACTAGCTAGACCCAGTTCCAGCAACTCTTCCTTATATGTTTTAGTGTTTCACTTAGCAAGAGAAATTTTGGGTTTGGTCATAAATCAAGGACTATCTGTCCATCCGACTGTTGAAAAAGGAGAGCATCCTTGGCCTTTGCCATCTGGCCAGGTTTTCTGGGACACTGTGCACTTTTCCAAGTCTTGACATCTTCATTTCTTACTCCTCAATGAAGGCAGAGATTGCCAAGAGCAGTTCTGTTGAGGAAGCAAAAGGCAGCCACCGTGCAGAGCGGTCTCTCCTAAATTACCTTCTCCTGCCAGGACAGCCAATGTAGGACTCACAGTCTGTGATAAATCCATCAGGCACAGATGGCACGGGTCAGCTGCACTTGTCCTGCTTGGGTTGTGTCGGAATCAGAGTCACTCATGGAAATCTTGCAAAGCGACTCTTTCATCACGGCTGATGAGCAAAAACCATGAAGCCAAATGCTGCATCTCTCTTGTCCTTCTTTCCTTCTTTAGCATTCTAAATTCAATTACACACTTTTTCAATTATCATGCACTTTTTTCAAGCATGCACTCCCCCCCCCCAATTATTGACAAGGATACGCTTGTCGATGTTTGCACAACCCTAGAAGATGAAAAGGGTGTTGTTTGTTGTTTGGTTGCAACGTTATTACACGTTATTAAAATGCTACTATTAATCATCATCCACATCATCACCATCAGTCAATTGCAAAAGGCAGTTTTACTGACATCCTGCAAACATACCTTTAACATGATGCAACAACAACATTTTTCCTTTGCTGATAAATCTCTTGTGTGTCCTTTTTTTAAAAAAAAAACCACGTTTTAATATGTGTGTGTTTGATGCATTTATTTATTTATTGTTGTATCCTGCCCAGAGTCACTTCTTGTGAGATTGGCAATCAGAATGAATGAATGAATGAATGAATGTGGATTATTGTAACAATTTATCTTAATGGAAGTTTCATGATATTTCATGAGTTTATGCCTTATTGACCATCGCTACACTTCTACTCTTCTCTGAATATCTTTTGTACAGCCGCCCAACTTTGTCAATTCTATAGAGTAGAAAACTGTCAATCACTTCTATCGTCCCATTGTTTCTATCATCCTCTAGTTTTCTAGTGGATATTTATCCCAGTTCTCTTGATATCCAAAGAAAGCCGAACATTGTCATTCTCCTGTTTTAGAACAATCATTTTTAGGTCTTATTCAGTTTCTGCAACCAATGTAGTGTCATCCACATATCTTAATTTACTAACATTCCTTCCACCAAATTTGGTATCACTCGTTAGTTCTTCTCCACCAGGACTATGTATAATGTCTTTATTATATAGATTAACCAGATATGTGATAATATGCAGCCTTTCCTGACTCCTATTCTGGAGTCTTGCTCTGCTCATAACTGAGACAGTGGGGAATACTCTAAATGCCCCTTTTTATTTAGAAATAAATAAAATGCATGACCATTCAGTGTTACCAAGTTTTAGTCAGTTTACAACAGACACAGAGAGAAAGGGAACGATCCTTTACATCCTCTGAAGGAAGAAGAAGGAGAAGAGAAAGAGAAAGAAAGAGGAGGACGAGGAGGACGAGGAGAAGAAGAAGAAGAAGAAGAAGAAGAAGAAGAAGAAGAAGAAGAAGAAGAAGAAGAAGAAGAAGAAGAAGAAGAAAGATTTCCAAACATTCCTCTAGACCAGACATGTCAAACACAAGGCCCGGGGGCCAGATCCAGCCCGCGAAGTGGTTTCATGTGGCCCGCGAAGCCATCCTGGAAAAAGTGAGGGAATGGCCCCCACTGCCTTGGCCTTGGCCCAGAGACCCTCCTCCTGCCAGAGACCCTCAGATCTGTCCCACTCCTGCCCAGTCCCCCATAGGCACCCTTGATGCGAACGATGTAGAGCTGGCCACGCCCACCCAGTAGGCCACACCCACCCAGGCCACACCCACCAGGCCCCATGAGGGCAACCGCAATGCTGATGTGGCCCTCAATGAAATTGAGTTTGACACCCCTGCTCTAGACCTTCTAAGAAAGGTGATTTTCTTAGAAAATGGTGAAGAAAAAGTGTTATTCTGGGGCAAACATAAAATCTTGCAAACTGCAAGAGGAATTTCCCAGTCTCATTGTCCGTGGGTTCATGAAGGCGGAATCCCTTTGAATGATTTGAAATGCTTTTTCCTGGATTTTTCTCCACCTCACTTGACTTGCAATTTATGAGATTAGCTGCCAACGTATTCGCCTTCTGTCTCTTGATGGTTTCTGTGTAATCTTCCTTCTGTTCTTTTCTTCGCCAGTCCACAATCTTTCACAACTAGTAAATGACAGTCGATATTCTCGGGCTTCAGCGAGCGAAGAGAACATCTTAATACAGGGTTGACAAGATGCAGTTAACCAAGTGTTGACTCTCCAAAGGCCTTGAAAGCAATCGGTGCAGCAACATTACTTCTCATTTTGACAGTGGGCAGATCTGTCCATTTCACTTTCTTTCAGCTTTCTCTTTTTTCCCTATTAGCTTGACTTTGGGAAGACAGCATTTTGTGCTCAGAACTTTCCTTCATGTGAATTGGGGTGGGTGTGTGGGTGTGTGGGGAAGCAGTAAAATTCACAGAAATAGGCCGTCCCAAAGATGCTTGTTTTCAAAAGGCAGCTGGACTTTCTTTTGTTTTTCCTTGAAGATGTTTCTCTTCTCATCCAAGAAGCTTCTTCAGTTTCGACTGAATGGATGAGAAGCGAAACATCTTCAAGGAGAAACAAAAGGAAGTCCATCTGCCTTTTGAAAAAAGCATCTTTGGGACGACTGAGAATCTCTTCAGACATCAGGGAAATAGGAAGGACAAAAACAGACAAAAATGCATTGAAATTAAAAGCTGTTTCTCCCCCCCCATGCTTATTGACTAATTGTGTTGACACAACACTCTTAATTTGTTTACTGATTTTATCCATATTTATTTTATTTTTTTGCATTCACACAATTCATCGAACTATAAATTCACCCAAAGGGACGGTTGGTATCTTATGCTACAACACAGAAAACCTGACATAAAATGAATCCACCTTAACAGGTGTGAGGGCAACCATTAGATCACGGCTTAATCTGGTCAAGGACACTGCGTGAACTCAACCAACGTGAAGATTGATTCCTTTTGATTAGGATTCCTCAATGGAGAGAGCAGTAACCCGGGGCAGAATCTATTCGATCCTGCCATCTCTCCGACGGCTGCATTTTAATGTGCCTATTTTTGTGAACAAAGGATTGTCCACTCAGCCTTTGCTGGCAAGCTGCAGAAGGCAAACCTTTGCAACAATTTCTCTGCATCAAAGCCCTGAAGCACCTTTGATTCCAGAACCTTTGATTCGGCTCGTTTTAAGCCTTTCTCCTTAATGGCTCGGCTCATAACTCAGGAAATAGTCTAAATGCCTCTTTTTATTTATAAATGCTTTGGATTACTTATTAATAAAGCCCTGCCAAGCGAGGAATTTATCATCCCTCCTCATTCTGCTGCTGCCGCCGCCACCGTGGCAGACATGAAGAAAAGTGGTGCTCTGAGATGGCAACAGCTGGTCTTGAATCTGGCATGTCAAGTGATTATATAAAGCAGTGATGGCAAACCTTTCAGAGACCGAGTGCCCAAACTGGAACCCAAAACCCACTTATGTATCATTGGGTGCCGGGTGGGCGTGGCCCTTTGGGTGGGCGTGGCCTATTGGGTGGGTGTGGCTGCAGTGGTAACGGCAGACTGGGTGGGACTAAAAAGTTCAATCAAGCAATTCCAGCTTTGGGACAACTTTTTTTTCCCCCCGCAAGAAGTTGAAATTGATTGATTGCTTGAGCCTTGTTTTTTTCTTGCACATGGCGGCGGAGGCCTAAAGCAAAAAGGTTTAATAAAACCCAGCTGAAAGCCTAGGACTGGGGCGATGGTGCGCATGCCCACAGAGAGGGCTCTGCGTGCCACCTGTAGCACCTGTGCCATAAGTTCGCCACCACAGATATAAAGGTAGAGGTTGCTTTGCCCAGTTGTGTCCGACTCTAGGGCAGGTTGCTCTTCTCTGTTTCTTGACCAAGGGAGCCAGTGTTATCTGAAGACTATTTTCTATGGTCCTGAGGTCAGCATGACTATACTCTAAAGCAGGGGTCGGCAACCTTAAATACTCAAAGAGCCACTTGGACCTGTTTCCCAGAGCCAGCGCTTGTCCGAGGACGTGGTCATGTGGCCGGCATGACTAGATGCCAAAGGTGCACAGAACACTGTTACCTTCCCAGCGGAGTGGTCCCTATTTTTCTACTTGCATTTTTACGTGCTTTCGAACTGTTAGGTTGGCAGAAGCTGGGACGAGTAACAGGCGCTCACTCTGCTACGCGGCACTCAGGATTCAACCCGCCAAACTGCCAACCTTCTGATCGACAAGCTCAGCATCCTAACCCACTGAGACACTGCATCCCACTTCATTTGTGTCAGAGGAACAGTTTAAGGCAGGGCTTTTCAACTTTTTCACCCATTGTACCACTTTTAAGATATGGCAACATCCGAGTGCCACCAGTCGCCTAGCAAGGTGTCAAAAACCTGACCAAAAAGAAAAGGAAAAAAGTGATGAAGTACAGGTAGTCCTCAACTTATGACAGTTTGCTTAGTGACTGTTTGAAGTTACAATGGCACTGAAAAAAGTGCCCCCCATGCCACAGCCAAGCAAGACACCTGCCTACCCGCCCAGCAGCGCTCTTCCTCCTGTCCGAGATTTTCATTGTTGTGAGCATTTCTGTTGAGGATTGGCAGTGGGGGTGGGGTGGTGGGGGGTTGGTTTTTATTCCCCCTGTCTGCTGGGTGGTTGCAGCAGGTTTTGGTCACTTCACATGAACCTGGGACACTGTGACCGTCATAAATATGAATCAGTTGCCAAGAATCTGAATGTGAATCACAAGACCCTGGAGATGCTGCAACATTCCAGCTGATTGGCGCTTCTGAGCTCAGCAGAAGCATCAGGATCAGTGCCGAGCTCCAGCTGGAGCCTGGAGCTGATCCTGGCTCTTCCGCTGAGCCCTGACAGACCCGAAGAAAAGCTGATCCTGGTGCTTCCGCTGAGCCCTGACAGCCCTGCAGCTCCAGCTGTCTCTCGCTCAGGCTTGTGCAGTGCTACCACCAGTTCAGCTCATTCCTCTCCCCCACTACTACTTTTCTAGGATGGTCGCGTACCACCTGCTAGGTGCCAATGTACCACAGGTGGTACCTGTACCACTGGTTGAAAAGCCCTGATTTAAGGTGTTTCCAGATGGAAAAGATTAGCTGTTGACATCACCATTGCCCAGGGGATTCTCCCATCCCCGTCAAGGAGCTGGAGTGAGTGACTGGAGCTCACCCTGCCACACAGCAGCACTCAGGTCTTGAACATGGGCTTCCTAACCTCCAACTCAGCATCCTAACCACGGGAGTCACCACGCTCCAGTTTTCTTGTCAGTAGCATGGTTTGCCATTGCCTCCTTCTGAGACACCTTTTCCAGTTCCTCAGCCTAGTACATGTTTCCCTGTGGTCTCCCACTCAAATACCAACCATGTTCCATGTTCTGCTTAGCATCTGAGCCCTAGGGTGGCTATTAGCAGAAGAGAGGACAGAGGGGAATGGAAATCTCTCTGGATCTCGTTCTAAAAGAGATGGATTCCAAAAACGCAGCCTGAAGACCTCAACAGGGGATGGAGGGAGGAAAATTTTTGGTGCACTGGTTCCAAAACTTGGCACTCAGTTTGCATGGAAATGAAGGAGTTTAGAGGAAACAAACCATTTTGTAGATTTCGAGTGCAAAGAATAAACTTGCTACTGGAGAGAAATGTGGGGACAGTATTGTGTCTTTGGTCTCCTGATGAGACACACAGTTTCAAACCGTTGCAACCTCATCGCACTTCTTCATCTTAAAGTAAGTTTGGTTTTAGAAATGTAATAGGCAACTTTGCCATTTCCCCAATTCAAGGTGAGAGAAGGAGAGTGTTTTGTGCAACGTTTCTATACAGATTACACTCCCCCCCCTTCCTCCCCAAGGGATCCTGATAAGCAGAATAAAATGAACAATAAAAAGAATTTTCGGTGGAAGCAGTTGGACAAAACGCTTAACACAATGAAACCATCCATTCTAAAAGAAAGAACAGGAATGACAGGAATGCAAAGAATTACAGTGTTAACCTTTGGGGGGGGGAAAAACAGGGCAAAGAATGTGCTAATTTCTAGGAAATGGTGGATCAACATTTGTATCTGGAAAAAAGTGCTCTGTTTCAGGAGGAGAGAAATGTGTCTGTGTGTGTGTGTGTGTGTGTGTGTGTGTGTGTGTGTATCAGCAACATTTGGCTACACCTAAAATAACAGAATCACAGGTATCTGAAAGCAGAAATAGAACCAGCTGGGATGAAACTGTTTAAAGTTATTGGCTCTACATGGATAGCAGTATGAAATAGACAACACAATAAAACATGGCTTATGGTTTCAATAGCCCACCTGCTGCATAGGGAAAACTTTTATCCCAGATGGAAGGGCCCGTAGATCTCCCTTCTAAGCCATGGCATGGAAAGCACTGAATCGTGCCAGAAACCATGCCATCTTATATTTGAGGGCTGTGATTTGGAGTAAGCATGTGGCAGCTCCCAGGTATCTGGATAATAATAATTGCAAAAGGTGGCTTTACCTGGAAAAGCTTACATTCCCATGATGATATCTGTCATGCCCTCCTACCGGTGCATGCCAACATTCTTTATTTATCAGCAGGAAAACTCAAATCCAAGAAGCCACCACTGGCACTTGCACAACATCTGCCTGACAACTGTAACATCCATTCGTAATGGAAAACCAAATGGGTCACTGAATTCCGGGGCACAGGTAGACGTATAGGTGACACCACGCAAAAGGTGCCAGGCTTTGAACTACCACATCAGCAATGGACAACTCTGAATAGGATTCATATCTCACCTGGTGACTGCCAGGACTTCCTATATATATAAATGGGGGAAAGTATCCTCCCCCCAGTGTGACTGCGGGGTCCCACATCAAACTGTAAATCACATCATGACCAGCTGTAAGCTGAGAGCACTTACCAGTCCAGTTTCATATAAACGATGCTGTGCTTCAATGGTTAGATGGCCTAGACATTGATGTTTGAACATAGATCTTTTTAAGATTTGTATTTTAGAATAGAATAGAGCTGGAAGGGACCTTGGAGGTCTTCCAGTCCAGCCCCCTGCTCAAGCAGGAGAACCTATACCATCTCAGACAAGTGGCTGTCCAGTCTCTTCTTAAGAACCTCCAGGCAATTCTGGTTAATTGTCTTTACTGTTAGGAAGTTTCTCCTTAATTCCAGGTTGCTTCTCACTTTGGTCAGTTTCCAACCATTGTTTCTTGTCCTGCCCTCTGGTGCTTTGGAGAATAGTTTGACCCCCTCTTCTTTGAGGCAGCCTTTCAAATACTGGAATACTGCTATCATATTGTCCCTGTTTCTTCTTTTCTTTAGACTAGCCAAATCCAAGTCCTGCAGCTGTTCTTCATATGTTTTAGCCTCCAGGCCTTTGATCATCTTAGTTGCTCTTCTCTGAACTTTTTCCAAAATCTCAACATCTTTTTGGTAGTATACCTGGTTGCTGTATTCCAGGTGTGGTCTCACTAGGGTTTTATAAAGCGGTACTAATACTTCGCATGATCTTGATTCTATGGCTCTATTTATACAACCCAGGATTATATTAGCTTTTTTTGGCGGCGGCTGCACACTGCTGGCTCATAGTCAAGTGATTGTCCAACTAGGACTCCATTGGGTTCTACTAATCTAGATGAAATGTTAATATACATTATTAGTTCATCTATGATATGCCATATGCTAAATCAATCAGTCAACCTGTAATACCATCAACCTTCCACATCCCAGGTCCTCGGAAAGGACTCGACAGGTAGACAAAAATACCAAATCCTGGTTTGAACATTTGGCTGACTGTGCGATCAGTCATAATAATCATGTATTAAAGCTGTACACTGTCTGAAGCTCAGGGCCCCTAGCAGCTCACAGCCATCAAATAAAGAAATTGCAATCCAATCAATAAAATGTAAAAGATAAATGATGGCAAGTGTCACAAAGCAAGGGGGCTCACTCTCCTTTGCCAAAGGTCTGGGTAGAGAGCCAGGTCTTCAAGACCTTGAGTGATGAGGAGAAGAAATGCTGCGTAAGAAATCATCTTCTGATAAGGGAGTCAGAAGCGCTCAATGGCTTAAGAGTCAGAGGAAGAAACTTAGGAATGGATGGATCAACCAAAAGTGGTGACTGGAAGTTTGCACCTTCAGGCTTGAAACGTCTTGTTGATGTAAAAGGTAAAGGTAAAGGTAAAGCACAACATGCGTGCTAGTTGTTTCCAACTCCAGGGGCAGGTGCTCATCTCCGTTTCAAAGCCGAAGAGCCAGCACTTGTCCGAGGACATCTCCGTGGTCATGTGGCCGGCATGACTAGACGCCAAAGGTGCACGGAACGCTGTTACCTTCCCACCGTAGTGGTCCCTATTTTTCTACTTGCATTTTTACATGCTTTCGAACTGCTAGGTTGGCAGAAGCTGGGACGAGTAACAGGTGCTCACTCTGTTACGTGGCACTCGGGATTCAACACACCAAACTGCCGACCTTCTGATCAACAAGCTCAGCATCTTAACCCACTGAGCCACCGCGTCCC
The DNA here is from genome assembly GCF_947247035.1 of Vipera ursinii. NCBI lineage: Eukaryota > Metazoa > Chordata > Lepidosauria > Squamata > Viperidae > Vipera > Vipera ursinii. Next base: position 8,147,102 of record NC_139524.1, on the reverse strand, counting down.
TTCTTGTTGATGTAGCCTTACAATAAAGTAGAATTAGCTCATCTACTCATGTTTCCTGTCTGGTTTACCTGGAATGGTGGACACTCTTCTAAATGACCCCAGAGTGAGGGCTGTTGAGATCCCAGTTCATTCCAAAAGGCAGGTGAAGGCATAATTCCAGGGTTGCAATAGACAACATTGTTTAATCAAAGGAACCTGGAATATACCTGCCGTGTCTGCCAGACCTAATCAGCCAGGCAGGTGCTATGGGAGATGGACAGCCCTTCAAGTAACCAGGCCACCTGCCACATAGGACTTCATAGGTAATGCCAGCACCTTGAATTGCACCAGGACCTAGCTCAGAACATACTGGAGGATAAGGAAGGAGAGCTGATGGAATGGAAGATAGAGCTGTTATTAGAACTGTGGGGAACTGGAGAAGGAGAGAGGCTGTTTCATGAATGTCAATGGGCTAGCTCTTCCAAAAATACTTGGGCTAAATTGTTTCTTTTGCTCCAAATAATATGCACAAGAATAGAGGAAGAATTATTTGATGATCCAAATACCCTGACTTGGAAAGTTAGTTGGCAAAGGAAGAAAGCTAGAGTAAGACTGGAGAAAACAGAAGCTTTGACCTATTAGAGGGGATATTATATGAAATTAGATGTTTGAATATGGTTAAGAATGGATTGCTAGAAATAGAAATGCCATTATAACTAGACAGATACGATTGGTAATCAGAATATCATATTTTGGCATGAAAAGGGAAATAAGAAACCGCTAAGAAATCTGAATAAGGGAAGCTTTTGGTTACCCAAATATAACTTGTTTTGAAACTAAAAATGATTGGGATATTTTGAATATGGATGGGAAATTAAAACTGGGGGGGGGGGGAAGCGAAAATGGGATACTGACTGACTAAATGGATATTGAGTGCAAATGCAATTAAGATATGTTTTGGTTAGAAAAGATATTTTAAACTGATATCATTGATGGTTTTTTTAGAAAACTGTAATAAATGCTGACATTCAACTGTATATCTATTAATAACAATAAGAATTGTATTTGCTTAATATTGGAAAATGTTTATTACCGGAAGAATTGCACCAGGAAGCAAATTGGCGATGCGTGCAGGTCATGAAACAGAGGCGAAACACTAGTCGAATGAACCAAGAGAGTGGAGAAAGAATCAAGAAACCTACAACTGACTGTGATCAATTAATTATAAGCACCACTGAAATTGGACCGGCCAGGAAAAAAACAAAACAAAAGAACAACTTAGAAAGAACTGTCAAGTCTAGTTGAATATCAATAACCTTAATCCTTTGGCTTAGAGCAGGGGTCGTCAAACTTGGCCCTTTTATGACTTGTGGACTTCAACTCCCAGAATTCCTTAGCCAGGCACGCTGGAGAAAAGTCAAGAGAATAGCCCCCACATAAATTCAGGGATGGGATTCAGCCAGTTGGCTCTACTTCGGCAAAAACGGTAGTTAATTTTTTGTTGCCCAGGCCCAGAATGGACTTCCGGAAGTGGCATCCATGCAGAGATCCGGTTGCTCACATATTTGAATCCCACCACTGCATAAATTGGAGGTCTGCCCCTTTTTATGGGTCTCGATGCCAGGGCAAGGTTTTCCGTTCATGGCTGTGGCCTCCATCTTGAATGTTTTGATCCCTTTTCAGCAGGGAACCAGATCTCTCAAATTAAGTGGCTCATTCTGGAAATTCCTATAGGGTCTCTGTTTCACGACACCACCACTGCTTGAATATTTATCTTTTCTTGTCCTTTATTTCACTGTGGCGGAGAGGCAAGGGGACAAGGCGGGCTGTGGGAAGATAGAGCATAGCACAAACACTTCATCAACATCTCAATAAACCAACCAAAGGATTCTCTGGTGAAATGGTTTACTAAATGATTAGTCCAGGGCAGATTAATGGCTAGTCAGTTTATCCTAGCTGTAAATACAGGTAGTCCTCACTTACAACAATTCGCTTAGAGACCGTTCGAAATTACAATGGCCCTGAAAAAAGTGGCTTACGATCATTTTTCACACTTATGACGGTTGCAGCATCCCTGCGGTTCTGTGATTTACATTCGGACGCTTGACCACTGACTCACATTTATGACGGTTGTCATGTCCCGAAGTCATGTGATCCCCTTTTGAAAACTTCAGACAATCAAAGTCGATGGGGGAACCAGATTCATTTAACAACCGTGTTACGAACTGAACAACTGCAGTGATTCCCTTAACAACTGTGGCAAGAAAAGCCGTACGATGGAACAAGACTCCCTTAGCAGTTTTCTCACTTAGCAACATAACCTTTGGGCTCTCAATTGCGGTCGTAAAGTGAGGACTACTTGTATATTCCTAAAACCCGATAGCATCTGCAGAGGGAAGTCCAAATGGTGCGCGTGACATCGTGATCTAAGCCCTTTTGTACCTCATTGCAACATCAGTGGAGCTTACACTGCAATGCCACAATGCTGTTTTCATCAGTCTGGTGACCACATTTTGCACGATGAGCAAGTGTCCTTCCTTTCATTGGCCAGTCTTCCACCTGGAGGTCTACAGCTTTCCTCACCTCCTTCCATCTCATTATGAAGTCTCGAGAGAAGACAGGTGGGAAAAGAGATGGTGCTTTTTCAGATGGGAAAATCTGGATAATTAAGGAACTTCAAAAGAATGGAGAGAGACTTCCCAGAAAGCCTCACCTCCACCTCCATCAAAGTTCTACATCCCAAAATACCTCAGAAAGAAATCGAATTGAAGTTCTCCACGGCCCTAAGAATAAGCTGGCAAAACCTAAACCTGTTCTGCAGAATCAAAGTATTGAAAAATCATAACGCAGAAGCTGGCAAGAGGTAGAATTGATTTTGGGAGAAATATGCAAACTTCTGGCAGGATATCAGATTTTCTTGGGGAAGAAACTTGAGGTGTACCGATGGAAGCCGTTGTCAAAAAGAATCATCTTTGACTATTCTTTGGGTCAATACATTTGCATTACTTTCTCTGTTGGCATTGAAGTAGAAGAGGTCAATCCAATTTAGGAATATGTTGACTTTCATAAAGTATGAAAGGCCGGTCCAATTTAGGAAGAAAACCCTGACTTTAATGACCACCTCAAGAGAACTGTAACAGAAGAAGGACATACAGAAAAGCTAACATAACCTTCATCTGTTTCACCTAAATGATGGTGAGTTCTATCTTCTTCTTAATTATTTCTCACCCAAATAGGAGTAATAAAGAATATTCACATTAATTTAGTCTGCAGGCGAACCATAATTTCTTTTCCATACCCTCATCTTGTTCTCTGTCCATCTCTAATTACATTTCAGTTCAGCATGGAATCTGCAAAAATTACTTGTCCCAAGATAAATTGCCATGGCTTGCCAACCTTGGCTTACATAAGGGACCAATGTCAGATTTTGGGGATTTATAATACGGATGGCATTTTGCTAATGTTCGGTATGATGAAATTGTCACTTTTTATTTTATTTTTTTTAAAAAAATCTCTTTCTTGTAACCAAGGCACTGAGGAGCCAAGAAATTCCAGGCCAAGTAATGTATTGCATCACGTCACCCAAAATGTCTTTCCCTGTGTCTGTCTGTCTCTGTCTCTATCCCATCTCATCAATATTGATCTTTCATCTATCTGTCTGTCTGTCTGTCTGTATCTATCTATCTCTCTGTCTGTCTGTCTGTCTGTCTGTCATCTATCGATCTATCATCTATCTATCTATCTATCTCTGTCTATCTCTGTCTGTCTGTCTATCATCTATCTATCTATCATCTATCTATCTATCTATCATCTATCTATCATCTATCTATCTATCTATCTATCTATCTATCTATCTATCTATCTATGTCTTTCTGTCTCTGTCTTTCTATCTATCTATCTATCTATCTATCTATCTGTCTGTCTGTCTGTCTGTCTATCTATATCTATCTATCTATCTATCTATCTATCTATCTATCTATCTATCTATCTATCTATCTATCTATCTATCTATCTATCTATCTATGTCTGTCTATGTCTGTCTGTCTATCTATCTATCTATCTATCTATCTATCTATCTATCTATCTATCTATCAATCTATCTAAATGGCTTATTTAATCATGTGCTGTCACTGGTGGTGGGTGGGTGGTTATTGTTTTTCTTTTTTCTTTTTTCTATTTTGTGTTTTTACTGTTTGTAAGACGCCTAGACTCTAGAGTAACTGTGAGCTAGTAAGTGGCTATATAAATGTTCAAAATAAATAAATAAATATAATCTGTCTGTCTGTCTATCACCTATATAATCTATCTACATCTTCTGCAAAACGCTAGCTAGAGGAGGTAAACTTACTGAACCCCTCACTGACTCATGTCTTCCAACCCCTGATTGTGAGCCCTCACGTTCCAAAGAAAGTGTTGGGTACCACAAGAAACAAAATGTTAGACTGAGATGTCACTAATATACCTAATTTGTTTCGAAGGCTATAAACATTTCTCAGAGTTTTGGTAACAGCCAGATTATAAATTTTGGTCCATCTAGGAAGTTCAGTGAATTTTTCAACTTTTGCATCCTCCACGTTCTAGAAACAGGAGAGTTCTTGTGTGCTTTTGCTGCAGACAATTCCTAATACGATTTGCTTTGCATAATGTACAATATGCAGGAATATAAACATATGGAAAATAAAAATGTATTTCTCTTTCCATGTCCTGCTATGTACAACCAAGTAGAGCCCTTTCAATTTAAATATAGACTTTCCTGTCCCCAAGGTGTGTCCTAAAGTTTGTCTATTATAAATTTAGGGAGGGAGGGAGGAAGGAAGGAAGGAAGGAAGGAAGGAAGGAAGGAAGGAAGGAAGGAAGGAAGGAAGGAAGGAAGGAAGGAAGGAATGAATTAATTTTAAGGAATTGCTTTTAAAGGCTTGTTGAAAGTTCTCCTCTGCAAATTGTAATGTGGCTTGGTGGAGGTAGATGAGACTGCTAGCAATAGATTGCACCAAAGGGTTATCTTTTAATAATCTGGGTTCAGGAATTCAATTTATTTATTGATTTATTTTATTTTATTAAATTTATATACTGCCCTTTCCCGAAGGACTCAATCTTTAGGACTTGGAACGAGACAGTATGGTTTTTGAGACTTGTTCTCCAATTACAAACAATTAAAGTAGACTGTTTTTATCATTGTCATCATCACCATTTCTGTCTCAGCTTTCTGCAGTCTTCACTCTCTTTTTTAGCATCCTAATGGAGAGAGAGAGAAAAAAAATCGATGTTTCCTTTTAGAGGAAAAACAATTTCTTCCACATTAACACACCCCTTGTCTGCACCACCAAAATGTATTCATTATATTCACGGCAATTGTCAATGGATTCTGAGGAAGCCTACTCATGGGGAATTGACTTTCTTCTTTTATTCTGAAAAATGCCCAACAGAAAATAAGCATCTCTGAAAGCAAAAACACACATTTGAAACCTATTCAGAAATGAACTAAACGGTAGCTGTCAAAGGAGACAGCATAAAGCCAGCCAGCCCTGCCAACTCTGCATATCAAAAGCTTGTTTAAAAAAGCCTAGACCAGATTTCCTTAGAGAGGTCTGCATTTTTGCCCTGTCCAAGTGTTGAATTTTAAGGGGTGTTAAAAACGAATTAAGAAAACCAACACGCGCAATCAAAAATATACAGTATGTGCTAAGCCTACTGGAAGCCCAGAATGCATCTTATTTGTTGCTTTGCCTTCAGATCAGTTTGAAATCAGTCCCCAATACGTATGGACAAAAATTGCCTCTGACATTTAAGGAAAGCTTTGAGGGAATTCTGGGGGAGACAAGAAAAGATAATCAAAGCTGATTTGCAACTCAATAATCAGAATCAGACGGGCATGGCTTGGTTGCCAGGAAACATAGAATATCCAAGTTTGAAAACCAGTGTCCAGTGGAGCAATCACATGAGAGCAAGCAAGTTCTTCTGGGGTCCTATTTGAACCAGGAAGTTGCATATCCCAGGTCAGGCTTCAAACAACAAAAGCCAAATAAGGAGTAAGGACATAGAATAACAGAATTGGAAGGGAACTTGGAGGTCTTCTGGTCCAACCCCCTGCTCAGGCAGGAAACCCTATACCAATTCAGACATATGACTGTCCAGTCTCTTCTTGAAAGTCTCCAGTGATGGCGCATCCACAACCTCTGAAGGCAAGCCGTTCCATTGGTTGATTTGTTCTCACTGTCAGGACATTTCTCCTTAGTTCTGGGTAGATTCATTCCTTGATTAGTTTCCATCCATCCAGGTTGTTTTTTTTTTGGTCCTGCCTTCTGGGGCTTTGGAAAACACCTCATCTTGATCATCTTGATCCCCTCATCTTTCTGGCAGCCCCCTCAAATATTGGAACCCTGCTATCATGTCTCTCCTATTGCTTCTCTCTGCTAGAAAAGGGTTAGGTAAGGAGAGAAAGAACCAAAGGGTCTTGAAAGATATCTGAAGGTAAACTAGAGTGGTACCTGGAGTCAAACTAAATTAAGCCCTTTTCAGAATCTGCTCAGCGCAACAGACCAAGTGGGGTTTTCCCCTCACCCAACACCGGAGTAATATCAACGCTGTTACTACGATTTGAAGGAACACAGTTGAAATTTCGAAGCCTGTCGTGGGCACTCTCACAAAATTGCTACCTCGGTTGGAATGGCCAGCTACCAACGAACAATCTGTTAGGAGGCAAACTTGCAGAAGTGCTCTCCTCCCACTTCCCAGGGCACCTTATCTTTCTATTGTTGTTGTTAGCTGTGAAGTCATGTCCGACCCATCGCGACCCCATGGACAATGTTCCTCCAAGCATTCCTGTCCTCTACCACCTTCTGGAGTCCATTTAAGCTCACGCCTACTGCTTCAGTGACTCTATCCAGCCACCTCATTCTCTGTCATCCCCTTCTTCTTCTCTTGCCCTCAACCTTTCCCAGCATTAGGCTCTTCTCCAGTGAGTCCTTCCTTCTCATTAGGTGGCCAAAGTATTTGAGTTTCAACTTCAGGATCTGGCCTTCTAAAGAGCAGTCAGGGTTGATCTCCTCTAGGACTGACCGGTTTGATCGCCTTGCAGTCCAAGAGACTCGCAGGAGTCTTCTCCAGCACCATAGTTCAAAGGCCTCAATTCTTTGGTGCTCAGCCTTTCTTATAGTCCAACTTTCACTGCCATACATTGCAACTGGGAAGACCATAGCCTTGACTATATGCACTTTTGTTGGCAGGGTGATGTCTCTGCTTTTTAGTGTGCTGTCTAGATTTGCCATGGCTTTCCTCCCCAGGAGCAAGCGTCTTTCTATAGCTTCTAGTTAATTGATTTTTCTTGCAGAAAGGCAGGCTTTTAAAGCAAGCACTCCCTTGAGACCATCTACCATTTCAATCTTCTAAGGCTGCCTCTGGGGTCTTCTCAGAGGCCAGAAGCATCCTTAGAAAAGCAGTTCATGCCAGTTGCTTTGTCTGGCAGCACAGAGCTTTAGCATTTGTTTTTTTAGAAAAAGTAAATCGGTCTAATAGGGGGAAAAAATAGTGACAGGGATCCTTGTGGACATCAAGAGATGCATCCGGGATGCTCCAAGCTTTTGTCAGCTGTCATGTCTGCTTTCTTATAATGTTGTGTTTCAGATTAGAAGGATTTTTAGATTTCAGATTTCAGAGTAACGGAGTTGGAATGGACCTTGGACATCTTCTAGTCCAACCCCATGCTCAAGTAGGAGACCCTATACCAGGGGTAGGCAACCTTGGCTCTTTGATGACTCGTGGACTTCAACTCCCAGAATTCCTGAGCCAGCAATTCTGGGAGTTGAAGTCCACGAGTCATCAAAGAGCCAAGGTTGCCTACCCTTGCTCTATCCCATTCCAGACAAGTGGCTGTCCAGTCTCTTCTTAAAAGCCTCCAGTGATGGAGCACTTACAACTTTTAAAGTCAAGCTGTTCCACTGGTTAGTTGTTCTCACTGTTAGGTAATTTCTCCTTAATTCTAGGTTGCTTCTCTCCTTGATTAGTTTCGATCCATCACCTTTTGTCCTGCTTTCAGGTGCTTTGGAGAACAGATTGATCTCCTCTTCTTTGTGGCAGCCCCTGAGATATTTGAAAGCTGCTGTCATGCCACCCCTAGTCCTTCTTTTCACCAGACTAATCATACCCAATTCCTGCAACTGTTCTTCATGTGTTTTAGCCTCCAGCCCTCTAATCATCTTTGTTGCTCTTCTCTGCAGTCTTTCTAGAGTCTCGACATTTTTTTGTATTGCGGTGACTTAAACTGGATGAAATATTCCGAGTATGGTCTTACCAAGGTGTTATAAAGTGGAAATAATGCTTCACTTGATTCTACATTTCTAGGACTGTGTTGGCTTTTTTGGCTACTTTCACACCCTGCTGGCTCATATTTAAGTGATTGTCCACTAGGACTCCAAGATCCCTCTCACAGTTACTGCTATTGAGACAGGTTTTACCCAATCTGTACCTGTACATTTGGTACAAATACATTTCTTTGGGAAGGGGATGCTGATTTTCTTTTTCCCCCAGCCAAATTCATCTGCCAACTTTTTTTAAAAAAATCTAAACAGGTCAGTCATTTCTCTTGAGTCTTCTTCAGTAGGACTGATTCACAACTAATGGAGTTAAAGCAAGTGAGGCTCTTTTAATACTGATGGACTTTTTTCATATTTCCATTTATGGAGATGGAGTTCTTAAAAACCTGCTGAAAGCAAAAACTTCATTAGAAGGCTGTGTGTGCCATGGAGGGTCGGAACAGCAGATCAAAACATTATTGTAGTCTACTTGTAAATTCCGATTCAGGTATAACTTCAGTTGCAAATTTTATGAACTGCTTCTAGGTATCAGTAGCCCACATTTGAAATACACACACTAATTAGTCCATTCTAGGCTACATAGAGACAATCATGGAGCTAAATCATGTCAACATGTCTCTGTTAATTCAGTCTTCTGAAAGGGGATGACACAAACAAGCACGTTTTCTTGATTTAATGAAGTTTCAGAGTAAAATTTAATTTTAATTTAATTTAATAACATTTATATACCGCCCTTCTCCCTGAGGACTCAGGGCGGTTCACAGGGCAGAATAAAATAACCAATACAAACATTAAAAACAGATTAAACAATTGCCCTAGTTAAAAACAATATAATACAACGCTAAAAAACCCCAGAACAATTAAAAAACAAAAAATAAAACAACCCCAACACTCCCCCTCAGGCTAGGCCGGCTTGTACAAACAAAAATGTCTTGAGATCGCGGCGAAAGGAGCGAAGATCGGGCGCCATCCGGAGCTCTACCGGTAGCTGATTCCACAGCTCCGGAGCGCCCACAGAGAAGGATCTCCCCCTGGGGGCCACCAATCGACATTCTCTGATCGGTGGCACCCTGAGGAGGCCCTCTCTGTGGGAACGCACAGGGCGCAGGGAGCTTGATGCCGGCAGCAGATGTTCCCTAAGGTACTCCGGCCCCATGCCATGGAGTGCTTTGAATACCGTTACCAGTACCTTGAATCTCACCCGGAAGACAACTGGCAACCAATGCAGCTCACGGAGCAGAGGTGTAACGTGGGAGTATCGGGAGACTCCCAACACCACTCTCGCGGCTGCATTCTGTACCAGTTGGAGCTTCCGAGTGGTCCTCAAGGGCAGCCCCATGTAGAGAGCGTTGCAGTAGTCCAGACGAGAGGACACGAGCGCATGAGTGACCGTGCACAGATCATCCCGGCTAAGATAGGGCCGCAACTGACGCACCAGGCGAACCTGTGCAAAGGCCCCCCTAGTCACGGCTCCTATATGATCTTCCAAGGTGAGCCGTGAATCTAGGAGGACCCCCAAGTTGCGAGCCCTATCTACGGGGGGTAATAATTCACCCCCCATAGTTAGAGATGGAATATCCGAATAAACCCGGGATGAAGATATGCAAAGCCACTCAGTCTTGTCGGGGTTGAGCTGGAGTCTGTTCCTCCCCATCCAGACCCGAACCGTCTCCAGGCAACGGGACATCACGTCGAGGGCATCACTGGGGTGGTTTGGGGTCGAAAAGAAAAGTTGGGTATCATCAGCGTACTGATGATACCCAACTCCAAAGCCACGAATGATCTCACCCAGCGGCTTCATATAGATGTTGAACAGGAGAGGCGAGAGGACCGACCCCTGAGGAACTCCACAAATGAGAGACCTCGCGGTCGACCTCTGTCCCCCTGCCAACACCGACTGCGAACGTCCCAAGAGATAGGAGGAGAACCACCGTAAAACCGTGCCTCCCACTCCCAATCCCCTGAGACGCCGCAGCAAGATACCATGGTCGATGGTATCGAAAGCCGCCGAGAGGTCTAATAGGACTAGGACAGAGGAATGCCCCCTGTCCCGAGCCCTCCAGAGATCATTCACCAGCGCGACCAATGCCGTCTCCGTGCTGTGCCCGGGCCTGAAACCCGATTGGTACGGGTCTAGATAATCCGCTTCATCCAGGACCAGAGGGAGCTGATGCGCCACCACACTCTCAACAACCTTCGCAAGAAAGCGAAGGTTGGAGACAGGACGAAAGTTATTCAATACAGCAGGGTCCAGGGCAGGCTTCTTGAGGAGAGGCCTCACCACCGCCTCCTTCAAGACGGCGGGGAAGATACCCTCACTCAAAGAAGCCGATATAACTGCCTGGAACCAGCTGCGTGTCCTCTCCCGGGCTGCATAAACCAGCCAGGAAGGGCACGGGTCCAATAAACATGTGGTGGTGCTCAGCCTCCCCATGATCCTGTCCACTTCCTCCGGAGTCACAGAATCAAACTCCTCCCAGATGATATCGACAAGACCACCCGTGTCCTGATCGTCAGACTCTGCCCAGTCAGAGTCCAAACCGGTCCGAATCCGAGCGATTTTGTCCGACAGATGTTGGTTAAACTCCTCGGCACGGCCCTGCAAGGGATCCTCCCTCACCTCCTGATTTAGGAGGGAGCGAGTCACCCTAAACAGGGCGGCCGGGCGATTATCTGCGGACGCGATAAGGGTGGCGAAGTGGTTAGACCTCGCCTCCCTTATCGCAGCGAGATAAGACCTAATGTAGGCTCTTAGTCGCAATCGGTCGGATTCGGATCGGCTGGACCTCCAACCGCTCTCTAGGCCCCGTCTCCGACGCTTCATCTCCCGAAGCTCCGCAGAGAATCATGGAGCTCGACGGGATCTGCACCGGGTCAGGGGCCGCAGGGGTACAACTCGATCAAGAGCCTCAGTGGCCGTCCTTTCCCAGGCTTCCACTAAGGCATCTGCCGAGCTGTGAGCAAGGGAGGCAGGTGGGGACCCCAGAGCTGTCTGGAACCTCTGGGGATCCATTAAGCGTCTGGGGCGGTACCATTTAATTGGTTCCAAACACCCACGGCGGGGGGTGGCAAAACGGAAGACCAGCCGCAGGAGATGATGATCGGTCCATGACAGGGGCATAATAATTGGAGAGCCCCCACCAAGATCATCTAACCACTGTCCAGATAAAAAAACTAGGTCAAGGGTGTGGCCTCCCTCATGAGTCGGTCCCGAAATTACCTGCGTCAGGTCCATGGCCGTCATGGAAGCCATGAACTCCCGGGCCAACTCAGATGATCCTCCCAGCGATGGTAGGTTGAAATCCCCCAAAACTATAAGTTTCGGGAACTCAACCACCAGCGCAGAGAGGACATCGAGCAGCTCAGGCAGGGCTGCTGCTGCATGACTAGGCGAAAGGTACACCAGCAGCAAGCCCAACTGCGCACCAGGGCCGCATCTCAAAAAGAGAGACTCACACCCGACTATCTGAGGAACAGTGGCCTCCCGCGGACACAAGGTCTCCCTCATAACAACAGCCACACCCCCACCCCTACCCTGAGCCCGAGGCCGGTGCAGCACCCGGAAACCTGGTGGGCAAAGATCAACCAGAGGAATCCCGCCCTCTGGGCCCAACCAAGTCTCCGTGATGCAAGCCAGGTCCGCCTGCTCACCCTCGACCAGATCACGAACGAGAGGAGCCTTATTAGCGACGGACCTGGCGTTCAAATACACCAGCCGGAGCTCAGGGGGCTGCACACCCTCACTCCCGGGACCTTGGGGTAGAGCCAGAGGGTCGGAGTGCCTCACCGCTTGTAAGTAGCGGAGAGGCCTTCCCTGAAATCGATACGGCCCTCTGCTCCTCCATCTGCTGCCATTCCCTGATGTCGTGGGAATAGGTAGCCCCACGACCAGCCCTGGAGCCCCGGAGGTGACCGACCCCCGCTCCTCCCCCCAGCGATCTCCATCGGCCCTAGCCAAAATCAAAATCTCCTCTCCTCACTAATATTAAATTAATGCTGTGGGTACTTTTTGTCTGTAGGTCAACTTTGTTCACAGTTCCAAGATCCATCCTTTGCAAAAAAAAAGAAAAGAAAAAAAAGGTCAAGATGTCTACAGAGCCACTGTCTGCAGAACATCCCCAAATCGAGACAGAAAAAGCCCAAGTAGTAAGTAGACTCTTGAAACAAATCCCACCTGGAGAATTTAATGAGGCCTTCAGTGACTTACGCATGCTGGTAGTAGATGATCATATGATGTGTGAAGAAGCACCCACTCTCTGTGCTGTGTACAACAAGGACCATTTCACACCAGTACGAACCAAGAAATGTGAAGTCCTCTTGACTCGCCACAATGAGCTGGAGGAGAACTACTTCCTGGATCCACAGAACCAAATCTCTTTCAAGTATGACCACTTGAGGAGAATACCAAGTGACTTCCAGACTCACCCCGAAGAGGACAAAAAAGGAGAACTATGGAGGAGAGCCCTCCATGAGGCCTTGAAAGTTTATGTTGACAACCACTACCCTGATGGGCTTTGTAGCGTCTTCGTCAAAGACACAGCGATGCGGAAGATCTTTGTGGCTTGTATTGAAAGTCACCGATACAAGCCTTCTGCCTTCTGGAATGGCTTGTGGAAATCAGAATGGACATTTGCTCTAACTCCTGCCTCTACATCCACTCAGGTGACGGGGGTCATCATGATCCAGGCACACTACTTTGAAGATGGCAACATACACCTGACAGTAGTCAAGGATGCTGAGGAGACACTGCTGGTCACCGATGAAGCCCAGACAGCAAAGAACTTTGCAAAACTGGTGGAAAAAATGGAAAATGAGATCCAGAGTAAAATAATGGAAGAGTACGACCACATGAACAGCAGCTACATAAAGTATTTTCGGAGACAGCTGCCCATCATTCAGACAAGCCTTGATTGGGAAAAAGTTGTGACTGTGAAGACTGTGGAGGCTCGTGCACTCTAGTAGAAGTCCTGCTTCTGTGCAGCCAGAGGGACAGGAGAAGAAAAGCAGCAGAGTTGGAGGAAGCATCAATTGACGGAAGTCTCTTCTAAAGTAAAGGAGCCAATAAAATAAACAGTGTAATAAAATGGAAGACGCAGGTCTACTTTTTGATAGGAAGATTTGGGAGAAGAAATTCAGACCTAGTATATCCTGTAGAGCAGAGGTTCCCAACCCCTGCAGCTTGGCGGCCTGGCTGGTGAGGGGGGGAAAGAGGGGAACCAGGGCACACGAGTGGCAACCCAGGGCACGCACGCATGCAGCTCAACTTGTGGCTTGGTGCATGCACACATGCAGCTCAAATTGTGTGAGTTGAGCTGCATGCCTGTGTGCACACACGCTGTCCCACCACTTATGCAAGTTGAGCTGTGCACACCACTTGCCTGGCCCGGTTCTGAATAGGCCATGGCCTGGTAGTGGGCTGTGGCCAAAGGGTTGAGGATCCCTGCTGTAGAGGCACAAGAGAGAAGGGAAAAAGCGGAGTGCAGCTTCTGGAAATCATGATTTTCTTTGTTCTTCCTAAAAGTACATTTAAATGCCTGGAAAAGAAACACGACCTTCGGTAAATGTATGGTCATACAACAGATGTACAGATATCTGTGGCGTGCGTGTGCGTGCGTGGCTTCATTTCCTGCCCAAACAACAAATTTATAACTATCTGCTTCTATACTGATGCATGGATACACACATATTTAATAGTCATGCAGGTGTGGGAGCCACAGGCTACTCACACTAATAATGCAGTATTAATAGAATAGAATATCTTTATTGTCACTGTGTATCTCACAACGAAATTAAGTGCAGTCCACAGTGCACACTACACATGAGTAAAAACCACAAGTAAAAACATACATTATATACATGCATCCTTCACATTCTATTCACCATTGCGCTGCCCCTAATATTGGACTTCGGTGTTGCATTATACAGTGGTATTTAATATGGTTACCGCTCTGGGATGAAAGCTATTTTTCAGTCTTCGTTTTTTATTATCCTGTCTGCCCGATGGTAATAGTTCAAAAAAAGAACATCCGGGGTGAGATGAGTCTTTAAGAATGTTTTGAGCTTTCCTAAGAAAGCGGGAACTGTACAGTTTGTCCAGGCAAAGATAATGACCCTCTGGAGCGCTTAACGGGAGAAAAATAGGGGTAAAATGGTTAGGAGTTTACAGTTGCCTATTTTTGTGCACACGTGTTTGCATGGATGCATATATTTTCGGCAGGTGAAGGAAGGAAGGAAGGAAGGAAGGAAGGAAGGAAGGAAGGAAGGAAGGAAGGAAGGAAGGAAGGAAGGAAGATTTTTTTCATATCCCATTTCAAGCATTCCATATATAACAGGAATGCCACAATTCTCAGCAACATGTCCCTATAATGCCAGGTGCGGGAAAAGATGCCCTTTTCAAATACTGAACAAAAAGAAGTTCTAGTGTTTTAAGTGTTTACATGGCACTAGCAACAAAGAAGTGGTTGAGGTATTTGGCAATTTGGAGATTGGAGTACGGGGGTGGGGGTGGGGGCTCTTTCAGCCTTTGCCAGCAGGAGATAATGAGGATGTCAGAAGTTAGCAGGAAGTCAGAGAGAGAGAGAGAGAGAGAGAGAGACAGAGAGAGACAGAGAGACAGAGAGAGAGACAGAGAGAGAGAGAGAGACAGAGAGAGACAGAGACAGAGAGACAGAGACAGAGAGACAGAGAGAGAGAGAGAGAGAGAGAGAGAGAGATCCACGTTATATTAAAAAAAATCTGTTATTCAGGGTGTTAGTTCCGATGTTTGCAATGGAACACACACTTATGTGGATTCCCATCCCAGCAGCATCAGTATCCCTTTTGTCCCATTCTCTGGACAAGATGGGCCTTGAGATATTTCCCAGCCTGCCATCTTCTGGAGAAGAACAGTCCCAAAGACAGCTGGTGGAGCTGACTTCCATCCTGCTTCCAAGCAGCACAGCATCTTGGCGCTCGTTCATGCATTGGAAAAACCGAAGCTGACAGAGCTGCTAGCATCGAGATCAGCTGGTTTTTACACAAGCAGCAGAAGCTATTTCACATCCCCTCTCTCTTCTCCTTCTGAAAGTTAATAAGCTTGAGTAGGGGGTTGGACTAGAAGACCTCCAGTGTCTCTTCCAACTCCGTTACTGTGTATTCAAGGGAAAGAATCTATGGATGCTCCGATGCTTATGGAAACACCAGCTTTGCTTCACCCCGCATTAGAGCTGGACGAAGTCTGAGAACCGACCTTTGTGTAGAGCCCATCACTTAGATTTATTATTTTATTTCTTTTTGGGACTTATATGCCGCCCTATCTCCCGAAGGACGCAGGGCGGCTAACAACAATAAAATACAACGATACAAAAGTTAAAAAGAATTAAATTAACAGCCCCAATAGAATAAATTAAAATTGAAGTTAAAAATTAAAAAACATTTTAAAATCCCTGTCGTCAGTCCAGGTCAGCCTGATGGAAAAGAAGTGTTGTAAGGCCGCGGTGAAAGGACCGGAGATCCAGGGCCATCCGAAGCTCATGGGGGAGCTGGTTCCACAGGGCCGGCGCTCCCACAGAGAAGGCCCTCCCCCTGGGGGTCGCCAGCCGACATTATCTAGCCGACGGCACCCTGAGGAGGCCCTCTCTGTGTGAGCGCACTGGGCGATGGGAGATCGTTCCCGGCAGCAGACAGTCCTGCAAATATCCCGGACCTAAGCCATGTAGGGCTTTAAAGGTAAGTACCAGCACTTTAAATCTCACCCGGAGGACAACCGGTAACCAATGCAGCTCACGCAGGAGGGGTGTAATATGGGAGTATCGGGATGCTCTCATCACTACCCACGCGGCCGCATTCTGCACCAGCTGAAGCCTCCGGGTGGTCTTCAAGGGCAGCCCCATGTAGAGAGCATTGCAGTAATCTATATGGGAGGTAACGAGTGCGTGAGTGACCGTACGTAGGGCATTTCGGTCCAGATAGGGGCGCAACTGGCGCACCAGGCGAACCTGGGCAAATGCCCCTCTGGCCTCATGTGCTTTCTTTTCAAAGATGTCTCTCCTGCATTTTCCCAGACTTTCACTGGGCTGATGTTTCCATTCACAGTTATAGCCATCAACCCTGAGTAAAGATAAAGGAGGTCCCTGGAAGTTCAGCTCTTGTCAGCAACAGAATCATCCAAGAAAGTAGAACAAATCTATTGAGTTGTTATAGTAGGCTTTCATTTGGCATTTCCTTAGCTTTTTTGGGGGGGGGGGCTGGGGGAGAGAATTGCTTCCTGTTTGAGATAATAGTGAGATGCATCACTTGGCGGTCCATCTCGCGGCCCAGATCTAAACTATTTTAGCAAAAGTCACTAAGATGCCAGAAGCAATATCAAGCCCTCAGACTTAAAAGCTTCCTGCGATGGAATAGGTTTTGGCCTGCATCCACAACACAATTCAAAATGGTGGCAGCTGTAGAGAAATCTTGGAAAGGGCGGCAAGTTTTTTTTTTTAGCTCAACGTTGGAGTTGAGCTAGGATTTATGAATTCCCTAGGCAAATGCGTGCTCAGTTTCCAAGAATTTCTTCTGAGTTGGTAGTACTGTTTTATTTCTTTATTTACTCTGCCTACGTCCTATTTTTTTTCTTCTATCCTTGTTGGCATTTGTGACGCGATGGGCTGCATATTATGGCAACAAATTGTGTCAAATTTGCTCTAAGAGCGATTATTGCTCTCCGCTATCTAAAGATAACGGTAAAGGTTTCCTTGACCAATCATGTCCAATTATAGGAGGTGGTGCTCATCTCCATTTCTTAGCCGAAGATGCTTCCGTGGCCATGTGGCCATCATGATGATTATGATGGCCACATGAATGCCAAGGTGCACAGAATGCTGTTACCTTCCTACTGAAAAGGTACCGATTAATCTGTCCTACACTTCAGCTTCACATTGCAAGCTGCCAGCCTGCCATAAACTATGGGGAGAAGGAGCTCTCGGGAGGGGAAAGACTAACTACTCCTTGTGCTTTCCAGAGACACCATCTCACCAACCCAAGGTCAAAACTCTGGGACTGTTTCTGAAACAATTAATTCAGATCGAATCCCGAGTGCCGCGCAAGTGAGTGAGTGAGCGCCTGTTACTCGTCCCAGCTTCTGCCCACCTAGCAGTTCGAAAGCGCGTAAAAATGCAAGTAGAAAAATAGGGATCACTACGATGGGAAGGTAACAGCGCTCCGTGCGCCTTTGGCGTCTAGTCATGCCAGCCACATGACCACAGAGACGTCCTCGGACAAGCGCTGGCTCTTCGGCTTTGAAACGGAGATGAGCACCGGCCCCTAGAGTCGGAAACGACTAGCACGCATGTGCGGGGGAACCTTTACCTTTAAGTTTTTAATTGGACAATGGGAGACTTGCAAGAGGAGGAACTGGACAAGAGAAAAGTTATCCAGCAAACTTTGGTGTCTAAATTCCAGTTCTGGCTCTGTTTTACTGTAATCCACGTGGCTTTTAGTAAAAAAAAGTATACCTTTGCCACAAATGGAGTCGAGGGCCTTTTTCTTTCCTAAAGGACCACATTGGGGCAGGTCTGAAATAATCTACTTGCATCTTGCATGCTTTTGAACTACAAGGTGAGCAAGAGCTGAGGAGAATGGGTGCTTACGCCCTTGTGCAGTGCTCGGGTCTCAAACTCGGACTGTCAGCTTTGTAGCTTTAACCACTGAGCCATTTCACCCCCCCCCGGCCTCCACTATCTAACAATTGATTATTTTTGAGATTAAGTGATTAAATCAACTCAGACACGTGGTTTTCACATCTGAAATGGTATCTAGCAATTGGGGTAGCCTTGCATACGGGTGCGGGTGAATCTGAGGTGGATTTTTTGTGATATCTCACTGAGCTGAACTGAATTGCAGAGCTGATAAGATGCAGTCATGTAGACAGCTAAATGAATAAGAAAAACAACAAGGTAACTGCAGGCTTCCCACGGCACATTTAATCAGGTTAGCGAACAACCCTGTGGTTGCATTTGTGCAATGAACTCAGATGACTTAGTTAAAAGCTGACAAGCTGTGTTCTTTTAAGAAGTTGAGTCTGATTAATTTTAACCAGGGTTAGTTCTTTTGTGGGTTTGGAAATCTGTGCAAAACCCATGCCTGTTTGAATATGCCTGGTTCAGTGTCTTGTGCAAATCCAGGAAATTGTTGACTCGATTAAGTTAAGCCTACTCTGAAAGCCTAGTTTATCAGAATATAGAATAACAGAGTTGGAAGGGACCTTGGAGATCTTCTAGTCTAGCCCAATCCCTTCCTCAAACAGGAGACCCTATACCATTTTGGACAAGCGGCTATCCAGTCTGTTCTTGAAAGCCTCCGGTGTCCATTACAATGTGCTCGCGGTTGCAAAGATAATGAAGGCTACCCCAGTCTCTTTCATCCTATACAAAGCTGACCTTACCCCATTACCTTTAGACCTCTATTTTTCAACAAAAGGGAAAGCTTTTATCCAATGAATAACTGCAAAGAAACGCTTTCCACCTGGCAACTTAAAGCTGGATTAGTAGAGGGAGGTGGGAATTGCGCTCCAATCCACGTGCATGAATGACTTCAGGATGGAGTGGCCTGGATTCAAATGCTGAAAAAGTCTCTTATTGCAAATTCATTCTGATTCCAAATCTTCCCTCTAAATCAGGACTTGGAGGATGATAACAGAATAACTAACGGAATAACCGGGTTGGAAAGAATCTTGGAGGTCTTCTAGTCCAACCCCCTGCTCAAGCAGGAGACTCTGTCCCATTCCAGACAAGCAGCTGTCCAGTCTCTTCTTTAAAAGCCTCCAGTGATGAAGCACGTCTGGAGGCCAGCTGTTCCACTGGTTAATTGTCCTCCCTGTCAGGAAGTTTCCCCTTAATTCCAGGTTGCTTCTCTCCAGTCATTCTTTCTCGTCCTGCCCTCTGGGTGCTTTGGAGAATAACAAGAAAGAAAGAAAGAAAGAAAGAAAGAAAGAAAGAAAGAAAGAAAGAAAGAAAGAAAGAAAGAAAGAAAGAAAGAAAGAAAGAAAGTCCAAGTATAGAAAATTAGGACACATCTAGTCAGCCATTTGAAGATATTTGTCTCCAGTCTGCAAATGACACAAAGATAGGTCAGTGTAAATTTGTTCTGTCTGTGTAGCGGCATAGCTGAGCTACCCTCCACTTTGTTAGCAGAACTGCTGAATGGTGCCGATCTAACAGTTCACGATGGGACAAACAAAAATACAGCAGGAACCTCATCCATCAATCACTCCTCTGAATGTCTGCTGGGAAGAAGGCAAATTTTGACAGATGGCTAGAGCAGCAGGTTTTGCCATCTGTCGGAAGCTGTAAATATACGCCCTGCCCAGCATTTTTTGGAACGTCTCACATGTCAGATGTATGTAAAAACGCATGTCCCAACTGGCAGCCAGGTCCCTATGCTGACATCTGGTCTACAGTTTCTCTACTGAGTTTGGTACTTGTCTAGTCAATCAAGGAGGCCCCGCTCTACCTCCATTATTAAAGCATTATTGCATCCATTATTATGCTCACTAGTGTGTGTGGGGGGGGTGCGATGGCTCAGTGGTTAAAGATGCTGAACTTGTCAACTGGAAAGCTGACAGCCCAGGTTCAAGACCTGAACGCTGTGTGATGGGGTGAGCTCCCATTCCTTGCTCCAGCGCCTGGCTACCTAGCAATTTTAAACCTGCAAATGCGAGTAGATAAATAGGTACACTTCCATGGGAAGGAAACAGCATTCCGTGCACCTTGGCATATACTTATGTCGGCCACATGACCACGGAAGTGTCTTTGAACAACACTAAGAAACAGAGATGAGTAGAGAGTCCGACATGACTGGACAGGGGAATGCTTTATCTTTACGTCAATGATCACTAGAGAAAGACATAGACCAGAATCATTCTTACAGACAGATGTTTCTAGAGCAATGTTTCCCAAGCTTGGCCACGTCCAGTTGTGTGGACTCCAACTCCCAGAATTTCATCAGTGGCTATGCTGGTGGCTCTACTCTGGGATCTGAAGTTCACAAACCTGCAAATGGCCAAGATACAACTTTCCAAAGTCCTCTTGATGTTACGGCTTTCCTTAGTGATCTGGGCATTGTTGTTTCTCTTCTGACAGTCACATTGGTCACACAGAACAAACCAAAGTGGCTGAGGAAAGACAGAGAAGATGCTGAACAGAGCTGGATAGTCAGCACCCCTGTTGTGTTTTCATCCTGGTTGTATTCATCAGGCAAATAACAAGGCTTGTGTCAGGAGAAGAGGGAAAACGACTACTCTGGATCAGAAAAATCCAAAGACAATCTCAGCTATGGGTTTTGGATAAGAGAACACAGCTGCATCAGAGAGAGATATCCCTAGCAGCTGGTTAGGAAGGCATCTATTAGTAAAGATTAGGAAGTCCTTCAACCATTCACAACAAATTCAAGCTCGACAGCCTTTTCTAAATCAAGACATCATTCTTGTACTAGGAATGTCATTATGGGGCTTAAGAAGAGTTTTGATGTATATCTCCCCCATCTCGCTGTTTGAGGAGATAAAGTCCATAAAAATCTATTTCACTAAAGATGAAAATTAATATCTCATATATCTTTTTCTTTTAGGAAGATTCATGACCACAGGAAAAACTACAGAAGACCCAAGGGAAATTTAAAGTATTATCAAGAAAACAACCGATGACAGCGGGATATAGTTGTCAGTGGCTTTCTTACTTATGGTGATAAGTAGATAAAGTAGACAAAGATAAGTAGATAAGTAGATAAAAGAATTCATGGTATTGAACAACTCAAGACAGAATTTGAAATAGAATTGTGTACAAATGTTGAGTTAACTAAAAATGCTGGCTACAGCATACAGATGGAATCATAGGAGATGGCTGGGCTGAGCCAGAGAGAGGGGTCAAACATGTCATTAGTCTTGAGTCCCACAAGAGATCTACGTTCAGCCCAACTTGAATTCCATTGACTCTTATCTACTGCCAACTTGCTTGGACTGTTAGTAGTTCAGATTCTTGTAGAGAGCTCTAGCATGAAATAAATCTCCCCTGGCTCCTGATTTCCTGCACTTGACTGGAACAATAGGAAACCACGCTATTGCTATAATTGAATAGAATAGAATAAAATAGAGCTGGAAGGGATGTTGGAGGTCTTCTAGTCCAGCCCCCTGCTCAAGCAGGAGAGCCTATACCATCTTAGACAAGTGACTATCCAGTCTCTTCTTAAAAATCTCCAGCAATGGAGCACCCATGATTTCTGAAGGCAAGCTGTTCCACTGGTTAATTGTCCTCACTGTCAGGAAGTTTCCCCTTAATTCCAGGTTGCTTCTCTCCAGTCATTGTTTCTCGTCCTGCCCTCTGGGTGCTTTTGAGAATAACGTGACCTCCTCTTCTTTGAGGCAGCCCCTCAAATACTGGAATACTATACCCTGTTTCTTCTTTTCTTTAGACTAGCCAAACCCAAGTCCTGCAGCTATTCTTCATACGTTTTAGTCTCCAGGCCTTGGATCATTTTAGTTGCTCTTCTCTGACTCAACATCTTTTTTGTAGTATGGTGACCAAAGTTAGTTGCAGTATTCCAGGCGTGGTCTTATTTGAAATTTGCCCTATATTATATATTTTTTACATGTTCCATTGGTTTATGACAGCAGAAAAATTATCCAGAATGGATGGAGGCACCTCAAATATATGTTGGAAATATGAACAAGAAGGGTCATTAGGGAAAAATAACCTTTCTTGTTCATTCTTGTTCACAGGAAAATAACTAGCTTATGCCTTGGAAAACTCTTTTCAGTTGAAGGAAATAATGGAATTTGGTCCAGTAGCCTTCATGTGTTCATCTATCCATGATGGCACCTTCTGAAATGTCTCAGTCCTTTTTGCGGGGAGGAGGTATCTAGTCACCCACCATCAGAAACAAAGAATATATCACCCCTTCCTTCAGTACTGCAATATCATTGGACTCCAATTCCATCAGTCCCAGCCAACATAACCAATGACTAAGGAGGAGAGGCAATGTGATCCAAGCACACATTTTTTACATTGCCAGCCAGAGAAGAGGCATGTGTGTCACCAAACTCCATGTTAAGTGCTCTGTGACAGTTTTCTGGGAAAAGGAGAGGAACTGAAGATGGGGCAAGATAACAGAATAACAAAGATGGAAGGGTCCTTGGAGGTCTTCTAGTCCATAGGTCTGCAACCCGCAGCTCCGGAGCCGCATGCGGCTCTTTCAGCCGTCTCCTGCGGCTCCCAGTCCTCTGCCGTGTGCAGTCCAAAAAAAAAGTGGGATTAAAAAAGTTCAACCAATCAATTCAAATATGCAGGGTAGGTGCATATCTCGCCTTGGCTCCAATCTTCACGCAAACCCTGTTCTGCACATGTGGGCATGTCTGCGCATGCGCACACATTTTTTGCGGCTCCCAGTTTTTCCTTTTGTGAGGGAACCGGTTCCGAGTGGCTCTTTCACTGTTTCAGGTTGCTGACCCCTGCCCTATACCATTCCAGACAAATGGTTGTCCAATCTCTTCTTGAAAACCTCCAGTGTTGGAGCATTCACCGCTTCTGGAGGCAGGTTGTTCCACTGGTTAATTGTTCTGACTGTCAGGAAGTTTCTCCTTAGTTCTAGGTTGCTTCTCTCCTTGACTAGTTTCCATCCGTTGCTTCTTGTCCTGCCTTCAGGGGCTTTGGAGAATAGCTTGACTCCCTCTTCTTTGGGGCAGCCCCTGAGATATTTATCCATTAATCTATCATTAAAGATGGATTAGACTTCCTTTCCATTTTTGCTGTGTTTTATTATAGATCACTTCATTTCTGCTCAGTGTGCAAAACATTCTTCTGGATCTGCAAGTTTTTCGAGCAGGGATGAATGGAATTGAATACTTTATTTGGCCAAGTGTGATTAGACACACAAGGAATTTGTCACCGGATGGGGTACCATTCCAACCTCAGACCGATTTCTCATCTGCTGTTTGTGGAAGCCAGGCCTCCAATAATGAAGGCACCGATTACTACAATGACTTAAAACTGAGTTTATTAACAAATCTGCTAAAGCACAATAAAACAGTTGGAACAAAAAAAAAACCCAACCCCAGCCTGCAAATTTGCTTTCACAAATTGAAACCCCCGAATGTCAAGTCACACTACGGCAGAACATGTAGAAGAAGAAGAAGAAGAAGAAGAAGAAGAAGAAGAAGAAGAAGAAGAAGAAGAAGAAGAAGAAGAAGAAGAAGAAGAAGAAGAAGAAGAAGAAGAAGAAGAAGAAGAAGAAGAAGAAGAAGAAGAAGAGGAGGAGGAGGAGGAGAAGGAGGAGGAGGAGGAGGAGGAGGAGGAGGAAGAAGAAGAAGAAGAAGAAGAAGAAGAAGAAGAAGAAGAAGAAGAAGAAGAAGAAGAAGAAGAAGAAGAAGAAGAAGAAGAAGAAGAAGTTGTTTGTACAGTTATGGCCACTCTCTTGTCTCTTTTGACGCCACCCCTATGGATGCTCCAGAACTGGCATCACTTATTTAGTACCGCTGAACGGGGCATCTCTACCAAGGAAGAGGAGAACCGCAGCAGGAAACAAAAATGATGCTCCCCTTTTAGTCCGCTTCCGTCTTTTATTTTTTAAAATAATAATAATAATAATGAGCCACGCTGTCCGATGAATGGCCTGATGTTTTCCCTTCCAGTGGAAATGTCAGAAACTCCAGGCTTCCTGTGCCTGGGGATCCTGAGTCAATTTTGCCAGCCTTGCTCTGTTGCTTTCTGAACGGGCCCAGCTGGTAGCCCAGTTGAAAAAAAGTCTCCACATGGCATGGTTCAGCTCTCCTTGGCCAGTAGCTTTTTGAGAACTGACCTGCAGTGTCTCTGCTCTGTGTCTCTCCCTGCTTGAAAAACAGCAGTTCTAAGGATTAATCCCTACCCCTACATCCACTAAGCCAAGAACACAACACGAACTGGGAAACGCCCAGCTTTCTTAGCCAAACGGGCCCTACCTACCAATTCTAGACCACGCACAACATCTGGCCTAACACTGAGTTGTCACACTAAAGTACCCATACACATCACAGTGGCTGCCAGGCCTGGGAAGGGCAAAGGCCACCTTCTCTTAGGGTTCTTCCCCAGCTCTTCTGGTCCTTGCGCCAAATGTTGGCTCCAATTCAACGCAGAGCCCTGCGGGCCTTTCTCCCAAGCCAAGGAAACCCACCTTGCATCTACCACTCTGCCCAGCCTCCCCTCCCCAATCCTCCCATGGGGCACAGCCTCCAGGAAAGTGGCTTGCCAGAAGCCTCTTTTTACGTGGTTCCATTGCAGGGCCCAACGGTGAGTTTTAAGGCACCTTGGTGGTGCAAGACCTTCAACGCTTTGAATTCCAAAGGCATGGTGTGAGGACTGGCCTGGGACATGTAGCCATATTTCAGGCTGTCATAGTAGTGGTATTTAACAGGGTTTTGGTCTGGGCCTTGGGGAAATGGCCAGAAACCGTAGAGGTAAATCTGGTTGCAGAAGCGAGTTGCCAGGGTGTACATCAATAAGCCAGTGGTGGGACGCTTGATGTAGACTTTGTTCGTCAGCCAATACCTGGAAAGGAACAAAAATCATATAAGAAATGGTTAACTTCCTTTGGCATGGGTTTGAGACCACTGGGGGGGGAATACTTCTTTACACAAAATCATCATTATAGAATCAAGATCACGTGGAGTAATATTACTGCTTTATAAAGCCCTAGTAAGACCACACCTGGAATACTGCAGCTAGTTCTGGTCACCATATCACAAAAAAGATGTTGAGAGTTTGGAAAAAAATTCAGAGAAGAGCAACTAAGATGATCCAAGGCCTGGAGACTAAAACATACAAAGAACGGCTACAGGACTTGGGTTTGGCCAGTGTGAAGAAAAGAAGAAATAGGGGAGACATGATAGCAGTGTTCTAGTATCTGAGGGGCTGCCACAAAGAAGAGCGGGTCATGTTATTCACCAAAGCACCAGGACAAGAAACAATGTTTGGAAACTGATCAAAGAGAGAAGCAACCTGGAATTCAGGAGAAACCTCCTGACAGTGATGACAATCAACCAGTGGAACAGAAGTTGCCTCCAGAAATCGTGGGTGCTCCATCACTGGAGATTCTTAAGAAGAGACTGGACATTCACCTGTCTGAGATGGCATAGGTTCTCCTGCTTGAGTAGAATATTCTACTCTACTCTACTCTACTCTACTCTACTCTACTCTACTCTACTCTACTCTACTCTATCTTTCTGCCCAAAAAAATTGGAACAGCTTAGAGACGAAAAATCATTAGAGGCTAAAAATCACTATAGGTTTTCAGCAGACATTGAGAATGTCAGCAGATGAAGAACAGGAAAATAACAGAGCAGTGAGGAGTGCCAACCACTGGGAGGATGAGGTGAGCAAAAGGCAATAGACATCATCATCATCATCATCATCATCATCATCATACATTTTAAGGAGATACCTGGTTGATACCTAGGATGCTGGCAGCAACCCGTGTCAACTATTAGTGCCAGTCTATTTGAGTGTTCAGTTGACTGAGATTCATATTTAATGAATAAAAGTTTTTTACTGGAGGTCTTCTAGTCCAACCTCATTCTCAAGCAGGAAACCCTATACCATTTCAGACAAATGGCTGTCTAGTCTCTTCTTAAAAACTTCCAGTGTTCGAGCATTCACAGCTTCTGGAGGCAGGTTATTCCACTGGTTAATTGTTCTATCAGGAAGTTTCTCCTTAGTTGTAGGTTGCTTCTCTCTTTGGTTAGTTTCCATCTGTTGTTTCTTGTCCTGCCTTCAGGTGCTTTGCAGAATAGCTTGACTCTCCTATTCTTTGTGGCAACCCCTGAGATACTAGAACACTGCTATCATGTCACCCCTCGTCCTTCTCTTCATTAAACTAGACATACCCAATTCCAGCAACCGTTTCTTATATTTTTTAGCCTCCAGTCCCCTGATCATCTTTTTTACTCTTCTCTGCACTCTTTCTAGAGTCTCAAGATCTTTTTTACATCGTGGTGACCAAAACTGGATGCAGTATTCCAAGTGTGGCCTTACCAAGGTGTTGTAAAGTGGTATTAACGCTTCATGTGATCTTGATTCTATCCCTCTGTTAATGCAGCCTGGCACTGTGTTGGCTTTTTTGGCAGCTGCAGCACACTGCTGGGTCCTATTGAAGTGATTGTCCACTAGGACTCCAAGATCCCTCTCTCAGTTGCTACTACTGAGCAAGATACCACGTATGCTGTACCTGTGCATTTGGTTTTTCCTGCCTAAATGTAGAACCTGACTTCTGTTCCATTCCTGATCAGCCTCAAGAAGGACTTGTTGTCACCATGCCCACCCTTCTCCTCTTGGCTAAACACCTGGGCCCATAACACTGGCTAATTAATTTTGGAAGCATGTAAGCGATGTGGCCTCAACTGTGTGGGCCATCATTGTTGTGCAAGATTCCAGGTTTTAATGAGAAGGCTGGTGGAAAGGGCATCATTATGTCCTTACTGCCAACCCATCAACTGTATCATTTGGCATTGCTATTAAATATATCACTTGAATTGACCAAGGCAGCTGGGAAAAAACAACAACAACGAGATGACATCTGCTATTTGGTACGGGGTTTCTGCGAGCTGTGGTGGTTGAGCCAAGCTTCTTCCTTAGTTGGCAAAATACAAATTGCATGGAAGTGTTTATTTTGGAGCGGGTTAGTTCCTTGGGTGCCAGGGGACTTGTGAAGGTCAGTTAAACTGAAACAAGCAGGGTTTAAATTACGAGTTATCCATACGGGAAAACCTCCTACGACTTTCTGCCTACAAGCCACCAGTTCGGTGTGGTGAAGGGAAATTTGCTTTCCAAATTGGTTTCAAAAGAGAATGGAACTGCGCTGAAATTCTCAGGCATGGAGCAGGGTGCTATGACCCATTTAGTGACATGGGTGACTGAGTGGGGAATAAGGCAAGTGACCTTATTCTATCTAGGACAGGGGTAGGCAACCTTGGCTCTTTTATGACTCGTGGACTTCAACTCCCAGAATTCCTCAGCCAGCATAGCTGGCTGAGGAATTCTGGGAGTTAAAGTCCAAGAGTCATAAAAGAGCCAAGGTTGCTTACCTCTGATCTAGGAGTTTCCATCTAGGTAAAGAGGGCTGGGACATTCTTTAAGTCCTGGGAGACAACATAATATTCAGAAGTGACTCCGGTAAAAATCTCCCTGATTCACTGGAGCGTAAGAGATGCAGCACAATCAGACCTACAAGGTTCCGTTGTTGTGCAGGTGATCCTCAACTTACAACCGTGCATTAAGTGACCCTTCGAAATTGCAACGGCACTGCCCAAAAGTGACTTAGGACCGTTTTTCACAATTACGACCATTGCAGCATCCCCGGGGTCACGTGATCGAAATCCAGACTCTCGGCAACTGACTCATATTTACAACAGCTGCAGTGTCCTGGGTTCGTGCAGTCGCCTTTTGCGAAGTCAGTGGGGAGACCAGATCCACCTGACAACTGAATTATTAACACAGTTAACCACGGTGGCAAGAAAGATTCATAAAAGGGGGCAAAAGTCACTTAACAAATGTCTCACCTAGTGGCTGAAATTTGGGGCTCAATTGGGGTTGCAAGTTGACGACTGCTTGTAGTCTATCTCAATAAAGCATAGTTCTAGTTTTTTTCCTGTAGAGTTGATTTTATGATGTAGTCTATCTAGTTGGGCTGACACTAGGGAATACTGTACATGTGAATGTCCTGTCTTTTATTGTCCACTCCTCTCATCCAGCCAGCCTCCCTCCCTGCCCACACATTTCCAGCATTAAATCCCAAGGAAAAGGCCAGGAAGGAACTTCTCTGAGGGCTCTTACATATCAGGAAACCCTAAAATGATGGAAAGATAGGAAAATAGCACCAGGGATAGCTCCATCTATCATTTTTGTAAGAAACGTGAGCTCAGAAACACCACAAAAGTTATTCAGAATAAATTTGCAAGCCCTCCAAATGTAACCTAAAAACCCAAAAGCATCTTGGCCTTCATAATCAGGAAAGATCTTCAATAATCAGGTTTTCCATTTACATCTCATGGAACATGATCAAAGGCCTGGAGACTAAAATGTACAAAGAATGGCTGCAGGACTTGGGTTTCGCCAGTCTAAAGAAAAGGGGAGACACAATAGCAGTGTTCTAGTATCTGAGGGGCTGCCAGAAGGCAGAGGGGGGCAGGTTGTTCACCAGACCACCAGAGGGAAGGACAAGAAGCAATGGTTGGAAACTGACCAAAGAGAGAAGCAACCTGGAATTAAGGAGAAACTTCCCGACAGTGAGGACAATCAACCAGTGGAACAGCCTGCCTCCAGAAGTTGTGAATGCTCCAACACCGGAAGTTTTTAAGAAGAGATTGGACAGCCATTCGTCTGAAATGTTATAGGGTTTCCTGCCTGAGCAGGGGGCTGGACTAGAAGACCTCCAAGGTCCCTTCCAGCTCTATTCTATTCGAATCCCACCTTAATTCTGCTTGCTATAAGGTGGGGTAGAGAGGAACTCCTAGATACTTTCAGGATTCTGTTCTTTTATTCTACATCATCCGAAAAAGTAACACAGGTAGTCCTCAACTTACAACAGTTCATTTATTGACCGTTCGAAGTTGCAAAGGGACTGGAAAAAGTGATGACCATTTTTTCAGACTTACGAGCGTTGCAGCATCCCCGTGGCCACAGGATCAAAATTTGAATGTTTTGGCAACCGGCTCATAGGTATGATGGTGGGATCACGTTATCCCCTTTTGCCACCTTCTGACGAGCAAAGTCAGTGGGGAAGCCAGGTTTGCTTAATGACTGTGTGACTTGAGTCCCTTCACGGCTGTGGCAAGGGGAGGTGGCGAAAATGGGGCAAAAACTCACTCCACCACTGTCTCACTTTGCAACAAAAAGTTGGAGCTCAATTATGTGCGCACGTTGAGGACTTCCTGCATTCCTAGAATCCTCATGTCAT
Source organism: Vipera ursinii (assembly GCF_947247035.1). Taxonomy (NCBI): domain Eukaryota; kingdom Metazoa; phylum Chordata; class Lepidosauria; order Squamata; family Viperidae; genus Vipera; species Vipera ursinii. The sequence continues at coordinate 8,117,877 of NC_139524.1, read as the reverse complement.
CTTTTTCCTGACTTGGCCTCCCGACAATCAATCCCGAAAGCCTATCAGTTGTATCAAGCGGAATCAAGGTGATGGTCAGAAGGGGCGTCCTGCACTTCAGCCTGGCTTGGCTAGGTGCCTGCCTGCCACCAACTATTGGGGGGGAGGGGCTGTTGTGGAGGGGGGGGAAAGAGAAACCAAGGAGAGCCTTGGTGGAGCCGTGGGCTAATGCCTCCTTAAGTAACACCACCTGCCTGCAATTAGTGCAGGTTCGAGTCCCACCAGGCTCAAGGTTGACTCAGCCTTCCATCCTTCCGAGGTAGGTAAAATGAGGACCCAGATTTTGGGGGGCAATAAGCTGACTTTGTAATAATGCCGCTTGGGGGTGTGTGTGAAAGCCCTAATAAGCAGGCATATACATAGAATGAAGGCTACTGCTAAGCTTGTAAGCCGCCCTGAGTCTTCGGAGAAGGGCGGGATATAAATGGAATTTAAATAAATAAATAAATAAATAAATCATTGTGCCTTCCAGTGCCACTGGCTCACCGTCCCAAAGCCGGAAACCTGGGGATGGAATTAACGGCTCCCCATTTAAGCCCTCCATTGCAGAGACTGTTACCAAAACAACTCCTTGGAGTGTAACTGGACAATAGGGAGATAAGAAGGGGGAGGAAGGGAACAGGGGAAGTTAACTGGGGAATCTTTTGAGGGCAAACCTTTAATTCTGGCTTTGCTATACTATGCTGTAACCCCTTGGCTCTTAGTAAAAGTATACCTTTTCTTGCACCAAATGGAGTCGAGGGTCTTTCTTTCCTAAGGATCCAAGTCGAGGCAGGAGCGGCAGGGATATTATTCTGAGCTAATTTCTCACACTTTTCCCTGGCTCCAGGACTCAATTCTCACTTTTATCCTCCCTTTAACAGTTCAGTGCACGAATATAAAGGCAGCGCTTCCCTACATCTCCTCTGCTTTGTCTCAACCGAGAGGATGGAACCGTCCCAAATTTAAAATGTAGGATTCATTTCCCCCAATTCATCCCCATCCTGTTTTATTTCATGGTCTGTAGCCTGAGAACTGCTCACCCTCGTACAGCATGCAAGAGACGCAGGGATGGGTAGGCCGTGCGGACGTTAATGTGATGCTTGAGGATGAGTTCGTTGACCCACTCCACCCGTTCCTTTCCCCCTTTGGCCATGAATGCCGGGATCCAAAGGATGCTGCCGTTGAGGCTATGAAGACGTTGAAGCAGCTTCTCCCGCCAAGTGTCATTCACCAGGTCCTCAAAGGCACGCTGGATGACGGACGGGTTCATGGTGACCAAATCGGTCTTCGTTCCAACGTCGTTGGTATATTCCTGCACTGGGGCTAGATTGCATCTGGAAATGGAAATGATTAGGAGACAGGCTCAGGTTTCCCATTAAGGTTAAAGAATCTGAAAGAATACGGTGGATTTTGTTAACGTAAATGGTGATAGTTTATAAAGATTATTAAGCGCAAACAGAAGCGCGTATTATTTCCACAGCAAGGAAGAAAAAGCAGGAATTGATTGTTTTATTCCAAGAGGAGAATATATTTAATTAACTGGTTTTTTTAATATGGAAATCACTTCTGGATTTTGTGCTTGTGATGAAAAAGATATATGAAACATTGACTTTGGTTGTGCTGATTAGAGAGATTTGTTGTCACAGAAACGGCTAGTATATACTAATGTGTCAAAGCAAAAAAGCTGAGGTTGTAATGTTATCTTCTACTGTGCTAAAAAGACTTGGAAGTCAACGCTTTTTTCTTTTTTTCCTTGTACCCGATATTTTCTTTCCCCCTCTTGTCCTTCCCTTAATTTCCTATTTTTATTTTCCCTTATATTTTATACTTAGATAAAATAATAAAAGTCATAAATACTAAAAAAAAAAAAAAGGACAGTACATATTACATTCTAGAGCAGGAATCCTCAGCCTTTCCGACTTTCATGGACCAGCAGCGGTGGCAATGGGGGATGGTTTCGAATACATAACTTCACACTGTACATGCACAAATGAAGTTTCATGCGCTCGCCTGCCGCTTGTATGGCCCCGATCTCAAAAGGCTGCAGGCTGGTACCATCCATGGACCGAGGGTTGGGGACCCCTAATCTAGAGCAAAGGAGAGAAATTCTCCTGTGTTATTTTCCCTTAATAATTCTTCTTTCATTCAAAGAAGGGGAAAAAAAAGAATTTTGCAAAAACCAGATAGAGAATAATGTTCTTACGCTTTATTGGTTCTTAGGTGGCCACCACTTATGAAGGTCCATCCATAGATGGCCTGCGGGTCTCTTACTACTTGCCTCCAAATGAGAAACACAGCATAGGAGCCCTGGTGGCACAGTGGTTAGAATGCAGTACTGCCGGCTACTTCTGCTGACCGCCGGCTGCCAGCAGTTTGGCAGTTCGATTCTCACCGGCTCAAGGTTGGCTCGGCCTTCCATCCTTCCGAGGTCGGTAAAATGAGGACCCAGATTGTTGGGGGCAATAGGTTGACTCTGTCAACCGCTTAGAGAAAGCTGTCAAGCCCGATGAAGCGGTATATAAGTGCTCTTGTAGGCTTGTGCCGAAGTTCTACCCCTTTGGGCATGATGCTGCTTGGGCCACTCTGATGCCTCCTGTTCTAGATGGCACAGCTTCCACGGTCCAAGCCTTTTTTTCCCCCATCTGTCGACAGCTTCCTTAGGCTCCCAGTTTAAAAGAATTAAGGAAGGAGCCAATAAGGAACTAAGCAGCCTAGTTAGGTGGTACGTTAGTAAGAGAGAAGGAGGGAAGGAGAGAAGGAAGGAGAGAAAGAAATTTTCCTAAAAGATAGCCTGCTTCTTTACCATCCAAGGACTGTCCTATCCTGCCTGGAGCCGAGGAGACACTCTGCCCTTCCCATGAACTGTTACCTTATCACAAAGCTGTGGGTGTCAATTTCCTTGCCGCAGCCGCTGTTCAGCAGAATGCCCGAATTGCCCACGATGGCACAGGTCTGATAATGCTTGCCCTTTAGGGGGGACGTCCTTGGTAAGAGGGCGTAGAGATTTTGGGAAACATTCATGGTGCTGTCTCTGTCAAACACATAGTGGATGATGTCTCCTGGTTTCAGCGTTCCCTTCAGCACTGAGATGTCTTTCTCGGCATCCAAAAACTTCAGGATGTGTTTTCTTTCAGAAGATAAGAACAGAAAGAGCCGTTATGGTTCAAGAATATTGCCTAGCCCTCCTTCCCTCCTTCCCTCCCTCCCTCCCTCTCCTCCCCTTCCTTCCTTCCTTCCTTCCTTCCTTCCTTCCTTCCTTCCTTCCTTCCTTCCTTGCTCTCCACTTCCACATCTCCTTCCTTTCTTCCTTCCTTCCTTCCTTCCTTCCTTCCTTCCTTCCTTCCTTCCTCTCTTGCTCTCCACTTCCACATCTCCTTCCTTCCTTCCTTCCTTCCTTCCTTCCTTCCTTCCTTCCTTCCTTCCTTCCTTCCTTCCTCTCTTGCTCTCCACTTCCACATCTCCTTCCTTCCTTCCTTCCTTCCTTCCTTCCTTCCTTCCTTTCCTTCCTTCCTTCCTTCCTTCCTAACCCCCCCCAAAAAGGCAAAAAGAAAACCAAGAAGTTGAAAGCTAGGCCTCTCTTCCTGACCAACTACACGGATGTGTATTCATCAGGCGTTCAGCTCAACTCCGAGGCCTTTTCTGTAATACTAATACTTCTCGGCATGCATAATCTATGTGCACTTCATGCAAAAATCATTTCCCCAGCTCTGTCAACAAGGTTTTCTAGCCTGGAGGCATCCAAGTCTTTGAGGGACTCCGACTTATCCAAACAGAAGGGTACAATGGAAGAAAAGGAGGAAGTAATTCATTGGTGCTTGCAAATGGTTTCTTTTTGTACATTCCACAATATGAAGGCATTTTTTTTTCGGGGATGGGGGGGAACGAATATAAGTACTGTATTTCTTCTTTTTTGAGAGCAGGGGGAAAATTGAGACATCTTTGTTCAGGAATTCTGGGAACTGAAGCCTTAAGATATCTGAAGTAGGGGTAGGAGGTGGAGGTCCGAAAAGTCAAGATGGCAGCCGTGATCGTGCATCAGGTTGGAGAAAGTCGATTTTGGCTTAGAAACTGAGCTCTCTGCTTTTTAAGAAGAACTGTACAATACTCAGGTGGTCCTCGATTTACAAGCACAAATTTACAAGCCCCAAATTTCTGTTGCTGGGCAAGACAGTTGCTAAGTATTTTTGCATCGTTTTACAACCTTTCTAGCCACAGTTGTTAAATGAATCACCACAGTTGTTAAGTTAGCAACAAAGTTGTTAAGTGAACCCGGCTTCCCCACTGACTTTGCTTGTCGGAAGGTTGCAAAAGGGGATCACGTGACCTCCCCCCGGGACACTGCAACCATCATAAATGTGAGTCAGTTGCCAAGCTTCCGAAATTTGATTTTTTATTTATTTTTATTTTTTATTTTTAATTCCATTTATATCCCGCCCTTCTCCGAAGACTCAGGGCGGCTTACAAGCTTAGCAGTAGCCTTCATTCTATGTATATGCCTGCTTATTAGGGCTTTCACACACACCCCAAGCGGCATTATTACAAAGTCAGCTTAATTGCCCCCAACAATCTGGGTCCTCATTTTACCTACCTCGGAAGGATGGAAGGCTGAGTCAACCTTGAGCCTGGTGGGACTCGAACCTGCACTAATTGCAGGCAGCTGGTGTTACTTAAGGAGGCATTAGCCCACTGCTCCACCAAGGCTCTTACGTGATCACGTGACAAACACCCCCGGGGATGTGGCAATGGTCATAAATGTGAAAAACAGTCATAAGTCACTTTTTTCAGTTCCTTTGTAACTTTGAACAGTCATTAAATAAATGATGGTAAGTAAGGATTACCTATCCTGGCTTTTCCCCAGGAGCTTTTCAAGCAATTTTACTCTGCTTGTTTTTAAAACCATTTGTGTTAAGGAAGCTGCCTGTGGGGCCATTTGTCAAGAGGGGGATTAGAAACCCATCCGTCGTTTGGAAGGCCCAAACTCATCCCATGAACTGACAGTGGATTCCACCCCTGGTTGTTCTACTCCTTGTCCACCACATAACTAGCACCCACTTGGCCTTTGCCTGTCATTTGTCAACTGCGGCTGACATTTGTCTCCGCAGGCCGTTCCCCATACCTGATGGTCAATGACAGTGTCTGATTGTATATCCACTGGGATTGAACTGCCTGCTCATGGTTCTTAATGTTGTCATTACTTTTTTCAGCAACAGATGGAGATGAAGACCCATTTAGTGTCCTTTCCGTTCTGGAGAGAAAAAGGAGAGCAAAGAAGATGGATAGGTAGGTAGGTAGGTAGATAGATAGATAGATAGATAGATAGATAGATAGATAGATAGATAGATAGATAGATAGGTTTTAGACAGAGAAATGATAGAGATAGATATATAGATTGATGAATAGCTTTTAGACAGACCGACCGAGATAGATGAATAGATTTTTGATAGATGATAGATAGATAGATAGATAGATAGATAGATAGATAGATAGATAGACAGATAGATAGATGAATAGATTTTAGATAGACAGAGATGCAGATAGATAGAATAGCTTTTAGATAGATAGATAGATAGATAGATAGATAGATAGATAGATAGATAGATAGATAGATAGGTAAGTAGGTAGGTAGGTAGGTAGGCAGGCAGGCAGGCAGGCAGGCAGGCAGGCAGACAGACAGACAGATAGATAGATAGATAAGTCCATATAATTTTGGGGGAAAAACTCTGCTTTTGTATCACTGAGAGAGAGTGTCTGGCCAAGATCAAGATGGCTTAAGGAAAGACCAAAACTCAGATATTCTCATTCCTAATCCAGTGCCTTAGCCACTAGAACAAACTGGTTCTCTTGTTGCATGATACACGCTATCTAACATTCCCTGAAAATTATTTGAGTTCCTAGTCAACAACATGCCATGTTCATGTATGCCCACCCAAAACATTTATGGTATAACACCACCATAAGTGTTCTTTCAAAAATTATCCATAAATACATTAAGCAACCAAGGGAAGAGAGAGAGAGAGAGAGAGAGAGAGAGAGAGAGAGAGAGAGAGAGAGAGGAGGGAGGTTATTAATATGCTAATAACCTATACTAATCAGCCTGCAATTCCTGAGAAGTGAGCTACTTGAAGCTACAGAGTTAGAAATTGGCTGGGTTTTTCCTTCGTATTTCTCTTCTGATGACAGCCAAACAAACACCATCCTGATGGGTTCTTATTGTGTCATTGGGAGCAGTGACTCTGTCAGTTTTGATTCCTCCCCATTTTACCTCTTTCGCAACCAGTCAATTTAGGTTTTCTCTATTTCTCACCTCCATGTCTATTTCCTTTATCACACTGATTTTTTTTAAAACAAAACAAAACAAAATGTGTTATAATTTGTTTGCAGTTTGGAAAGCGTTTTCTTGAAGAGATTTATTCTGTTTGCAAATTAATGTACACTGTTTGTGCAAGCAGTTTTCCCTCAGGCAATTTGGAACATTGTTTTCGCAGACAATGAATCTGCAGAAGCCCAGATTTATCATTATAAGAGTAAAAAAACAAAACCCCTGTATATTTAAATTGGTAACTTTGGGTTTACAGGTCAATTTGAAAGTGTGGAGTTAAATTCAAACTTTGCATATTTCTTCTCGTACTTTGCTTCCTATATTCCAGGGATCTCTTCACCCATTCACTTCTTTGGTCAAACATGCAAAAGCAATCAATCCTATGTATTGGGTGAGGCACAAATCGTCCTCAACCTGACATCTTGCAATATTTGCAACTTTGGCCCAAGCTGATCTTCACAGGAATTGCAATCCTAACAAATCTGGAAAGAAACAGGCTAGGTAAGATTGTCCAATGCAAACCAAGAGACTTAAGCAATAATGCATAGAGTACATCTGTTGGTACATGAATCCCTTCCACATAACCAGTTCTTTATTTCCCAGATTGTCTGAATTCGATTTGAAATGCCTCTGAGGATGACTCAGGCTGATCTGACTATCTGGACATTAGGATGCTGTAAGCATGAATCGCTTGACCGATCTGTGAGTGAAGAGCTTAGGGAGAACCACCAGCCCTTTCTGATCAATAGCTGAGCTTGGAGAACTATGCAATAAGGGTGAATATCTGTAGCTCGGGTGTAGGATGACAGTGAAGTTTCGTTCTCCAAGCTTGTGGGTTGGTTCCTGAACATTTCATTACCAGGCTAGGTAACATCTTCAGCGGAGTTGAGAGGATGTCAGTCAGTGTTCTTCAGTTTATAAGGGCTTCAGGTATGGGTGTGTCAAGTGAGGGTCTTGTGATGGGTCAGGTGTGAGTCATCAGCAAGGGGCTTGTGATGGGTCTTGTGAGGGGAAGTTACATCAGGTCAACAAGCAATCCCATCAGCAGACACATCAACCTACAACCAGCCTACAAACCCCTCAGGATCCAAATTAACTGCACAGCCAACCAGAAATGGACCAACTCTCAACCAAGCCGCACAAGCTCTCCCCCCAACCAGCTCTTCACCTCCCAATGGCCCAGACCTGATGCAACCTCCCCATCACAAGACGCACCACAAGCCTCTCACTGGTGACTCACACCTGACCCATCACAAGACCCTCGCTTGACACACCCGCACCTGAAACCCTTATAAACAGAAGGACACCGACACAGAGATCCTCTAAACTCCACTGAAGATGTTACCTAGCCTGGTAACGAAATGTTTGGGAACCAACCCAGAAGCTTGGAGAACAAACCTTCACCCTCTTAGAGAACTGTCCCCCAACCAGTGCTAATTTGTTGACCAGTAACTGAATGCCACTTCTTCAGGTCAATGACTCAAGATACAACTGTCCCTTTTTTCCTCCATTTTGATAAAAGGGAACATATTGCTAACACACTTGTATCTGTTTATGAGATTGCCACAGTGTCAACCTGCAAGACTAAATTGCCTTCGAAACTTCTCACGTATATTGGTAATATAAACAAAGGACTTCTTTGAAACTAAAATCTGAAGACATTAGGCAAGATACAAATGTTGTTGTTTGTTCTTGTTGTGGAGAACAACTTGCCTGTACCCATCGGATGCTAAATGAAAGGGGTAATCACACAGAGATGCAGAAAACTTCAGAAATGGCTGAGATGCATTTGGATCCAAGAAAGATCCAGCTGTTTATTTGTCTTCAACTCACTCAACCAGTTAATGGCTGGATTTGCCTGCTCACCATGGTTTTCTAGAACCATAGTGGCTTAGTATAATGTCGGCAAATTGTGGCTTAGTCACAAACCATAATTAACCAAACATGGCCTAAAGGGATATACTGTTTACTCTCTGTGCAGAAAATGCCCAGAAACATGAAAAAAGCAGATCTAGAGAGTAAGTCAATAAAGCATCTCTCCTCAAACACACTGAAAAGGAGAAAATGACACAATGAAGGAGATGAATAGCCCCTTCGGGCAGAAAACAAAGGAACACATCGTCTATTTTACGAACCTATTAGATCTGCTGTGTAAACTGCTCACTGCTGATCGGACTGCACCTCGGCCCCCAGAATTCCTGCAAAACAAAGGAAATGTATTATTTATCAACTGCTCACAGTGATTCCTTCTGCCCTGTGTAGCAGAGTTCGTCATTTGGAGACAAGATGCTTAGATACGTTTTTGTGTTCAGAGACTTTTTCTTTATTCTCCCGTCCTTCAAGGATCCCATGAAACATCTTCTAACCAAGATGAAAAGCAAGCAGGTTGATGAGAAATGATTCAATCCAGGTCAATCCTTTGTTGGAATTGATCGAGAGAGTTGGCCAAAGGACTCTTACTTGGAAGTTATCTTCCAATGAAATCAATAGGAGTGAACCCAAGGAGAACAGAAAAGCGAGCAGGATAATTTTGCCAGTTCATCTAGTTTAGCCTTCCCTTGCATCTTCTACTCACAATTTCCAGCCCGAACCCATAATTTCCCAGAAGCGGAGCTGGCCCTCTGTGAACTGAAGTCCCAGCACCCCAACCCGGAGGGAAAAATCTCCTTCTCTGGAAATTCCCAATTGCAAAATCAAGGTTGGCTGAGCTAGAAAGCTAAGTATTAGGATGGAAGCAGAGTCTTTCTTATTAGGACTTATGGATAGTCAATAAGAAAAGATTTGTGGATGATAGGTTTTACATATGGCAACATAGATAGATAGATAGATAGATAGATAGATAGATAGATAGATAGATAGATAGATAGATAGATAGATAGATGATAGATAGATAGATAGATAGATAGATAGATAGATAGATAGATAGATAGATAGATAGATAGATGATGGATGGATGGAAAACTTCTGCTTTTGTATCACTGAGAGAGAGTGACTAGCCAAGATCAAGATGGTTTAAGGAAAGACCAAAACTCAGATATTCTCATTCCTAATCCAGTGCCTTAGCCACTAGAACAAACCGGTTCCCTTGTTGCATGATACAAGCTATCTAACATTCCCTGAAAATTATTTGAGCTCTTAGCCAACAACATGCCATGTTCATGTATGCCCACCCAAAACATTTACAGTATAACACCACCATAAGCGTTCTATCTATCAGTTCTATCTATTCTCTTTCTTCACTTCCACATTTCATTCATTCTGTTGGGAGATTCACTTTTCTCCTCACCCTCTTCCAAACAGAACTTGCATTTCTTCTTCCTGAAGATGCTCTGGGGTTCTTCTTCACTCACTGAATCACTTCCAACTCCTCATTTGACCAAACCTGTCAGCCAGAATCCATTTCTCTGGGTGCATACAAGTTCCTGGATGTGTTCTCAAAGATATAGCCTTTCTTTCTTTCTTTTTTTATTGGCCTCTTTATAATTGGCTTTGGGGTCCCCCCCCCTGCACTAGGGACCTTTCCAATCACTCTCACCTGTTTATTACATCTCCCAAAACATAAGCTTCAAATCCTGTCACTTTTCCATTGTTAGTATTTCTGGTGAGCTGCATTTACTAGCGTTTCCAGTAGATTCTACTTCAACTTGTCTTGAATTATTTGTTTGTTCTGGCAGCTAAGGTCTTCTCAACAATTGTCTGCAGCACCACAGCTAAAAGGCATTAATTAAATCATCTTCTTTCTGATGATCCAGGTTGACAACACATACCTTTGCTTCGTGTGATGCCTGCACACTTTAATATTTCCTCTTAGTTCATCACGGTCCTTCTCCCAAGTAGCAGGTGACTCTTTATTAGTGGTTAGTTATCACTCTAGTGAATAGCTGAGGCCAGTCAGATAAAAATCTCCCATCGCTGCAACTTCTCTACCTATTTGCATTGCATTGGTGTTACCTGTTGACATAATTTGATTAGCAACTTGCCTCCAGAAGTTGTGGGTGCTCCAACACTGGAGGTTTTTAAGAACAGACTGGACAGCCATTTGCCTGAAATGGTATAGGGTTTCATGCAGGGGGTTGGACTAGAAGACCTCTAAGGTCCCTTCCAACTCCGTTATTCTGTTATTCTATCTCTTTTGCCTTCAACCAGAGATTTTTCTTTAAAGACTTCCTTGTGCCTAGCTATCAAAGTGTTATCATCAGCATATCTGAGATTGTTGTTTCTCCCAGCATTTAAATTCCATTTCTTGTTTCTTCTATTTACTCTGATCATTTCTTATTTCTTCTTATTTCATTTCTTCTTGGGATACATGCCCCAAGCCTGCTGACTTAAATCAATGGCAAGAACGAACATTCTTGAGGGTACAGAAGAACAAAATTGAACCAAAAGATGGAGGAAGGAGACCATCGAGTGAGGAATAACTTTAAAGGAGGATAAGGCTGAAGGATCTGACCTCCCTTGGAGGACCCTGAATAGGTTGAGAGTGGGAGGGCCAAAATGTAAAGCCAACATGCTCAAGTGGAGGCTCTTAGCGGATAACAACACACTGTGTGGATGTGGAGAGACACAGAGCCTGACCCACCTGCTGGTATAATAATAATAATAATAATAATAATAATAATAATAATAATAATAGTAATAATAGTAATAATAATAATAATAATAATAACAATAATAATAATAATAAATAATAATAATAATAATAATAATAATAATAATAATAATAATAATAATAATAATAATAAGAAGAAGAAGAAGAAGAAGAAGAAGAAGAAGAAGAAGAAGAAGAAGTTGGAAGGGACCTTGGAGGTCATCTAGTCCAACCCCCTGCTAAGGCAGGAAACCCTATACCATTTCAGACAAATGGCTGTCCAGTCTCTTCTTAAAAACCTCCAGTGTTGGAGCATTCACCGCCTCTGGAGGCAGGTTGTTCCACTGGTTAATTGTTCTAACTGTCAGGAAGTTTCTCCTTAGTTCTAGGTTGCTTCTCTCCTTGACTAGTTTCCATCCATCGCTTCTTGTCCTACTTTCAGGTGCTTTGGAGAATAGCTTGGCTCCCTCTTCTTTGTGGCAGCCCCTGAGTTCTGTATGTCAGCTACTTCCAGAAACATGTGCCAATAATGACTTATCTTTAACCAGCAATAAAGCAAAAAAGTGGCTTTATTCTGGCAGTTTCAAGTTTGATCTAGACATGGGAAAAGCAACTTTCTTCTAGTCCGCTGGACATTCTCCTTTCATTCCAATTACTTTCATGTCCATTTCGCTCCAAATTCACTCTTGGCTCTGTCAATTAATGCCCCTTCATACATTGAGAATCGCTCCTGAATTGCTCATTAATTCTCCCATATTTTTGTTATAAACAATGAAAGAAGTCGTTTTCCTTGTGCGTATCGCCCGAGTTATACATCTGAAGCAGCATTTAAGCAGATGCTCACAATATAATTCTCATTCATTCTTGGGTCTTTGAGTGGCCCAAAGATTCTTTGCTACACTTTGTACACCCATTTAATCACGGTTCCTAACAAAGCGTCTCTCATCTCCAATTATATTAATTCAGAATGTCACTCCATTTCCCCCCCCCCCCAAACTGATTACTGGTCCTTTCATGATCACCGTTCACTGGAATGTAACATGTATTTTATTACCAACTTACAGATTCCTATTTTCATGGATACTCATAATAGTCTGGCGAATGCTAATTCATACTTTCTCAGATACAATTTAGACCTTTCATTCATAACTAGACATACCCCTTCATTTCTCTGCTTATATTCATCCACTCGTCAAGACTGTTTTCTTTCAAATCTATTACATCTTTCCCTAAAGGTTTTTTTTCCCCCCCACACTGCGGCTTTCAGCGGTTAGTTTCCCAAGCGTAAACCAGCTGGAAATGAAGCTGGCTTAAGAAATCTTTTTATAGATTTTAACCCCTTCCTTTACATGTAGTCCCTGAGTTATAACAGTTCATTTAGTGACCGTTCAAAGTTACAACGGCACTGGGAAAAAGTGACTTATGACCATTTTTCACATCCCCAAGGTCAGGCGATTTACGTTCGGATGCTTGACAACTGACTCACATTTATGATGGCTGCGGCATCCCGGGGTTATGTGATCACCTTCTGCGACCTTCTGACAAGCAAAGTTAATGGGGGAGACCGATCCACTTAACATCCAGGTTACTAACTTAACAAGTGCAGTGATTCACTTAACAAACGTGGCAAGGAAAGTCGTAAAATGGGGTTAAACTCGCTCAACAAATTTCTCACTCAGCCACATAAATTTTGCAATCAATTGTGGTCGCAAATTGAGGACTATCTGTAGTTTGAATGCAGTGATGGGCAGGTGTTCAATCTGGATGTTGGTTAACCCAGCCCCTGATTCCCTACGGAGATTCTAAGTCATGATCATCTCAAAGGTGCTTTTTCAAAAGGCCGTTTGGGATTTCTTGGTTTTCCCTTGAAGACATTTCACTTCTCATCCAAGAGGCTTCTTCAGTTCTGACTGAATGATGGAGGATGGAAGGATGTATACTGTATTTATATTGTTGTAACTACAACAATATAATAGGGACGCGGTGGCTCAGTGGGTTAGGACACTGAACTTGTCGATCGGAAGGTCGGCAGTTTGGCGGGTCGAATCCCGAGTGCCGTGTAGCAGAGTGAGTGTCTGTTACTCATCCCAGCTTCTGCCAACCTAGCAGTTTGAAAGCACGTAAAAATGCAAGTAGAAAAATAGGGACCGCTCCGGTGGGAAGGTAACAGCGTTCCGTGCGCCTTTGGCGTCTAGTCATGCCGGCCACATGACCACGGAGACGTCCTCGGACAAGCGCTGGCTCTTCGGCTTTGAAACGGAGATGAGCACCGGCCCCTAGAGTTGAAAACGACTAGCACGCATGTGCGGGGGAACCTTTACCTTTACCTTTAACTACAACAATAGACAGTCCTTTCAGCAGTTCCGAGAAGCTTCCACCCCAATTTGCACTATTTGGGTGACCCTGAGGTCACAGGTAAACCTCAGAAAGAGTGCTAACGACCAGATGACTGCAAGGAATATAAATCCTTCCATTCCCCACCCTTCAGTCAGAACTGAAGAAGCTTCTTGGATGAGAAGTGAAAGGTCTACAAGGAAAAAACCAAGAAGGTTCAGTTGCCTTGTGAAAAAGCACCTTTGGCCCAAGCCATGATGGGTTTCCTAATGGAGAAGTCTAAGGATTCTGTCTTGGAAATGTTTTTCATGCTGATAAGCCAAAATCGCTCTTCCCCAAAATTTCTTAGCCACTGCTCCAGTTGTCCATACAATTCTGAATCATAAGTTCAAATATACAATGGGAATGTAATCAATCTGAAGGCACTTTTTAATCCTCTTTGGTGGACATAAAAGAAAGCGATGATTTATTGGGATTCCAAAGAGCTTTGATTCAGAGAATTCCTGAAGTCTAGCAGGATATTTTGTAGTTCTGTATGTTGTGTGAATCCAGCCTTGTCTCATTAGGTTGTGGGAACTGGGTCATTACCTTAAGTCATAACATACTTCTTTGTCCGTAGGATGCAATTCTGTCATTAACTTGCAGTTAGGATTAAGCATGTTCTGTGTATCAGCCATTTCCTTCCCCATAAAGAGAGAAATTAAACATTGCCCATATATTAAGGTAAAGGTAAAGGTTCCCCTGCACATGCGTGCTAGTTGTTTCCGACTCTAGGCGCCAGTGCTCATCTCCGTTTTAAAGCCGAAGAGCCAGCGCTTGTCCGAGGACGTCTCCGTGGTCATGTGGCCAGCATGACTAGATGCCAAAGGCGCACAGAACGCTGTTACCTTCCCACCGGAGTGGTCCCTATTTTTCTACTTTCATTTTTATGTGCTTTCGAACTGCTAGGTTGGCAGAAGCTGGGACAAGTAACAGGCGCTCACTCTGCTACGCGGCACTCGGGATTCGACCCGCCAAACTGCCGACCTTCTGATCGACAAGCTCAGCGTCCTAACCCACTGAGCCACCGCGTCCCTGCCCATATATTACATCTGTGCAATTGAGTCCTTGGTGCAGGATCAGGACCCACAGCTTTCTCATTTCTAGCCTGTTGCTGTAACCGCGTGCTAAGGCACAAAAAAAGCTAGAACTAGAACTCAAAAACGTAAGCTTAAAATGGGGCAAAACGAACCTAAGAATTGGTGCTAGGAGGACTGACTTCCTTCCCTTTCTCCCCCTTTCTCTTTTTATGTCATGCTTTTTAAAAAAACAATCTAATCCAAACCAATCTATCTATCTCAGATAAACCCAATCTCTCTGTGTTTGTGTCATGCATCTCTGGGAAAGATGAACAATGGATTTCTTAAGAAATTCCTACTTAAGAAAAAGGAAAAAAAACACCAGAAACCCCCCCCCTCGCAATCCTATCCTCTCCTGTTCTGGGACCCTTGCAGAGTGGAAACTGTGTCCCTAAGACTTTTGGAATCCCTTTTAAAAAGAGCTAAAGGAAACCGAATAAAGAGAAGGGAAAGGGAAGAGGAGAAGGATGGGTCGGCACTCGAACAGCATGTTTTCTGGGTTAGGGTGGGGAACGTGCAGCTTCATTATTATGCTGGGATTGTTAGAACAGAACAGGCCACCGTGCGTTCCGCATCACATCCTGGGCTGTTCAGTTATGGTTTCCACTTAATTCAGTGGGAGGTTATTGTCCTTTCGATAACCTCCATTATGAGCAGCATCATTCATACTGTACCATTCCATAATAATAATAATAAAAGGAGAAAGGTATGTTGATTATAAATAAAGAAATAACCAGGGGCATACTGCGCATCCAGCATTAACTCAAAGGAAACATTCCTAGGAAGACATGAGTTTCATCCTAAAGAGAAGTGAAAAAGAAAAAAGAAAAGAAAAAGAAAGGAAGGAAGGAAGGAAGGAGAGGGGAAAGGGGAAAGGAGAAAAGGGAAAGGGGAAAGGGGAAAGGGGAAAGGGGAGGGGGAAGGGAAGGGAAAAGGGAGGGAGAAAGGAGAGGAGAGAAGGGAAGGCACAAAGGTGACATCTGTTGTGATTCAAGGTCAGCCTGTGGGTTCGGCAGTTGGGTCGGACGACTCAGAGAAGGAGGAGGGGGGTGTTGAAGACCTTGCTGAGGGGGTTGAAGATCTTGCTGATGAGAGCCCTCAGCCAGGCCCCTCCCACTTGGTCACCACGGAGACCCACCTGTGTGAGCCTGACAGCGTGGATGAAGATGACCCACAGCTGGCCCTGTTCAAGGACGCCCGATGCAGGAGGCAGTCAATTAGGAGTAAACAGAGGAAGGCAATGGGGCTTCTCGGAAGGAGGCAGAGAGAAGCCACAGCCTGAACTCTATATAAGGGGAATGTGTGGGGAGGGCTGGTTTGCTGAAGGCAACCGCTTGGATAGTTCATGTTTCTTAAAGCTCCTGTTTCTTGGTTTGTCTTGTTCCGTTTGTTTTTGTGGTAATAAATTTGGCAGGCGTAATTCCAGCCTCTTGCCTTCTTGTAAAAGGGGTTGTCCCTGCCTTTTCTGCAGGGCCAGTAGTAGGCTGGTACAGAACAACATAATTGATTCTCCTTCATTGACTTAAGAAAAGGGGGTATATCATCCAATGATTTCCTGTCTTTAAAAGGTAAAATTCAGTGACAATTTTTGTAGAGCTTCTGGGAAAACAGTTCCAAATGGTTACTAGGATGCTCTCTGATTCACAGTGTTCCCCAAAGCTTTTCAAACAAAAAGATGCCCCTAGACCAGCATTTTACAGTTGAGTCGTCTGCAAGCAGGCAGGATGGAGCAAATGTCTCCTGACTTTTACCTCCAGCGTTCAGATCGACCCGTCTCTTCTTCTGAGTTTCTCATTAACTGGGGTCTTCTTGTTTGGGTCTACATAATTTTTTCTTGGCCACAGCATGGAAGTGCTTTACAATTGGATTAGATTACAGCCCGGGGATTTCCCAGGAACCCTCATTCAGCTACTGTCTTGATCCAACCCAGCCTAGCTTTTTCTGAAATTAGCCATCGTCAAGAAGGTATTGTTGTTTGCTTGCTGTAGATCACTGATGTCCAGCCTTGGCAACTTTAAAACCTATGGACTTCAACTCCCAGAATTCCTCAGCCAGGCTGGCAAGGGAATTCTGGGAGTTGAAGTCCACGAGTCTTAAATTTGTCAAGGTTGGATATCCCCCCTGTAGACCATCTCTCTCTCTCTTTCTTTCTCTCTCTGTCTCTCCCCTCCATCTCTTTCTGTCCCTTCCCCCCCCTCAAATGCAAGGGTACACACATCACTTTTCAATCTAAACACCACCTTTGGCTTTTGAATAGGCATTGGACAAATTCCCAAACATACTGGGTTCAGGATAAGAATGTGGGTTTAACTCCATTTAATTTAAATTAAAGTCATTTACAATACATTAGAGACAGCTAATGGGTACTCCCCATGAATCTGACAATTCCTTCCCCTTTCTGTCACATTAAACATTACAATTTAGTGACCATTATATTAGGAGGGGCTCCGAAAGCTACATTAAAGCTTTCAGGGGGCAACTGTGATTTGAGTTCTCAAATGTATACCCATAATAAAGCACATTATTCTGTACAAAAAAAAAATAGGTATTTGCCTTGAAAGTGTAAACATAAAAAGAAATCCACAGGGTCGGGAAAAAAGCAGAGGTGAAGCCATACATTTAACTACATTCCAATCATACTTATAAACTTAGATACGCATTACACTTTTCCCTTTTGAAGTAAATCGTGTTATGCAAAGGGTAGAAGACAAGTGAGAAGAAGCAAACCAGAGGAATGAAAAATAAGAGATAAGAAAAGGAAATCAAACAAAATCTGATTTATATCAACCCCATTCATTAAATCTCTCCAGTTCTTTCATCTCTGCAAAGCATCCTTTTTTCTAGCACATCTATTCACCACTTCATAGACTGATCGTTGTTTTTAATCCTCTCACTTTATTTTTAGGATTGGATTAGAATGCCAAATACAGAATAACAGAGTTGGAAGGGACGTTGGAGATTTTTCTAATCCAAACCCCTGTGAAAGCAGGAAACACTATATCATACCGGACAAGTGGCTGTTCCAGTCTCTTCTTAAAGCCCTCCAGTGATGGAGCACCCACAACTTCTGGTGGCAAACCGTTCCACTGGTTAATTGTTCTCACTGTGGGGGAATTTGTCCTTAATTTTGGGTTGGATCTCTCTTTGATAAGCTTCTATCCTTTCTTCTTGTCCTGCCCGCAGGTGATTTGGAGAATAGGTCAGTCAACACACTGTGACAGTGCCTGGAATCCAACCATGATTTTGTTTTCCTGTTTTCCCAACCTAGTTAATCTTCCTTCCTATATTGATTTGGCAATTTGACCTACCTTCCTTCCTTCCTTCCTTCCTTCCTTCCTTCCTTCCTTCCTTCCTTCCTTCCTTCCTTCCTTCTGAAGGTGAAAATTTCTCACTTTTGTAGGAAAAAAGTGGATTTTTAAGCATCACCCAATTTTTCTTGACCTTTTCTTGTCATGGGGGTCTGCAAGAGGGCAGGGCTCAAAGTGTCAAGATGGTGGCCAACCATATAATCAAAGCCCACCTTTTTTTAACATCACATTGTATGTATAAAAAGGGTAAGGCTTTCATCACGTGGTGGTGGCAGCCATCCTGACTGTTTTAACCCCCTCCTTATGGATACCTCTGCTTCTTCTTTTATTTTATTTTATTCTTCTTTTATTAGACTCTTAAGTATCCTGTTCCAACTGAAGGTTAAACTAGCATTATAAACACAAGATGAAAGCTTTTACATCGTCTCAGGTAAAAATTTTATTTTATTTTTATTTTAATTCCATTTATATCCCGCCCTTCTCCGAAGACTCAGGGCGGCTTACAAGCTTAGCAGTAGCCTTCATTCTATGTATATGCCTGCTTATTAGGGCTTTCACACACACCCCAAGCGGCATTATTACAAAGTCAGCTTAATTGCCCCCAAGAATCTGGGTCCTCATTTTACCTACCTCGGAAGGATGGAAGGCTGAGTCAACCTTGAGCCTGGTAGGACGCGAACCTGCACTAATTGCAGGCAGCTGGTGTTACTTAAGGAGGCATTAGCCCACTGCTCCACCAAGGCATAACGGGTCTTAAATTTAGCTCGCTGCCTAGAGTCACTTGCTATAGAAATTGAATGAGTGAATGAATGAATGAATAATTAAATAAGTCAACATCCAAAAATATTCTGATCCAATCTGAAGCGTTGTTTCCACTAGTTCGTCTTAGCTGTTGGTTTTACACCAGCTTGACAATGGGCCGTACACCCATTCCACCCATTTTGTTCCATTGAATGAAAAGGGTAAAGATTTTTCAGAAAATAAACAGAAAAAAAGATGAATTGCTCTGAACACAAAGAGAAATTCATCCCAAGCAAATAAGAAACCACACAGAAGCCAATGTCGCATGTGGAAGTACTGGGAAAGAAAACCAACTCATATGCTATAGATTCAGCTTTCCAGAACAGGGAAAGGGGGAAAATACAGAGGGAAAACAG
This sequence comes from Vipera ursinii, assembly GCF_947247035.1. NCBI lineage: Eukaryota > Metazoa > Chordata > Lepidosauria > Squamata > Viperidae > Vipera > Vipera ursinii. The sequence goes on along the minus strand of NC_139524.1, from coordinate 8,099,032 downwards.
CATGCTTTATAAGACATCAGAAACATATATAATGGTAGTAATAATTCAAACGTTCGCCACAAGTTTCAAACCAAGTCATTTTCCTTTCAATAGTCTGGATTCCCTGCCCAATTTTTATGTATTTCTTAAATACATGGAGCTCTCAAATTTCTTTTCTTTTTTTCCCCTTTTTTCCCCCTCTTCCTTGGATCTTCTCCAGCCATTCCTGCTGACAATCAAAAGCAGAGTTTTCCAGCATTTTGGGAGGGGAACAACACAAACCCTCCAGCATATGGAGCTGAAGCAGCTTCTTGGATGAGAAGCGAAACGTCTTCAAAGAAAAACAAGAAATTCCGGTTGCCTCCTGAAAAAGGCATCTTTAACATCATTTATAGAAAACACCATCCATCCTAACAGACCGAGTTTCAAAAAAGGAAAACCTCGCCTCTTCCAGCAGAATGTGAGCCTGCTGAGGTTACTCTGTCTTGCTTACCACAGACAGGTTACCGAAATACAGTCAAGGGTTACTACTTCTCACACAGGAAGTGACCAGAGCGGAAGTGAACGGCACTGGAAAAAGTGACTTAGGACCATTTCTTCACACTTACGACCGTTGCAGCATCCCCAGGGTCATGGGATCAAAATTCAGACACTTAGCAATTGACTTGTATCTATGACGGTTGCAGGGTCCCCGATCATGGGATCAGCTTTTGCAACCTTCCGACAAGCAAACTCAACCGGGGAAGCCAGATTTCACTAAGCAATGGGGTTACGAACTTAACGTTTGCAGTGATTCGCTTAACAACGGTGGCGAGAAAGGTCATCCAATGGGGCAAAGTTGGCTTTAGCAAACGTTTTCGTTTAGCAATGGAAACTTTGGGCTCAATTGGGGTCGTAAATTGTCCTCTGTCATCTCTTCAGCTGTCCTCAGAAGCTGACTAGAGTTTTGCAAACCTGGGCATGGTGCCGTCCCTGACAGCCCAGGTTATTGTGAAACCCCCACCACCACAAACCTGTGTCACCTTCGGGGACTCCTAGCCAGGGGTGGGATTCAAATAGGTGAACAGCCGGTTCTCTGTGTGGATGCCACTTCTGGAAGTCCGTTCTAGGCCCGGGCAACACAAAAATTAGCTATCGGTTCTGCCGAACTGGTGCGAACCAGCTGAATCCCACCACTGACCCAAGGTGTTAGAGATGACGTTGCTTCCTTAAATGGCCTTTCTTACAAACATCCCTATAAGCAACCTGGATTTTTCTTACATCTCTTAGTAAATGTTTCTGATGTCTTGGCAAAATAGATCATGCTCCTAGCCATGAAAAATTTCCCCAACTTGATCTACCTGGACCATCAATGACTCTCCAGGCTGGGGAAGCGCCGAGTTTAACAGCTCAGGTGCTTTCTCTCTGAATTCAAAGTAAGGCACAGCACTAGAAAGGAAATCAGCTCTCAGACCCATCTGTAGATGTCTCACAGGTTCACGAGAGGGGCTGGCAACCCTTAGCTCTTAGGCTAAGTCTGGCCCTTGACCCATTTCTACACAGGCCTCGGTTTCCTTCCAAAAAGTCATTTGGAAATCCTGCTCCGTCCATGCAGCTGTTGCTCGGAAGGAGAGGAGAGAGAGAGAGAAGGGGAGGGAGGAAGAGGATCAGAGATGGGGGGGGCAGAGATTTGGTGGTCCTAACCACTTTTTGCTGGGGGTTGCCTTCACTCCTTGCCTTGGTTTTGGAGAAGCATGTCGTTTAAAAGCAAAAGTCGCTCAACAACAAAGGCCAGTGAAAGGCTTCGCTTCCCATCTCCCTTTCCACTCTTCCCTTTTCCCTTTCCACTCTTCCCTTTTCCCTTTCCCTTCCTTTTCTCCTTCTATCTCCTTCCCCTTCCCTTCCCTTCTTTCCTGTCGACTAGAGCACAGAGCGCTGCCAATTCTGAGTCTCTCCGTGTGTCGGGGTGTGGGGGTGTGTAGGAGTTTCCAGGCCCCTCCGTTGCTCTCATCCTGTTTATTCACCTGCATGTTCTTTCTGCTCACCTACGACGATGGAGCGAGCGGTTGCCATAGATAAAAGTCATCCCTCTAAGAACAGAAGTTGACTTCTGCCGCGATCACCTTCGAAACTTCTGGAGAAGACCCCTCACCTTCCAGAATTGTCCACACAGAGCTGAGTTGTTCCACCTTTCGAAGTCCTCCTTCGATCTCCAATGTTACCCCTCCGCGGTTCATCCCAATAAACCAGGCTGATGGCAGGTAACCAGGTCCCAGGACGTTGTTAAGGTTCATGAACTTTTGTTTGCAGGAAGGGGGTCAAAAAAGTCAAGATGGCAGCCACAACCATGGGACAGAAAAAACACCCTCTTTTTACATGTACCTAGATTCCTCTTTCTTATAGAAACCAGTCCACCAGCAAGACAAAATACGCTCTTTTCTTTCTCCATCTTCCTCACACAGAAGAACTGAGCTGTAAAAGCTGGTGTCCCTCTGGGCTGCCTCATGATACATTTAACCTAGTTACTCAATTAACCCAAGTCCTGGGTTCACACAAGACACCAAGCCATCATTGCCTAAAGAGACTTAATTTGCAGAGCAGACTAAACCCCAAATCATGAAATCTTCACCCTTGCCAAGGAGTGTCAAGCAACATGGAATAATAAAACTTCTTGCCCTGGTTGCCCCAATGTCAAAAAGATGTTGAGACTCTAGAAAGGGTACAGAGAAGAGCAAAAAAGATGATTAGGGGACTGGAGGCTAAAACATATAGAGAACGGTTGCTGGAATTTAATGAAAAGAAGGGTGACATGATCGCAGTGTTTCAATATCTGAGGGACTGCCACAAAGAAAAGGGGGTCAATCTATTTACCAAATTATCAGAAGGCAGGAAAAGAAGCAACGGATGGAGACTAATCAAGGAGAGAAACAACCTGGAACTAAGGAGAAACTTCCTGACAGTTAGAACAATTAACCAGTGGAACAACCTGCCTCCAGAAGTGGTGAATGCTCCAACACTGGAAGTTGTTAAGAAGAGATCAGACAACTGTTTGTCTGAAATGGTGTAGGGTTTCCTGCCAGAGCAGGGGGTTGGACTAGAAGACCTCCAAGGTTCCTCCCAATTCTGTCATTCTGTTGTTCTAGTTAAGGGTGTGGTGGAAACTCAAACCTGAGATATTGAGTTCCCCCAGACCCAAATCAGATTTGATTCAGCAATGCTTCTGTTTGGTTTTCCAGAGCCACAAGTGCTCTGGATGTTGACAGACACCCCTTGAAGCTTTTCTCATTCATTGAATTGCTCTTCTGGACCACAAGTGACCCCCTCCTGAATTCTACCTCCATCTTAGAGGAAGCCTTGGTGGAGCAGTGGGCTAATGCCTCCTTAAGTAACACCAGCTGCCTGCAATTAGTGCAGGTTCGAGTCCCACCAGGCTCAAGGTTGACTCAGCCTTCCATCCTTCCCAGGTAGGTAAAATGAGGACCCAGATTGTTGGGGGCAATTAAGCTGACTTTGTAATAATGCCACTGGGGTGTGTGTGTGTGAAAGCCCTAATAAGCAGGCATATACATAGAATGAGGGCTACTGCTAAGCTTGTAAGCCGCCCTGAGTCTTTGGAGAAGGGCGGGATATAAATGGAATTAAATTTTTTTTTAAAAAAATCTTCATTGATACCAAAAAGTGCCTTTTTCCAAACAAGGCTGACTAAGAACCATTTGACTGGGTTTTTTTTCCCCTGTCACTTCCAGGATCCTGCCGAGAGCTAATTATTTTTCCCAGATTCTTGACTCATTCCTTGCCGTTGTTAATAGGCCTTAATAAGCCAACAGCCTTCCTCAATGGGTTGGACTCCCAACCCTATTGTCCACAGCCCGTCCTTTACTAGCCCTGCCTGGGTATGAGCTACTGGTCTTTCCTTCTAAGATAGGGTTGCTAGTCAAACTAAGGCAGGGTTGATTTAACTGTGGTTTTATAGAAGTCACAAGGGGGGCGGGGGGGGCGCAGAATCCCACCCAAATTAAAGCCACTATAGAAGCACGGGGCTGCCATGCAAAGCCCATCTCGTTTATTTAACTCACTTTCGCTTCTGTGCTAAATTCTGTGGTGGCAGTCTCAGGCGTCGTGGGAAGGGTAGGTAGGTCTGCCCAATCCGCTGAACAATGAACTCATCAAACCGGCGGGGTTCACACATCATCACGTGAAGCCACCAAACAAGTCACCACCGTTCAGACGAGCCGGGCTTAGCTCCTGGTGCGAACGCAGGTTGCCGGCCCGGTTCGGGGCGCACAGACTAGGTCTCCCCTGGGCTAAGGCTAAGGGTCTTTTCCAAACTCTTCCCAGGGTCTCGTCAGCTCCCTTGCTTGCAAAAAGACTCCCTTCCCCATTTTAGGGGGTCTAAGCGCGGAGGGGTTGCCAAGGCAACTAAAAGTGGGGTTTGCGGGGAATGGGGCTGATCGGCCGTCTTTGGCGAAGTCCCGGAATGGTTCTGCCCCGGCCAGAAGGAGCTGAACTCTGCACTTGCTCAGAGGAACACTGTCGAGGTTCCCTGGCCGGCAGTGGAAGCCGACGCCAAGGTGGAGCCCGGGAAGTGGGGTGCGGAGTCCAGGAGGAGCAAGAGGGGGTCAGAGGGGACCCCCACCCCCAACCGGCCACGCGAATTTCCCGAAACAATCGCAATTGAGGAGCGCGCCGGGCGGGGTGGTTTCCTCCACGCCCCCTTAGCGCGCGCCCTCCCCCCCCCCAAAAAAAAAACCTTCCCTGCTTTGGCTAGCCGCCGATTCTTCGCTCCCGGAGGGGGGGGTTGTGTGTGATAAAAGGAAAGCGTCTTTCCCCCCCCACCTCCCCGCAAGCTCCTTTTCTCCCTCCCTCCTCCAGCCGCCGAGGCAGAACAGGCGGCGCTGGAAACAAAGAAAACTCCGGCGCCCCCTCCCCGCCCTTCCCCCAAGTCCTCTTGGTACCCCCTTTCTTCCAGCAGCCTGTCTTTTGTGTCCCCCACCCACCCACCCACCTACCGCCCCGGGCCCCCCCTGCTGCCTAGGCAAGCCAAGCCGCTCCCTTGCCCCCCACCTGTCTGACCCACCCACCCACCCCGTTTATCAGCTTCCCCACACAGCCCCCCCCCACAATCCCGCCCCCCTCCGGATTTCTCCTGCCTCCAACTGTTCTTAAGCAGCCCCAAGAGAAGAGACCCCTGGCTGGCGGGGAGGATGCGGGGTTGGGTGGGCGGCTGCCTGGGTGGGCTGCCCCTCTCGCGCGCCACTTCTTGTACCCGATCTCCAGTTCGATCTCGGCGATGTCCGCCAAAAGCAGGATTCCCACGAGCAGGGTGAGCAGCGCCAGCGTCCAGCTCCGGCAGGGCAGCGGCATGGTTCCGGGGCCAGCCCGGCCGCGACAAGATCCGAGTGGCTGCTGGAGGAGCAGGAGGAGGAGGAGGAGGAGGAGGAGGAGGAGGAGGAGGGGGGAGGAGGAGGAGGAGAGGAGGAGGAGGAGGAGGAGGAGGAGGAGGAGAGGAGGGGGGGAGGAGGTTGAGGAGGAGGAGAGGAGGGGGGAGGAGGCTGAACTGCAGAAAACGGTGTGTTGCCGGGGGTGGGGTGGGGTGGGGGGTTTGTCGAAGAAGGTGGGGCGGTTTTCCTTTTGATCCCGAACGCCCTCCGCTCCCGAAGGAAGCGGGTCTCGGAGCTCTGGAGTTTGGAAACTGCCTTGAACCCTAAAAACGGGAAGCTGCGGCTGCTTGCCGAGGGTCCCTCTCCCTGCAGCCGCGCCCCCCCTCCCCCGCCCACGCCTCCCCCCTTCACCGCATCTTCTGGCCGGTAAATCCAACTTCCATCTCCGTCCAGGATGAATCGGAATTCTTTCTCTGTCTCAGGATCCCCCCTGCGCGGTTTTCTCTGCCTCCCTCCCCCCCCCCTCGCTGCTTTCTCCTCCCTCTGCGACGCCCCTTTGCAAAGTTTCAGCCCCCCCTTTCTTTCTCTCTCTTTCTCTGTTCCTTTCTCTCTTTCGCTGCTCTTCTCTCTCTCTCTCTCTCTTCTCTGTTTCTCCCTCTTTCTCTTCTCTGTTTCTCTTTCACTGTTTTCTCTCTCTCTTTCTCTCTCCCCCTTTCTCTCTCTTTCACTGTTTCTCTCTATCTGTCTCTCTCTTCTCTGCTTCTCGCTCCCCCTCTCTTTCTCTGTTTCTCTTTCTCTCTCTCCCTTTCTCTGTTTCTCTCTCTGTGTGTTTCGCTCCTGTTTCTCTCTCTTTCACTGTTTCAATCTCTCTCTTTCTATCTGTCTCTCTCTTCTCTTTTTTCTTTCTCCCCCTTTCTCTGTTTCTCTCTCTTTCACTGTTTCTCTCTCTTTCTGTCTGTCTGCCTCTCTCTGTTTCTCTCTCTCTCTATTTCTCCCTCATTCTCTTATTTGTTTCTCTCCCTCTCTCTCTCTCTCTCTCTTTCTCTTTCTCTCTCTCTCTCTCTCTCTCTCTCTCTCTCTCTCTCTCTCTCTCTCTCTTTCTCTCTTTCTCATGTACGCTTACCAATTGAATCTGGGGGAACCCAACAGCAGCCCATTCAGAGGCGTAACAATCTTGGGATCAAGCTTTGCAGCTATCTTTACCTTGCCGGAATCCTCATTACAAGTAGTCCTTGACTTACAACTATTCATTTAGTGACCGTTCAAAGTTGCAACGTCACTGGGGGAAAAAAATTGACTTGCGGCCATTTTTCACACAAGTGCCAATTCCAGGAAGCGTTTGATGCTGTGCTTTAGTGTTTAGGGGAAGAAGACATGTAGGCATTCTGGAAGTAACAGGAAAGGGACTCGCAACTCTCTTACCTGTAGCCAACGGGCAACAGGGGGGTTCCAACCTGGCCACCTGTTGGGGTGGGGGAGTCCTTTAAAAAGGAGGGCAACTGTAGAAACGAACCAAAAGAACCACGTGTCTTCCTATTGGCTAGAGATGCCTTTTGCTAAAGCCACAAGAGTTGCGTTCCACAATGCATGAAAGGGTCAGCCAAATCCAGCATGAGACAGGATGGCCAGGGATACTCTAAAATGCCTCCTTCGGGAAGGAAAGTTAAATCCAAAAGAGGAGTGCAGAAAGGAGAAGAGAAAAATGTTCCCCGGGTTGTCGGCCGATTGTTGGAAGTGTGGTAAAGGGATTGGCACATATGTTCACTTATGGTGGACATGTCCGGAAGTGGTTAGATATTGGACGAGGATCCAAAAATGGATAGAGGAAATCCCAGGGTGTTTAGTTGATCTTAAACCATAGATGTATCTGCTTGGCTCCAGGCCTGGAAATATTAAGAGGGGAATATGGTATTTGGTTTTACATATTTTAATGGTGGCAAGGATGGGGTATGCTCAATTTTGGAAGGCAAATCATACCCCGCCGGATGAAGCTATAATTAGGAGAATACTTGATTGTGCTGAAGCAGACACATTGACCAAGAAGTTGAAGGGTAAAGAAGAGACACCAGCATTTCTATCGTGGAATAAATGGTATATTTGGATGGATAAAAGATTAAAGAAATGAGGGTGGCTTGGAGGTTGGTCAAAAATGAAGTGATATAGTTTTTGTTAATGAATAAGCTTTGGAGCTGGATGGTTATAAGAGACTTAATGAGCGGAATATAATTGTTAGTTTAGAAATAGATATAATTTAATCTAATAAGCAGGCATATACATAGAATGAAGGCTACTGCTAAGCTTGTAAGCCGCCCTGAGTCTTCCGAGAAGGGCGGGATATAAATGGAATTAAAATAAAAAATAAATAAAATAAAATAAATTTGAAATTTTTGAAATAGTTTTCAATTTTTCGATTTCTTCGTTTTCTGTATATTGTAAGTGAGTTTTTTTGTTTTTGTTGGTGTATGGTGTGTTTTTAACATGAAATGTAAGTAAAGATTTATTTTATATATATATATAAAAGAAAAAGTGGGCGATGGGCGTCACAAATGCAACATAAATAGCTACAGAAATACATTTGAAGAGGGCATCCCAAGGAGATCAAGGGTTAAGAGAAAAAAAACCCAAGAACTTCCTCAAATTATTTTCAAGCAGAAAAAAAAAATCACCCAGGAAGTAGTGGTTGGGCCATCAGAGGACAAAGGGGTGAATGGAGAGATCTGGGGCATCGTGGAGAAACTGAATGAAAGTTTGGTGAAGCATCAGGCTAGGAACCAGGTGATGGTGAGTTTAGTCCTGCCTTCAGCCTGAAAAACCATTGGGTGACTTTAGGCAAATCACCAGCAGACAATGAGTTCTGGTCCTACCTTGGCCATGAAAATGTTGTTGTTAGTTGCAAAGTTGTGTCCAACCCATTGCGACCCCATGGCCAATGTTCCTCCAGGCCTTCCTGTCCTCTACCATCTTCTGGAGTCCCTTTAAGCTCACGCCTCCTGCTTCAGTGACTCCATCCAGCCACCTCATTCTCTGTCGTCCCATTCTTCTCTTGCCCTCAACCTTTCCCAGCATTAGTTTCTTCTCCAGTGAGTCCTTCCTTCTCATTAGGTGGCCAACGTATTTGAGTTTCCGCTTCAGGATCTGGCCTTCTAAAGAGCAGTCAGGGTTGATTTCCTCTAGGACTGACCTGTTTGATCGCCTTGCAGTCCAAGGGACTCACAGGAGTCTTCTCCAGCACCATAGTTCAAAGGCCTCAATTCTTTGGTGCTCGGCCTTTCTTATGGTCCAACTTTCACTGCCATACATTGCGACTGGGAAGACCGTAGCCTTGACTATACACACTTTCGTTGGCAGGGTGATGTCTCTGTTTTTTAGTGTGCTGTCTAGATTTGCCATGGCTTTCCTCCCCAGGAGCAAGCATCTAAAAGAAGCATGAAAGCTAGCTGGATGATTTTGGGCCAATCACTCTCCTTCAGCCCAACCCACCTGACAAGGTTGCTGTTATAGGGAAAATAGGAGGAAGAAGGAAATATTAGGTATGTTCACCTCCTTAGTTACTTATAGAGGCAGGATTATTTATTTATTTATTTATTTAGCGTATGGCTGGTCACACACCGAATTAAAAGCACTTCATATTTACAAGTTAAAACAGTTAAAACAATTTTTTTTTTAAAAAAAAGAAGCAATTATAAAACCTAAGAGGAAAACAGAAATAACATTTCAGAGTTTAATGTCGAGTTTGGAGATCTAGTCAGTAGCTGCCGTCGTTACGCAGAGGAAGTCCTTAAAATCTCCTGGGTATCTTCTTATTAGTGCATTCCCTCACTGTATGTTGGATAGTCTGTCGGGGAGCCCCGCAGTCACATTGTGCTGAAGGTGTCTTTCCCCATTTATACAGAGAATCGGCACACACCCCATGAGTCGTTCTAATTCTATTGTATGTCACCCATACTTGTCAGGGTAGATTAAATCCTGGAGGTATACTATTAGGATTTCTGAATATGCTCAGAAATATCTTGGGAGGTATAGCTACTCCATGCTTCCATCCACTTTTGTATAGTGCTCTGATGTTCGGCCAGCAGCTTAAGCACTGTGAGGAGTCGTGGATTTCTTGACTTTAATCGACATCTTAAGAGATCAGAGGTATAGGCATGAATGGGTAGAGTGGAGTTTAGGCAGGATAATTTTTTTAAAAAAAAAATTGAATAAGGAGATTGTATTCCTTTCTCTCTTAGAAGCTGTAAGAACAGGGGTCATTCCAGGAACTGATTGGAAAGATAGATCCCCCCCTCTTTGATAAAGTATTTCTTCTTCACCTTGTATAAACCGGGGGATGTGGTTTCAGAAGACCTGATGGTGACCCTCAACTGTGATGATAAGTCGTAGACTACCTGTAATCTCAAAAACTTGGACTTAACACCAGGTTGGAGATGGTTAACCTCCCAAGAGGCATTGCAGAGGACTAGCCGTGGGAACAGAGTAAGTCTCCATCTTCTGCTTGCAAGCCTCCAGTTTAGCTGGTAGGAGAACCCAAACGTTAGATGAGAAAAAGCTTTTGTCCGTTCTCATCTTTGCTGGTGTCTCAGAGTAGCACAATTAGCCTTAGCTCGTGGCGTCTTAAAATCTTTATCCAAGTTCCGAATCCAAGCAGGGTCAACCCTGGTTCATATGTGGATGGGAGACCATCAAGAGTCCTTGTACTGCTGCGATACCAGGAAATTGCAAAGATAAATAAGTAAGTCCTGGAAAACGTGCAGTGACCAAATACATAAGTCCCTTCTGTGTTTTTGTGCAAGCAAAACTCCACAGTTTGTGAAACCCCCGGGAATCAAGCTGGAATTGAGGCCATCCTTCTCTTTTATAGCATTATTCAATTATCATAAACAGTGGGAGGGGAGGAACAGTTAAGCAAAGAAATGAACTGCTGATAAAAAGGATGAAATTATAGCGGGGCAATATTTCAAGGGAACAATCATTCTACGGGTGTGGAAAGGAAGAGAGAACCATCAACACTATTCAGTCCTTATAAAAGGTAAAGTTTCCCCCACACGTGCGTGCTAGTCATTTACGACTCTAGGGGCCGGTGCTCATCTCCGTTTCAAAGCCGAAGAGCCAGCGCTTGTCCGAGGACGTCTCTGTGGTCATGTGGCCGGCATGACTAGAGGCCAAAGGCGCACGGAACGCTGTTACCTTCCCACCGTAGTGGTCACTATTTTTCTACTTGCTTTTTTACGTGCTTTCGAACTGCTAGGTTGGCAGAAGCTGGGATGAGTAACAGGCGCTCACTCTGCTACGCGGCACTCAGGATTCGACCCACCAAACTGCCGACCTTCTGATCGACAAGTTCAGTGTCCTAACCCACTGAGCCACCGCATCCCTTATTCAGTCCTTATATGATTTGGGGGAAAAATTTTTTTCAGGGGGGTGGGCTCTTCTTTTTATGCCTCTGCCTATTTGGCTTATCGGATCCTTTGGACCTTCAACTATGTAGAGAAATGCCTTGTTTGTCCCCTTATTAATCGTCAGGGATTAAATCCTGCAGAGTCTTGTGGTTGACTAATTTTGCCATTGCGTCAACTAGCCTCTTTGTCTGCCGCTGGACTGGACTCTTGGTACATCCAGTAGCTTTTTGGGAGAATTTCTGTGTAGCTTTTTTTTTTTTTTTAAAAATGATCTTTTTAAAAATTTTATTGATGCTCTTTTGCACACATTTTAACCTTTAAAAGATGGAAAAGGGCAAATGGGCACTTTAAAAAAAAACTTGGAGGTTTAAGGTCTCCGAGCTACAAAAGAAGGGTGATCTAATCTCACTTTTTCTTTTATATATATATATGTGAAAATTAAAAGGGACGCGGTGGCTCAGTGGGTTAGGACGCTGAGCTTGTCGATCAGAAGGTCGGCAATTTGGCGGGTCGAATCCCGAGTGCTGCGTAACAGAGTGAGCGCCTGTTACTCGTCCCAGCTTTTGCCAACCTAGCAGTTCGAAAGCACCTAAAAATGCAAGTAGAAAAATAGGGACCACTACGGTGGGAAGGTAACAGCGTTCCGTGCGCCTTTGGCATCTAGTCATGCCGGCCACATGACCACGGAAACGTCCTCGGACAAGCGCTGGCTCTTCGGCTTTGAAACAGAGATGAGCACCGGCCCCTAGAGTCGGAAACGACTAGCACGCATGTGCAGGGGAACCTTTACCTTTACCTTTATGTGAAAATTATACACATTTTGTTATGTTTTTGTTCTTTTACTGGAATGCCTCTGTTCTCCTGTTTCAGGTTTTCTGTGTTAGGAAACAGACTGAGACAGACAAACATAAGACCACAAGGAAGTTGACGATGCATCAGGTATCCATGAAAATGCCCCATTGAAAGCAGAATGAACAAGTTATGGGAATGGTTGAAATTTAAATGAGACACTTGCCATGGGAAACTCTTGACCACAAAGAGGCTGTGGCTTACTCATTAAGATCCTTTTCTAACTCTAAACCTCCATTGGTCCAAACCAAGATTTTTTTTTAAAAAAATCTAGAACAGGTGAGGAACAAGAAAAAACAATCCCAGCAGCTCAGTTCTCAAACGTTAGCAAGCGCCAAGAGTCATCCAAATCCTGTTAACTTTTAGCAGTAACAAAATGCAGAGCTTTGGTGTTTACACAAGGGAGCTTATGAATAAACACCTTCAATGTATCCTTCTATAACCGGATCTGCTGGAGATGCAATTCCAAAATTGCCCACCAATATGACTCCAGGCCACTTAACTTCACATTTTGCTTGCTTGTGTGTGGTCCATAGGTTTGAGCCGTGGTGCCGTAGTGGTTAGAATGCAGTATTGCAGACTAACTCTGCCCACTGCCAGGAATTCGATCCTCTACCAGCTCAAAGTTGACTCAGCCTTCCATCGTTGCGAGGTTGGTAAAATGAGGGCCCAGACTGTTGGGGAAAATATACTGACTCTGCAAACTGCTTAGAGAGGGCTGTAAAGCACTGCAAAGCAGTATATAAGTTTAAGTGCTATTGCTTGTTTGCTCCTTCCTTCCTTCCCTCCCTCCCTCCCTCCCTCCCAGTGGTTAGAATCAGTATCATAGGCTAATTCTGCCCACTGCCAGCAGTTCGATTCTCACTGCCTTCAAGGTGGACTGAAACTTCCATCCTTCCAAAGTTGGTGAAATGAGGACCCAGATTGTTGGGGTCCATATGCTGACTCTGTAAACCACTTAAGAGAGGGCTGTAAAGCATTATACGAAGCGGTATATAAGTCTAAATGCTACTGCTATTGTCTTGAGATGAAAGTATTAGATCTGATGAAAATTTGCCTGGAATCTGAAAAATGCTTTTACCCCATCAGTAAGACAATTCTAACAATGCGGCCTCAGCTGAAAGGCGGTTGCGTGTTTTGGTGTTTTGGCTTTCAGGTCTAAGATTACATTGCACAGGGATGTGCCACCTGCTTTTGGAGTCAAGGAGTAAAAAATTAAAAATAAAAAGGAATGTTTCTCCATTGCGAGTTTGAACTGGCTGAATTGGTTGAACTGGTTGCCAGTTCAAACTAGACAAGCACTCTTTGCTCATTACAGGTAGTCCTTAAGCAAATCAGTGCAGTCGTTAAGTGATTGTGCAGTCATCAATTGTTCCAGATTATCCCATTGGCTACGCATGTCGGAAGCTGGCAAGGATGTAAAGGGTGATCACTCTGGGATGATGCAACTATTGCAAATACATGCTGGGCTGTCCAGCACCCAAACTGTGATCACCTGACTGTGGGGATGCTGCGATGGTTGTAAGTGCAACTACTGGTTGTAAGTCACTTTTTCAGTGGTTTTTTTTAATGATTGCTAAATGGATGGCTGTAAGTCAAAGACTACGTTACTGAACCCTCTCCTTTTACTGGTTCTATCCCAAGTCACTTCCTGCCCTGATTTCCTCCAGAGTGATGGGGGTGGCAGAGCTTCACAGAGTTTGCATCTCTTGAGATTCTCTCTAGAACAAGGCTCCTCAACCCCCGGGCCATGGACTGGTACCGGGCCGCGGCATGCCAGCAACTGGTCCGCACAAACAAGCAAAACCCCATTCGCGAGATGCAGGCAGCCCCCACCGGTCCATGGAAAAACCTCTCTCCACGGAACCGGTCCCTGGTGCCCAAAAAGTTGGGGACATCTGTTCTAGAATACAGGAGGCTGCACAGTCTTCTGTTAAGAGAGTTTTAATTTGGATTGTGGCGCTCAGCAACCCCCCCCCCCCCAAAACTGGCCCAAGGTCACCCAAATGCCTTTGTGCGTAAGTCAGGATCAGAACTCACGGCCTCCCAGAGGTGCTTTTTCAGGAGGCAACTGGACTTCCTTTTTTTTTCTTTCAAGACGTTTCGATTCTCAGCCACGAAGCTTCTTGGATGGGAAGTGAAATGTCTTCAAAGAAAAACGAGAAAGTCCAGTTGCCTTCTGAAAAAAGCACCTCTGGGAGGCCGTGAGTTCTGATCCTGACTTACGCACAAAGGCATCTGGGTGATCTTGGGCCAGTCTGACTCTCTCCGCCCTAAGAAGGCAAGGACAAACTGCTTCCAGAAATGTCATGGTCTCAGTCATGGTTGTCCCAAAGATGCTTTTTCAAAAGGCCACTGGACTTCCTCCTTGGTTTTTCCTTGAAGGCGTTTCGCTTCTCATCCAAGACTCAGGGTCAGCTCAGAGTCAGAACTGAAGAAGCCTCTCGGATGAGAAGCGAAACGTCTTCAAGGAAAAACCAAGGAGGAAGTCCAGTGGCCTTTTGAAGAAGCACCTTGGGGTCCCTTCCAAAATCTTGCTAAGAAATCTATAGGGATCCGGAGAGGTAACCGTGAGCACACAAGATTAACTCAAAGACGCACGCAGAGAATGTGGGAATGTAAAACATCAGTGACCACACCACAATCCCTGTAGTGCTCAGGGTGACTAATGATTGGCAAAACCGAAAAAGAAGAGAGGCAGGGAAAAAAAAAAGTGAATGTTTGCTAAAAGCACTTTGCTGGCAAGGTACCAGAAGCCCACACAAAACCCCAAATTACTGTTTGTTTGTTTTTTAAGGAAGGGAAACCTTTCCAGATAAAAACAGTTGCTGTTTAATTCTAGATTCCTCCTCCCCCTCCAATTTTTTCTTCAGTAACATTTTGAGACTTGTCTGTTTGGGCATGTACTGTATGTGTGTGTGTATCTGCCTTACATTTAATGCCTTTGGGAAGATTCTTTCTCCTTGCTGTGAAAAGCATTCATTTCTCCCCTGCAAAGTGAGGAAGGTGTTATTTCTCCTTTTCTCAGGGAGGGATTATCGAGGAAGATGGGGTGTAACGGGGTGGGTGGGGGTGGAGAAAGATGGAGTCAGGGAAAAAAGGGCCAGTTTCTCACTTAGGATGGCATCAGTCAAACACACCAAGGTGATGGAAAGGCTGAACGATCCTGCTGGCTCTTGCAGATTCCATCTTTGGACCTTTACATCTCAATATGGCCAGGCGGGGAGAAAGAATAATAAAGAACAGCAATGCAATTGTTGCTCAAAAAATGGTAGGTGTGTGTGTGTGTGTGTGTGTGTGTGTAGACTTTGTGTGCATGTGTGTGTGTGTAAGGAGGCATTTGTATGTGTGTGAAGCATACAGCCCTCTATATTAGCCGCTTGCCTTTCTAAAGCCATGTCCTTAATGCACGGGTGTCAAACTCGCTGCATCATGTGACGTGTTGCAACGTATCGCAACTTTTTTTCTTTTTGCATTGCCGGAGCTGGGGTGGGCACGGCCTCCGTATGATGCAACCGGCCCGTGGGCTGGCACTTTGACACCCCTGCTTTAATGTGATGGGGAAACGCCATTAAGCAAACGCCACTAAAGCTGTGTCGACACGGAATTAAATTGGCCTAAATTACAGGCTGTTTTCAGGAACTCTTCCCTCTTTCCTCCTAGCAGATAATATTCGTGTTTGTTGCCCTTTCCTTGGTGCCCACAGAAAAAAGCAGGAGATTTGATGTTCAGGATTGATAGAGAATAAGAAGAGACTGGACGGCCACTCGTCTGAAGTGGAATAGGGGTCCCTTCAAACTCTGTTATTCATTTTTTTTAAAATTCCATTTATATCCCGCCCTTCTCCGAAGACTCAGGGCGGCTTACAAGCTTAGCAGTAGCCTTCATTCTATGTATATGCCTGCTTATTAGGGCTTTCGCCCCCCCCCAAGCGGCATTATTACAAAGTCAGCTTATTGCCCCCAACAATCTGGGTCCTCATTTTTACCTACCTCGGAAGGATGGAAGGCTGAGTCAACCTTGAGCCTGGTGGGACTCGAACCTGCACTAATTGCAGGCAGCTGGTGTTACTTAAGGAGGCATTAGCCCACTGCTCCACCAAGGCTCTTACCTAGTTTGGGGATGAAATGTCTGCAAGGAAACCACCAAGCTCAGAGGGCACAAAAGATGCCACAGTTCAACCCTGAACTACAAATATTCAACTGTATGGAGTCTGTGGACCCCTGAATTGCCTTCCATTTGGACCCACCCTCAACATTTCTTACTTTTGCATCTTCTCTGTTAGGATCCTGTTTTCTCCCTCTTCACTTTGTGATGGACCACCCAACAGGCCCCAGGAATGTAGAGGAGGAGATTAAGACTATTACACAAGTGAGAAGAACCCTGATAGAAAAGATGCCTTCGTCCAAGGGAAGGGAGAGCATTGACAGAAGATGCAAAGGGTTCCACCTTAATAGACATGCGTTGCTTCTGGCAAACTTCCAAGTTCCAAGAAATTATCTTATTAGCAAGGAAATTCATTCCAGAAATTCGGATTTGTGAGAAGGGCGGGTGTGTGTATGTGTGTGTTTCCTGATCCTGCCAGCCTTGAAGAATTTGACATAATTAGATCAAAGCACTAATTACACTGCGGCATCAAGGATGAGCCCTCTTGTACTGATGTATGTGGGATTAATGGTTTGGCTCTTGACCTTTGTATCAAGTGCTATTCAACAGGGGGATGGAGATGCAGAAAACCTCACCTATAAACACTGGTTGAAAAGATCTCCATAGATATGTCTATGGAAATTCTCGGTCATCCAGGTCGTAGTTGTCCCAAAGGGGCTTTTTCAAGAGGCAACTGGACTGCATCCAGTCAGAGCTGAAGAAGCTTCTTGGATGAGAAGCAAAACGTCTTCAAAGAAAAACAAGAAAGGCCAGTTGCCTCTTGAAGAGCGTCTTCATAGATATGTTTTGTCTCAAAGTACTAAGGATGAGGAAGACGGACAAAGGAGAAGAGAATTCTTTTTCACGGAAGAGTCCACATATTGACTTGCCAGGCAGAACTGCCTTGTCTCTCTGAGAAAACATCTATAGACCCCTCACATTCTGGACATTAAAAAAAAAACTATTTCAACTTCTCCCCTCAGAATGTCACTACAGGGCATTGCATACCAAGACAATGAGACACAAAGATAGTTTTTCCCTTGTGCCATCACTCTGCTAAACACTTAAATCCCTCAGCACTGTCTTATGTTTAAAGATTCTTAGGCAGGAAAAATCAAAGATACAAGTACAGATTAGGTGAGACCTGGCTCAAAAACAGTAACTGTGAGAGGGGCCTTGGAGTCCTAGTGGACGATCACTTGACCATGAGCCAGCAGTCTGCAGCAGCAGCCAAAAAAGCTAATGCAATCCTGGGTTGGATAAACAGAGGCACAGAACCAAGATCACGTGAAATATTAGTACCACTTTATAAAAACCCTAATGAGACCACACCTGGAATACTGCAACCAGTTTTGGTCACCGTGCTACAAAAAAGATGTTGAGACCTTGGAAAAAAGTTCAGAGAAGAGAAACTAAGATGATCCAAGGCCTGGAGACTAAAACATATGAAGAACAGCTGCAGGGCCTGGGTTTGGTTAATCTAAAGAAAAGAAGAAACAGGGGTGACCTGATAGCAGTATTCCAGTATTTGAGAAGCTGCCACAACGAAAAGAGGGTCAAATGATTCTCCAAAGCACCAGAGGGAAGGACGAGAAACAATGGTTGGAAACTGATCACAGAGAGAAGCAGCCTGGAATTAAGGAGAAGCTTTCTAACAGTGAGGACAATTAACCAGTGGAACAGCTTCCTTCCAGAAATTGTGGGTGCTCCATCCCTGGGAGTTTTTAAGAAGAGACTGGACAGTCACTTGTCTGAGATGGTACAGGTTCTCCTGCTTGAGCAGGGGGCTGGACTAGAAGACCTCCAAGGTCCCTTCCAGCTCTATTCTATTCTAAGATATTTTGTAGTAGGTCTGTATTGCGATTATCCTTCTCATCTTCTCGTTTTTGTCATCTTCTCATCCTTTCCATCTTCTTCTCATTTTTCCTACTACCTTCTCCTATTGGTATCTTATGATTTATCACTTGTTTGCGTCTTATGATTTATGATTGTATCTTATGATTTATGATCGACAACCTATCACTTTGTTGTTTGTATGTACACCGAGGGCTTATGCACTGGAGACAAATTCCTTGTGTGTCCAAGCACACTTGGCTAATAAAGAATATTCCTATTCCTATTCCTTTAAGAAGGACAGAGACAAAAAACAACAACAATATTCTAACTTCAGTTGCCTCCTAGTGATTAAAGGCTGCAGTGACTTTAGAGGACCATTCATGATTCTTAGGGAGCAGGAGATGCGGTTGGGAGCAGTGAACAATTCTCCACAGAAAGAGAGACAAGTTCAGCCAGAGGAAGACTTCTTTTGATATGTGAAGAAGACTGTGATTAACCCGTCTCTTTTGGCACTTGTAAAATCATAACACGAACAATCGCCCTGTGACGCCCATCCATTTCTAAAACTAGCAACCAAGATTCCTGATGGACAATGATAGCAGCTGGGAAGGAGAACTGTACTGAAATGGGTGTTTGCAAATACTGGCAACATCGCTACAGAATCAGGTGGAATCAAACTTCTCTTGAAGATACGGGCAAGGAACATCTTGATCTGAGCAGAGTCCTTACACATTTTTCTTAATAATAAGACTGTCCTTCGCTTTAGGAATTTAATCAGTACTAAGAGAGAAAGTAACTCCTGCCTCTTTTATTATGCTCTGTTGCGTAGTTACAGTTCAAACAATGGCAAGGCAGTCCTACAGCCAGGATGTCAAAAGGGACTTGCCACTGAACTGGTTCCTGAAAGGACAGACATCTCCCAAAAGAAACACAGTTCCAGAATATCTGAGGCACATGGGCAACCAGGCAAGGACAGTAGCTTGTATGTAAAGATAACACTCATCTTTAAATCCAGACCACATAATGCCTTGCCCAATTACAGACTGGAGGGCAAACTAAAAGAATAATTCATTATAGTGCCTTTAATAATTGAAACATGCCTTTCCTTACCAGTTCTCAGTCCATTGGATGAAAGAGAATCGGCTTTGGAAATGCTTTCAGAGGAGAAGAGAACACGGGTGCAATTCGCCTGGGCAGAGTGGGATTGCGTTTACACTTAATGAATTAGGGCCGTGGTGGCGAACCTATGGCACGCGTGCCACAGGTGGCACGCAGAGCCCTCTCTGTGGGCATGTGCGGCGTCGCCCCAGTCCTAGGCCTTCAGCTGGGTTTTATAAAACCTTTTTGCTTTAAGCCTCTGCCGCCATGTGCAAAAAAAAAGAGGTTCATTCAATCAATCAATCAATTTCAACTTCTCGCGGGGAAAAAAAAGATCTCGCAAAGTTGGAATAGATTGATTGAATTTTTTAATTCCCACCCTGTCTGCAGTTACCACCGCAGCCCTGCCCTCCCAATGGGCCACACTGACCCAATGGGCCATGCCCACCCGGCACCCAACGATTCATAAGCGGGCTTTGGGTTGCAGTTTGGGCACTCAGTCTCTAAAAGGTTCACCATCACTGCTCTAATACTTCTGTTGAATCCCAGTAGAATTTAGATTCTGCCCAGTTTCTTCCTCCAGAGAAATTGCTCCCAGGGAAACTTTCCCAGTTGAGGTTAGAACATAGAATAATAAGAGTTGGAAGGGACCTTGGAGGTCTTCTAGTCCAAACCTGCTGGTCAATCAGGAGACCATATAGTACCATTTCAGACAAATGGTTATCCAGTCTCTTTTTGAAAGCCTCCAGTGATGGAGCACCCACAACTTCTGAAGGCAAGCTTCAGAAGGAGGCTTCAGAGGAGAGAATGCTAGCAGATGGGTCATCTAGCATGCTAAGTGGTGGTGTGTGCAACACACACACACAACCATATGATCAAATTCCCTTTCTTGATCCAGATCATGCGGTGTTTGTGAGACTGCCCCCCTTTTTTTCCTGAAAAACAGTTCAAATCTAGCAAAGCAGGGCAATCCACAGTAGAAGCCTTCTACGTTCTTGTGATCTGGACTATACAGTGTATATAAAAGGTAATGTTCGTGCATCGCTAAACCATAATGTGATTTATAAACCGCAATGGCCAGCGTTTATGCACAGCTATTTCCATTTTACTTACTGAATGTTAATTTTACTCTGTGCTTTTACCGTTCTACATTCTGATTTCGTTTTAAAGTTTGTTAAGTATCTTGAGAATATCATGCACGTATCGCCAATGGCGCCAAGGGTGATAAAGAAGGGGGGATTAAAAAGGCTCCCTTAATCTCTGCTCCCCACTCCCCAAGAATCTGGGGATCAAGGAAGGAAACTATTATCAGGAACAAAACAGCAGCGCTCCAATTCTGTCCCCTTCTTGTTTTTTTAAAAAAATATATCATTTCACTTTGATAGCTTAAAAAGAAGAGGTTTTTTAAAACAAATTATTAAATTTCAACCTAAACAGGGTGCAGTTGAACTGGCCCA
Organism: Vipera ursinii; assembly: GCF_947247035.1. Classification (NCBI taxonomy): domain Eukaryota; kingdom Metazoa; phylum Chordata; class Lepidosauria; order Squamata; family Viperidae; genus Vipera; species Vipera ursinii. Next base: position 8,078,911 of record NC_139524.1, on the reverse strand, counting down.
CTTGTGTCACACAAGAACATTCCTTTTATATAGAATAGGAGAGCTGTGTAGTATATTTAAGGTATGCATATACTAATGCAGTCTTAGTTTGCATCAACAGAAGGATAGTATCAAAAAAAGTGGAGCGATAGTACCCCTTTATATCACACTGGTGAGACCACACTTGGAATATTGTGTCCAGTTTTGGTCATCCTGGTACAAAAAAAACACACAATACTGAAGCCTCAGAAAGAGTTCAGAGAAGAATCACAAAGATAAGGAGAGTGAAGGCTAAACTATACACTGAGCCATTTCAGGAACTATGTCTAGTCTAATAAAGAGAAGAACTAAGGGTGACATGATAGCAGTCTTCCAATATTTGGGAGGCTGTCACACAGAAGTGGGGGGTCATTCTCCAAAGCAACGGAGGGCAGAACAAGAAGTAACGGATGGGAACTAATCAAGGAGAGAACCAACCTATTGCTGAGGAGAAATTTCCTGACGGTCAGAACAATAAATCCGGGGAAAGGCTTATCTCCAGAAGCTGTGGGTGGTTTACAAGAAGAGACTGGACAGCCATTTGTCTGGAACAGGGGGTGGATTAGAAGACCTCCAAGGTCCCTACCAATCCTACTGTTTTCTATGTGGCAGGATACATTGATCTTGACCTGCCTCCCCCCTATGCACACACACTACAAACTCAAGACTTTACATAAGTACATACGTGGCTATGGGTTCCCTCAAAGTGTGCTTGATTTAATCACCAAATTTACCCATTGTGGCAAAGTTGCATAACCCATAAATCAACTCAACTGGCTGGGTTTCTACTACACGCAAAGCCACAAAGAAATAACCAAGGTTAACACTATTAGGTTTACTTAACAGGGAAGAGCCAGCAGCCCAGGTATTGCAACTGATGTGGTTGAATGGGTTATATGTTGTTCTTGTAGAGCTGACATTCATGTTGGTTGGACGTTCCAGGGCTCTTTTTCCATTTGATGTAGAGGTCCAGCTTTCCCAACATGGTGGCCTCCATACTCAATAGCTGGCTGAGGACCATGGGTTTGGGCATCCCTACCCCAGAGGGCAACAGATGTACACCTATAGGAAAGATTTCTTTAGACACACACACACACACACACACACACACACACACAAAGGCATAAATAAATAAATAAATAAATAAATTGCTTCTGTTCTTTCATATTAGGCATTAAAGTGCTCCAATGTGGCTCTTGTGTTTTTGATCTATTTCTTTAATTCACTTTGTGTGTGTTTTTAATCTTTTTATTATTGTTGCTCGGTGTTCTGATTTAGTTTTTAAGCATGCCGAACCATTGGCAAATCACTGGAAAAATCCAGGAGGAGGCAACCCTATTCCCGGGTTGCAAGTCGTTCACGAACTAATTTCGTGGTTTTTTTTCCTTCATAGAGAGAAAACTAATTTCAAAAAGAAAGAAAAGGCTGAGAATTACCTAGAGTCCCCAAAGACTGGAAAATACTTTGATGATGACGATGATTTGCAGTCTCTGATAAAAGCTGCCTGACCTTGTATAACTGAATAAACAAAATAGCTCAGTTTTAACAATGAAGATGGCAATTTTCTCATTCTTCTGCGAGGAATCAATTCAATCTAGCCAGATTTTCCTCTTCCGAGCAAGCTTTAATTGCACACCTGTTGAGCAAGCTGCTGTAGGAGATGACCAGGCTGAGCCTGAGGGAGGGGTCAAACACGTCATAAGTCACGAGTCCCCGCGAGCTCACAAGAGATCTAAGTCCAGCCCACCTTGAATGCCTTTCTTATCTCCCGCTCATTTCCCTTGACTGCTAGTTGGCCAGATTCTTGTAAAGAGCTCATGTTTGCCATAAATCTTTATACTCATTTAAACTGCCTGAATCCCCTGCTTTCCCAGGCGCTTGACACTGCATTGGTTACACTGGTTCAATTCAAGGTGTTGGTTATTACTTTTAAGGCCCTATATGCCACGGGTCTGGGGTATCTGAGGAGCTGTCTCACCCCAATGGGACTAGCCCGTCCACTCGCACCAGTGGAAGAGACCTGCTATGGACCCCACCTGCCACAGAAATTGGGTGGGAGGAATCAAGGAACACTCTACCACTGGAGGTAAGAACCACCCCTTTCCTTTTGGCCTTCCACAAGGATACTGAAACTTGGCTTTGCCAGTTGGCTTGGAATCAACCGGTGGGGCAGTCACCACTGGAGCTAGTTGATGGGGTAAGAAGACCTCATCCCTCTTCCATCGGTCTCACGGTTGCAGGCTTTTTGCATAGTTTTAAAGACCTTACTTTTAATTACTTTTCTATTTGCTTTTTTAATCATCTGTAAGCCACACAGACCCAAAGGTGCTTTTTCAAAAGGCAACCCGACTTGCTTTTGTTTTGTTTTTTTCTTTGAAGACATTTCACTTCGCATCCAAGAAGCTTCTTCAGTTCTGACTGAAAAAGCCCCCTTGGGACAACCATGACCTGAGAATCTCCATAGACGTTAAGCCAACCCAGAGTTGCCTTACAGGTGAGATGGGCCGCATAACGATTTAATGAATAAGCGCATTTAATAAAATAAATTAACGTCCTTCCAAACCGACGGAGCCTTTCTTCAAAGCCTGCATCGTGGAAACATCACTTTAAAAAAAAAAAGATAGACGAATTGTATTTTGCAAATGGCCTGAGGCCTGCAGGAGGGGCTCAACTCAATAAGTCACATTAATTCTGATTGTGAAGGCTCCCAACCATTGATAAATCTCTTTGAAATGGGAGCACTTCCTTCCTCCTTTGGAGGTTAAAAGAAAAGTCTTCACTGCCAATCTGGGGTTGTAACCATGCATGATGACATAATCACACAAATGTCACAATTACCTAACGCACACATTTTGACAGCATTGCTGTAGTTGTCACCAGCATGGAATTTATACAAAAGAGGCAATTTCCTCCCCCCTTCACCCCCCACTTTGCTTTTATAAGTGAGGATGTCAATATGTCAGACATCAAAAAATAAATTCTTTACAGCCTCTGGAGTAAATGTTGATCAGAGGGTATGTGTTTGGAAGCCATGTAAAAGTCCTCGTAATTTCTCTGTGTAAATCCAGTCACTGCTGAGAGTTCATTACTGCCCTTAATTGTTGTGAAGGCGTTCCTAATGTATGGTAAATGAAGCTTAATTGCAAGCATATTGACTTGTTATAATTATCTTGTTACTTAGCAATTAAATCTTTTAGGAAATTAAAGAAGAATTTAAGACTTGCCATAAACAGGTATAAACCCACAGAATCTGAGACTCAGAAGGTGCCCTTAAGAACATTAAGTCCACCCAGCTGTGAGTTTATTTCTTTATTGTGTCTTCCAGTGAATGTTGACTCTTGATCGCTGCCTGGGTAAATTCCTGCGCTTTTCTTGGCAAGTTTTTTTTGGAAGTGTTTTGCCATTGCGACTTTCCTAGGGGCTGAGGGAGAGTTGACTGGCCCAAGGTCACTCAGCTGGTTTCAGGTCTAAGCTGGGTCTAGAACTCATGGTCTCCCAGGTTCCAACCTGATGCTTTAACCACTACACCAAATTGGCTGGTTTTGTTTCTGTTTTTGCTGAGGCAGCAATCCAAATTAAAACTTTCTTCATAGAGAACTGTCCAGCTCCTGCTTAAACAGAATGAACCAAAAGAACATAGAATAATAAGTTTGGAAGGGACCTTGTGGGCCCTCTAGGCCAGCAAGAAATCAGATGGGGCCTCATGACACCTTTTTGGATTAACAAGTCTGATGAAAAGACAGAAGCTCACTTCCTCAGATGCAGACCGGAGGACTGATAGAGGATTTAAATTGGGATGAGGTGGGGGGAGGGAAGGGAGGAGAAGATCAAGCAGTTTTTTTTTAAATTCCATTTATATCCCGCCCTTCTCCGAAGACTCAGGGCGGCTTATAAGCTTAGCAGTAGCCTTCATTCTATGTATATGCCTGCTTGTTAGGGCTTTCACACACACCCCAAGCGGCATTATTACAAAGTCAGCTTAATTGCCCCCAACAATCTGGGTCCTCATTTTACCTACCTCGGAAGGATGGAAGGCTGAGTCAACCTTGAGCCTGGTGGGACTCGAACCTGCACTAATTGCAGGCAGCTGGTGTTACTTAAGGAGGCATTAGCCCACTGCTCCACCAAGGCTTATGCTGATGAAGGCTACCTGTGAGACAGATAGCTAATACCTTATCAATTACCCAGTCTAATGTGTTAAAAACCCATCATGGGGCCACTTTATGCATCCGAGGTAAGAGCTGCAACTCATTAAAATGGACGCTTTTTAGTAAAAGCGGCTGGTTGGAAAAGGTGCTATTAGACGTCTGGCAAAGCTCATTTTTCAGTCCAATCCTTTCTTGCTCTTCTCTGATGCTTTTCTGGTGTCTTTTAAAATATGGAGCTCAGAATGGGACAAAACTTAACACACTGTGGGAAGTCTCCAGAGAAAGAAATATTTTGGGAAATATTAAAAAGGCAGAATATATTTCCCAGATGGACGTGGTGGCTCAGCGGGTTAGGACGCGGTTACAGCAACAGGCTAGAAATGAGAAAGCTGTGGGTCCTGATCCTGCACCAAGGACTCAATTGCACAGATGTAATATATGGGCAGGGACACGGTGGCTCAGTTGGTTAGGACGCTGAGCTTGTCGATCAGAAGGTCGGCAGTTTGGCGGGTGCTGCGTAACAGACTGAGCGCCTGTTACTCGTCCTAGCTTCTGCCAACCTAGCAGTTTGAAAGCACGTAAAAAATGCAAGTAGAAAAATAGGAACCACTTCGGTGGGAAGGGAACAGCGTTCCGTGCGCCTTTGGCGTCTAGTCATGCCGGCCACATGACCACGGAGACGTCCTCAGACAAGCGCTGGCTCTTCGGCTTTGAAACGGAGATGAGCACCGGCCCCTAGAGTCGGAAACGACTAGCACGCATGTGCGGGGGAACCTTTACCTTTATCTTTATATTTCCCCAAAGGATTTTAAAGGCAGAAACCAACACACACACACACACACACACACACACACACACACACCAAGTCTCTCTGCCCCAAACAGAAACCAGGTCTGCAGAAATGCAGATGTGATCATCTTGTCAGAAAGATTGGAGTCAGGAAGCTGGGATTAGAAAGAAAGATCCCTAGAATCAAGAATCCCTCACACCAAAAAATCCAACCGTCATCAGCCACAGTGCCAGGGAAGCAGGATATGACCTTTGGGACATAATAAGACTAATCCACCACCATCAGAATCAGAATACTAGAAAGGCACACTTAGACTCAGGTCAAAATTCATGCCACAGGGACAACTCCAAACAAAAGCCCAGAAGGTATAAAAACCCACTCCTTGTGGTCAACTTTTTCCACAGCCATCTTTCTGTCTGGCTCTCCTCTTCAATAAACTACAATCTAAAGCAGTCTCCATTTTGATTATTCCTGGCTTGGACTGGACCCTGATGAAGATTTTTCCTTCAACAGCACCAAGCTTCTGTCAGGGTGTCCTCAGAAGCCAATTGAAAACTCAAGGTAGTGACCATCATAGAATCATCAGAATGGGACCTAAGAAGTATTCTAGTCCAGCCTCCTGCCCAAATGAGAGATGTTGTATCAACCTGGACAAAAGTTTGTCTGATCTTCTCTTGAAAACTCGCAGTGATGGAACATCCACAGCTTTTGGAGGCGAACTGTTTCACTGGTTAACTGTTCTCATTTTTCCTTAGTTCCAAGTTAGATCTCTCTTTGATGGCCTTCCACTCATTACTTTTTGTCCTGCCCTAGGGAAGATAAATTGAACCCCTCTTCTCTATGCCAACCCCTCAAGTACTCAGTTCTGACTGAATGCTGGGGAATTGAGGATGCTTCTTGAATGAAAAGTGAAACATCAGCAAGGGAAAAAAAAGATATACATAAGTGCATACCTGGCTATGGGTTCCCTCAAGGTGCTTGACGTAATCACCAAATTTACCCATTGTGGCCAAGTTACATAACTGATATTAAGCCATCAATCAGCTCAACTGGCTGGGTTTCTACTACATTCAAGGCCACAAAGAAATAACCAAGGTTAACACTATTAGGTTTATTTATTTATTTTTATTTATTTATTTTGATTTATATACCGCCCTTTTCCCGAGGGACTCAGGGAAGAGCCAGCAGCCCAGGTATTGCAACTGATGTGGTTGAATGGGTTATATGTTGTTCATGTACAGCTGGCATTCGTGTTGGTTGGAAGACCCAGGGCTCTTTTTCCATTTGATGTAGAGGTCTAGCTTTCATCATCAAGGGAAAAAAAGAAAGAAAGAAAGTACAGCTGCTGTTTGGAAAAAAAACACCTCTGGGCCAGCCATGCCTGGATGATGAAAAATCTCCATAGATGTCCTTAAAAGAAATTATCCCAAATTGGCAAACGAGTTGATATTGCTGTCAGTGAAGCAGCATGCTTAGCGAGAGGCCGTCTCAAGCCTGCACAACTGAGAAAATAGATCCTCTCGCTGGCATTGCCCACCTAAGATCAGGAGAGAAGTAGCAGCAGATGCTGAGAGAATTAAGCTAGAGAATGACCCTTGACATCCTTTGAATGGACTTGGTCACAGATCTAGGCACAGCTTGTACGGCAAGAACAAACATTCTTGAGGGTACACAAGAACAAAATCGAATTAAAAGATGGAGGAAGGAGACCACTGAGTGAGGAATAACGTTAAAGGAGGATAGGGCTGAAGGATCTGACCTCTCTTATACTACTTGGAGGACCCTCAGTAGGTTGAGAGTGGGAGGGCCAAAATGTAAAACCGATATGCTCAAGTGGAGGCTCTTAGTGGATAACAACACACTGTGTGAATGTGGAGACACAGAGCCCAACCCACCTGCTGGTATGTCAGCTACTTCCAGAAACATGTACCGATAATGACTTATTTTTGGCCGACAGCAAAGCTGAGAAGGTGGCTTCATTCTAGAAGTTTAAAGGAAGGAGGAGGAGGAGGAGGAGGAGGAGGAGGAGGAGGAGGAGGAGGAGGAGGAGGAGGAGGAGGAGGAGGAGGAGATGATTCCATTTCTGCCCTAGATCAGCAAGCCAGAATACATGCATGGGATAGATGCATGTTTCAAATCAACCCAACCCCCAAATTCTGAAGAGTTGCAGAGAATAAACCTGGTATTTTACAGAAATCTGAAAACAGACTCCTGGCAATATATTTGGCATTTCCAAAGATGCAGACAAAGGCTCTTAGCTAACATGGAAAGAGTGCAATAAGCACTTTTTTGTTGTTGTTTGGGACTCCGAAAGATTACATTATTCGCCCAGGGAAATATTTCATACCATTCCGGTGTGGCTTTATGGCTTTTTCATTATGCTGCTTTGTAATGTCTGTTTGCTTGACTCCACGGATGATGCACGACAGCGAATGTGAAGAGAGGGGAAATAAACACAACTTGATAATTGATTGATAATATTCTGCCATGTCGAAAGTGGATAGCTTTCCATTATTCAAAAAGTGTGAATATGGGGAAATTCACAGCAGGTGGGGCCCAGCAAGTAAAAAAAAAACAAATTTTGTCCAGGGTCTATAAAAGCGATGGCAATTGCATTGTTTATTCTGGAGTTTCACTCATTGTTTCTCAGTCAAATGTTTCTCCAGGGCTTATTGACAATGAACTAAAACAAGGCTAGACTAATTTACTTAATATATTTGTAAAATAATGAATAGAATAGAATAGAATAGAATAGAATAGAATTATAGAATAGAATAGAATAGAATAGAATAGAATAGAATAGAATAGAATAGAATAGAATAGAATAGAATAGAATAGAATAGAATAGAATAGAATAGAATAGAATAGAGCAGAGCTGGAAGGGACCTTGGAGGTCTTCTAGTCCAGGGCTTTTCAACCTTTTCACCCATTGTACCACTTTTAGGATATGGCAACATCCGAGTACCACCAGTCGCCTAGCAAGGTGTCAAAAACTTGACCAAAAAAAGAGGAAAAAAGTGATGAAGTATAGGTAGTCCTCGACTTACAACAGTTCGCTTAGTGACTGTTCGAAGTTACAATGACACTGAAAAAAGTGCCCCCCAAGCCACAGCCAGGCAAGACACCTGCCTGCCCGCCCGCCCGCCCGGCGGCGCTCTTCCTCCTGTCCAAGGTTTTCATTGTAGTGAGCATTTCTGTTGAGGATTGGCAGCAGGGTGGGGTGGGGGGGTATTTGGTTTTTATTCCCCCCATCTGCTGGGTGGTTGCAGCAGATTTTGGTCATTTCACATGACCCTGGGACCCTGTGACTGTCATAAATATAAATCAGTTGCCAAGCATCTGAATGTAAATCACAAGATGCTGCAACATTCCAGCTGATCGGTGCTTATTTTGGGCTCAGAAGCACCAGGATCAGCGCTGAGCTCCAGCTGGAGCCTGGCGCTGATCCTGGCGCTTCCGCTGAGCCCTGACAGCCCTGCACCTCCAGCCGTCTCTCGCTCAGGCTTGTGTGGTGCTGCCACCAGTTCAGCTCATTCCTCTCCCCCGCTACTACTTTTCTAGAATGGTCGCATACCACCTGCCAGGTGCCAATGTACCACAGTGGTACCTTTACCACTGGTTAAAAAGCCCTGCTCTAGTCCAGCCCTCTGCTCAAGCAGGAGACCCTATGCCATCTCAGACAGGTGAATGTCCAGTCTCTTCTTTAAAATCTCCAATGATGGAGCACCCAGGATTTCTGGAGGCAACTTCTGTTCCACTGATTGATTGTCCTCACTGTCAGGAAGTTTCTCTTTAATTCCAGGTTGCTTCTTTCTTTGATCAGTTTCCAACCATTGTTTCTCGTCCTTCCCTCTGTGCCTGGAAATCAAAGGGAGAACAATGACTGCAGGTTTAACAGCAGCACTTTACCTGCTTAAGAATAGAGTATCTTGAATATATACTGTATATATACTGAATATATACTGTATATGGGATTTTCAGTGCTCATTTTTGTACTTGCAAGAATAAACTTGTGGAGGTTGAGCCAAAGCTATTAACCTGGTTAATAGCTCGATTCTGAGCTTTCCAGAGTGATATCCTTTGGGCTACCCCATAATAGCCCTTGATCCATTAACTACCCACCTAGTTGTTTGAAAGCAGGCAAATGCAAATAGGTCAATAGGTACCACAGGTGGGAAGGTAACCGCTCTCTGTGACGTCACACCGGCCACATGATCACACGGAAATGTCTTCGGACAGCGCAGGCTCAATGGCCTTGAAACAGAGATGATCACCGACCCCAGGAATAACTAGCGGAGTAAAAGCCACAAGGACTCCTCTGCCTTTACTCAGAGGGCATCCTAACGGACCACCCAGAGAGCCGCCATAGAACAAATGCAGAAAAATGGAACATGACTTAAAAGATCCAGTTGCTGCACTTCTCAAGTGCTGCCAGGGTGAGGAAACTGAAATAATATTTTGAGGAGTGGGTCCATGTGCCAGCAATAGAACATTTGCTAAAAAGACATCCTGAAGGCTAACTCTCTCATAAAGCTTCTGGATCGAACTGAAGTTAAAAGATCTGCAGCGGGATGATAAACAACTTGGCAAGTCTCAGTGCAATTTACTTCAAAAATCTGTCTTACTGAGATAAAATGGAAACGGTGCATGGGGGTGGGGGGTGAGGGACAGAGACTGACCCTCAATTTAATATACTATATACATTGAATATGTTGTATGTGCATGGAGAAACCTTGAGAGACACCCCCCCCATTTGTTAAATCTGCCACTTATCTCCCTCTGTGATTAAAAATGCCACACTGAGTAACGTATCCAAAGGGGAGGGGAGATGGCAAGCTAATTTGCATTTTAATGAATTTTTAATTGAAGCAAAAATCTGTTGCTTCTCTTTAAAAGATTTGCTGTTGACTTGGCGCGCCATGCTGTCAAGAGCCAAGTGGGAGCTTAACGTGATAGAAACAATGATAACTTCAAACTTAATTAGATTCAGGAGCATGTTTGGTGCATTAAGAAGGAATATCTGGATGAGAGCCGACTTCCGAATTCTCAGTGTCTGTTGAGGTGTGTGGATAAGTGGAAACAGCGAACGCATGTTCTTGATTTTAATGCAGTGGCTTGTGAGCACGTGACAGAATGTGTGGACTAACTGGATGGGCGATCTATTTAACACGAGAGTCTCTCTTTCTTCAAATGCCATCCGATTGATGCGGTTCCATTCATATTTGCTTGTTTTCCCTGAATGCAACTAATTTTCCTATATCCAGATTGTACAATCTGGAGAGGGGAACGGAAGGCTGTGCTTGAAAACGTATCCCCTGTAATTACTCCACTCACCTGGGAATGAGGAGGAAAGGTGAAACCAAGAGAAGGAGAAGGAGGGGGGATGGAGACAGAGAAGGAGAAAGAGAAGGAGGAGGAGGAGGAGGAGGAGAAGAAGAAGAAGAAGAAGAAGAAGAAGAAGAAGGAGAAGGAGAAGGAGAAGGAGAAGGAGAAGGAGAAGGAGAAGGAGAAGGAGAAGGAGAAGGAGAAGGAGAAGGAGAAAGAGAAGGAGAAAGAGAAAGAGAAGGAGAAAGAGAAGGAGGAGGAGGAGAAGAAGAAGAAGAAGAAGAAGAAGAAGAAGAAGAAGAAGAAGAAGAAGAAGAAGGAGAAGGAGAAGGAGAAGGAGAAGGAGAAGGAGAAGGAGAAGGAGAAGGAGAAGGAGAAGGAGAAGGAGAAGGAGAAGGAGAAAGAGAAGGAGAAAGAGAAGGAGGAGGAGGAGGAGGAGGAGAAGAAGAAGAAGAAGAAGAAGAAGAAGAAGAAGAAGAAGAAGAAGAAGAAGGAGAAGGAGAAGGAGAAGGAGAAGGAGAAGGAGAAGGAGAAGGAGAAGGAGAAGGAGAAGGAGAAAGAGAAGGAGAAAGAGAAGGAGGAGGAGGAGGAGAAGAAGAAGAAGAAGAAGAAGAAGAAGAAGAAGAAGAAGAAGAAGAAGAAGAAGAAGAAGAAGAAGAAGAAGGAGAAGGAGAAGGAGAAGGAGAAGGAGAAGGAGAAGGAGAAGGAGAAGGAGAAGGAGAAAGAGAAGGAGAAAGAGGAGGAGGAGGAGAAGGGGAAGGGGAAGGGGAAGGAGAAGAGAAGGAGGGGAGATGGAGATAGAAAAAGAGAAGGAGAAAGAGAAAAGGAGAATGAGGAGGAGGGGAGATGGAGACAGAGAAGGAGATGGAACAGAGAGGGAGACAAAGTAGGAGGAGGAGGAGAAGGAGGAGGAGAAGGAGACAGAGAAAGAGAAGGAGGAAAAAAAGGAAGATGGAGACAGAGAAAGAGAAGGTGAAGGAGAAGGAGGAGAAGGAGACAGAGAAAGAGAAGGAGGAAAAGGAAGGAAAATGGAGACAGAGAAAGGGAAGGTGAAGGAGAAGGAGGAGGAGGAGGAGGAGACGAAAGAGAAAGAGAAGAAGGAAAAGAAAGGAAGATGGAGAGAGAGGGGGAAGGAAGGAAGGGGAAAGAAAGAGAAGATTCTTGACTTATTTCAACAAGTTGCGAAACCTACTCAGTGAAACCAGGGTCAGTCCTAGCAATGGCTTGGTCGACTATTGGTGAGTGGACATTGCGGCCCAATAGTCCTACCTCTTGCACGTTCTCCAATAACAAACACTAGTGAGTAACGGATATGGTAGATAGTATCATATGTGACATTGCTATAGCATTTTTCTCGTCTTTCTCTTTACATTTGAAAGGAAACAGATTTTCTTTTTTTCCCCCGAAAGGGAAGATTGTTTTGACTCAATTATCCTGGGCAGATTGTGGATCCTTGCAGTGTTACTCAGTGGGCCAAGGAGCGGGTATACATGTTCTGTCTTCAGCAGTGCCCACACGAGAGTTCATCAAAGACTCTCCCTGACCACATGTTTTGTGCACCAATTTTGACTTTTTTTTAGTTCCTCACCCCCCCAGTCCCCCCCCCAAAGGCCCTTGCTTGTCTTTCATGTTCAGATCCTCCCTCTGATTTTTCCCACTTCCTGCCATCCACAAAGGAAGAAAGGAAGAAGGAACTACACTTTGAGAAGAGGAGAAAAAGCATGTACAGACAGTCTTCAACTTGCCCTACTCTTTGTTTCCGGACCGTTTGAACTTTACAACGGCGCTGAAAAAAAGTGACTCGGGACCCTTTTCACCCTTACGACTGTTGCAGCAGCCTCAGGGGTCATGTGACAAAATTTGGACGCTTGCAACCGACTCGTAGTTATGACGGTCGCGGTCTCCCGGGGGTCATGGGATCATTTCTGCAACCTTCTGAAAAGCAAAGTCAGTGGGGAAGCCAGGATGACTTAACTAACCAGGTCGCTAACTTAACAACTGCAGGGATCCACTTAAGAACAATGGCCACAAAATGGGGGCAAAACTCACTGGACTGTCTCGCTTGGCAATGGAAATTTGGGGCTCAATTGTGGTCGTAAGTCAAGGATTACCTGTAGCTATAGGGTGGGGTGTCCTGGGTGCTCTCTGAGCTTGCTTGTTTTCTTGCAGACGTCTCATTACCCAACTTGGTAACATCATCAGGGCTAGAAGGGAGCGTAATTGAGGGAGGGAGGGAGGGAGGGAGAGAGGGAGGGAGGGAGGAAGGAAGGAAGGAAGGAAGGAAGGAAGGAAGGAAGGAAGGAAGGAAGGAAGGAAGGAAGGAAGGAAGGAAGGGAATATGGGGTCCTTGCTGCTCTCTGAGCTTGTTTTCTTGCAGACGTTTCATTACCCAACTTGGTAACATTATCAGGGCTAGAAGGGAATGGAATTGAGGGAGGGAGGGAGGGAGAGAGGGAGGGAGGGAGGGAGGAAGGAAGGAAGGAAGGAAGGAAGGAAGGAAGGAAGGAAGGAAGGAAGGAAGGAAGGAAGAGACTATGGGGTCCTTGCTGCTCTCTGAGCTTGTTTTCTTGCAGACGTTTCATTACCCAACTTGGTAACATCATCAGGGCTAGAAGGGAGCGTAATTGAGGGAGGGAGAGAGGGAGGGAGGGAGGGAGGAAGGAAGGAAGGAAGGAAGGAAGGAAGGAGGGAAGGAAGGAAGGAAGGGAATATGGGGTCCTTGCTGCTCTCTGAGTTTGTTTTCTTGCAGACGTTTCATTACCCAACTTGGTAACATCATCAGGGCTAGAAGGGAATGGAATTGAGGGAGGGAGGGAGGGAGGGAGGGAAGGAAGGAAGGAAGGAAGGAAGGAAGGAAGGAGGGAGGAGGGAGGGAGGGAGGGAAGGAAGGAAGGAAGGAAGGAAGGAAGGAAGGAAGGAAGGAAGGAAGGAAGGAAGGAAGGAAGGAAGGAAGAGACTATGGGGTCCTTGCTGCTCTCTGAGCTTGTTTTCTTGCAGACGTTTCATTACCCAAACTAGGTAACCTCATCAGTGCTACCCGTAGTTATGGCTCTACTATGAGTCGCAAAGAGGAGATCTTGCTACTAAGAAGTCAAGAGAATTTTCCTTTGCTTGGAGAACTGCCCTCCCCAGCCTTTCCCCCCCCCCCGACCACAGATTTAGTGGACAGTTCCAAATGTTTATTTCCCTACGACTCCGGTTTAAATCAGAAAGAGGTGCATTCCCGGCCCCAGCTTCTCCTGGGGGGGGGGGTCACCGAGGTTGGCTGCTTTGTGAAGAAGCGCCAAAGAGACAGACAGAAACCTTTTGTGTACTGACATAATGAAGAGCGAGCACCAGCACTCTGCTTCTCTCATGTGGAACCGAGCAAGGCTGGCATTTCAGGGAACAAAGAAAGCCGATTAAGGTTTGGAACGGAGAAGCCCCAAATGGGCCAAGTGAAGCTGGCAACCCCTTGGCGTGATTGCCATGGCTTAATTAGGGAAGGCAGGGGAGGGGGTGGTGGTTGCGGACCACAGTAAGGGACGAAGGTCGCTCTCTTGCAATGGGCTCATCTTTTTCTCTCCATTTTATGGGATCTCTCCTTCAGATTCTTTCTTCCCTCCGCTGGTTCCGCTGCTGAGGCTTATTAGCTCGATTACTATTAGGTCCAAAAAGGACCTTTCTGGGGGGGCAGAGGACGAGGTCAAAAAATATGCCGTGGAATTGCTTAGCAACCCAAAGAGGGGTCTTCTCAACTTTTGGCCATCACAAAGATCTCCTCTTTTTCCTTCCCTGGAGAAATGTCTGCAGCGTAGCAGCTGAGATAAAGGGAGAACAAAGTACTTACAGGAGTTGCATTTTCTCCCTACCCACATCCTACCCATTTGTCTCCCTCCCTCTCTCATGTCTGCTTATCTGTCTGTCTCTATCTCTCTATCTATCCATCCATCATTATTTCTTCTTCTTCTTCTTCTTCTTCTTCTTCTTCTTCTTCTTCTTCTTCTTCTTCTTCTTCTTCTTCTTCTCCTCCTCCTCCTCTTCTCCTCCTCCTCCTCCTCCTCTTCTTCTTCTTCTTCTTCTTCTTCTTCTTCCTTCTTCTTCTCCTCCTCCTCCTCCTCCTCCTCCTCCTCTTCTTCTTCTTCTCCTCCTCCTCCTCCTCCTCCTCCTCCTCCTCTTCTTCTTCTTCTTCTTCTTCTTCTTCTTCTTCTTCTTCTTCTTCTCCTCCTCCTCCTCCTTCTCTTCCTTCTCCTTCATCTCCTCCTTCTCCTCTCCCTCTTTCTCTTCCATGATTTATGAGGAACAACTGTAAGCTAGGTTGAAAGGAAGTGATTGGATAAATGTACCTCTCACGATTTTATTGTAGAGATAAATTCAGGTCAACTGTGTAGGAAAGGCACCAGAGTATGTAATGGTATGCGGGAATGACCTTGGTAGACCAGAGAGAGTGTCACAGATGGGACAATCAGTCTGTAAATGGAATCTCAGCCCCCAGAAGGAAAGAGGGCATGGGAAATAGTTTGCACGGAACCCTCCCTATTTTCCCAGAGAGCAAAAGAAAAGGGGGCGGGGGAAATACTTCCATCCCTGCAAGAGTCTGTTACTGAAACCTTACAACAAAGATAGAGCTAGCTCTTCTGATTGTGCTTCTTGTCTGGACTACCTTTCAGGGTTAACAGCAGCATGTAATGCTATGAACTGCACGCAAGGATAATTCCTCACGCCTCTTTTTAAGGCCCATTAAAATAGGCCTTTCGAAAGGTTTAAGAATAGGCTTTACTTTGTGCAAGAAACTTCATCACCTTTTTATAGCCAACAACCAGGTATAAATGAAGAGTGGAAAGACATCACATTTTGGATACACCTTTTGATCGCCTTCCTGTCTTGCTTCTATGGAATACCAATAAAGGAGAATATTTGTAGCTCAGGGTTGAATTGTGGCGTCCTCGGTGCTCTCTGAGTTGTCTTGTTTCCTTGCGGACGTTTCATTACCCAAACTAGGTAACATCATCAGTGTTAGTCTCTAGACTAGCTAGACAAGCAGTAGTCTAGTCACTAATGTTAGCTAGACTACCACTGATGATGTTACCTAGTTTGGGTAATGAAACGTCTGCAAGAAAACAAGCCAGCTCAGAGAGTGCCAAGGATGGAAATCTTCCATCCTGTAATTTTAGGAACTGGAGTTAGATTAGGCCAGGGGTAGGCAACCTTGGCTCTTTTATGACTCGTGGACTTCAACACCCAGAATTCCTGAGCCAGCATGGCTCAGCTTGGAAACCTCTCCCTCCCCTCAGCATGGCTGGCTCAGGAATTCTGGGAGTTGAAGTCCACGAGTCATAAAAGAGCCAAGGTTGCCTACCCCTGGATTAGGCTTTCCGCTTTGTTTTTCTTCTTTTGGCTGTTTCCTGACTGGCAGGCCTACTGTTCTACTCTCTGATTTGATCTTGCTTCTGACCTTTGAATGATTCTTTCCTTCACTTGTCCTGAATGACAATAATTGTCTTCTAACACAGGGGTCCCCAACCCCCGGTCTGTGGACCGGTACTGGGCCGCAGCATGCCAGCAACTGGTCTGCACAAACAAGCAAAGCCCCATCCGTGGGATGCAGGCAACACACAAAACCACGCACCCTCCAGTCCGAGGAAAAATCTCTCTCCACGGAACGGGTCCCTGGCACTCAAAAGGTTGGGAACCCCTGTTCTAAGATACCAAGAGGAGACCAAAGTGAAATGGCTGTTAAGGAACATCAGCAATGCAAGACTCAAACCGAAGGACACGGCCAACAAATGAAAATAGTACTTTTAATGTCATTTACAGCAAACAGTACAGTACTTAATTTCACGTCATCACAGATTTCTAAACTCATCTGGAAAATATAAGCTTGCAAAAATACAGAATGCGGTACTCAAAATATACTGAGCACAGCCTTCCCCCTTTTCTCTCTCTCTCTCTCTTTTTTGTCTCTTTCAATCAGACACACGGTAGGATTGTTCTCATTGTTTAAATAAATCTCTCTCCTCTTCCCTTTCCCCCTCCACCCCACCCCCCAAAAAAAATATCTCCATCCCCAAAATTAGCACGTTAAAAATTGGAAGAACTTCTTTCAAGTGATAAATGAGCCAAAGCATCAACTCTCAAGGGATTATTTGGATATTCTTTGGAAAAAGAAAAAAAAAGCCTTTTGAGACATGATCAATTAAAATTTTTAAAAAATCAGCATACTGTGCTGTTTATGGGGACAATTAAATAGCAAAGATGAATGTTAGGCCTCTAGAAGGGGAAAAAAAGAGAGAGAGGCTGAAATGTGTTACTAGACTTAGTGCTTCAGTCTGGATTTGTTTTCATAAATTAGTTTATAATAAGGACAATAGCTTGGAACACGCCCTATTCCATTGCGAAAGGAAACCAGTAAAAATTAACATTTGTGTTTTCCGCTGCTCCACCCCATGCTGTACACAGCAGCTTAAGAACTGCTATATTGTTATTGTTATTACTGCATTATTATTTCTAAAACTACTATCTTTATCCACAGTAAATCTATCAGGTTAGTTGAGATGCATGGAAGCAGTTCCTTGTCTTGAGATGGGCCTAGAACAAAGAAGATGGGAACTTTTCAAAGTTCCATTCTTTTACAATGTTAACGCGATAGACATCAATTACTCTTTGTATAAAAATGGAAATCCTGATCCAAACGTAGCTGGGGGAAAAACACAACAACTCAATTCTGCAACCATAAAAATAACTCAGTTCCCATCATGCCTGCTATTGCATCTGCTGGCTTATTTATCTTTCTTTCTCGCTCTATGTTTGCCAGTTTTGGAAGCGTGGGGGTAAAGGAGTTACGTTAAAAACTTTATTCAAAGTTGATTTTGTCCATCTTGGTAAAATGTTTCCCAGTTTGTGGTATCTGCAACATAAGAACGGGTAGAAACGTGCATTTCAGCGGATGCAAGCTGAATCCTGGGGAGATTTGTGGTGAGCAACCAGATCCAGGCTGGCATACCCAGATGGATCAGTAGATGACAGCAGAGAGACCCAGGCAGCCTTCTTGGCTGCCCTCTGGTGTTCCTCTAGTATTCTCAACTTCAGCAACTAAATTTCAGTCCCTGAATTTTCCAGCATGCTAGCTGGGGAATTCTGGGAGTTGAAGTCCACCCATCTTAAAATGGAGAT
This sequence comes from Vipera ursinii, assembly GCF_947247035.1. Classification (NCBI taxonomy): domain Eukaryota; kingdom Metazoa; phylum Chordata; class Lepidosauria; order Squamata; family Viperidae; genus Vipera; species Vipera ursinii. Next base: position 8,061,478 of record NC_139524.1, on the reverse strand, counting down.
TGAGAAACACTGCCATGGACTTGATATAGTATTACATTCTAGAGATTTCTGCATATGCCTTGGAAGCAATTTTGTCTTTGAACTGCTTTGGTCATGCGTGCACCAGAAACTGCTTAAAAGCAAGCATCAGGAAACACCAGCCCAAATCCACCACGCAGGAGCTTTTCAAGGTGGGATATTCAGCTTCATTTCTTAATGGGGGTTATGCAAGGGGTAAAAGCCAGCTAGGTCAGTACCTGCCAAATTTGGCTGGCTTGCAGAAGCAAGCAGGGCCAGATCAGCTTAGCGCACATACGGGAGATAATTAGGACATCTCAAGAGCTATACATTAGAGTAAAAAATAAATAAACGAGAAAACACCCCAGTACGGAGCAAATCACTTATGTACTGTTGCAACCAACAACCAACCCAAAATTAAGATGGAGATGTCTACGAAATCGTCAGATGTTCAGCTCAGCTAAAAGTCTTCTTTTTTTTAAAATGCAAGAACTGAAGGTAACTTGGCTAAGAGTCTAGTTAGTACTTGAGACACAACATAGTAGTAGAGGTCAGGTGGAACTATCAACTTCTCTTCATAGCATTTAGGGATGTTAAAGGCCTTTTCCTCCCCGATGACAAGAATATCCTCAATACTTGCTGCAGTAGGGCAGCGGTAAGAAGTCCTTTTTTGGGGTGGATGCGCCAGTTCTTTCAAAGAATGCTCTTTGCAAGGATGCTGTGACTGTGCTCACAAAGGAAAGCCACAGCTGGCAGAACCAGTTGTGAAACCCGCATCCTCGAAAAGCGAACGGGCACATCCAAGGAGAGGCAGAAAGCTCAGACAACACCCCTACGGACCCAAAACTTTCTTTTCCCCCACATCCTCGGGACTTGTGAAATGTTTGCAAGATGCTTAAGGATGCCGAAGCAGTTCTGAGAAAGCCACTGAAACACCAACGCGAGGGAAAGAGAAGCATCGGCATGGAAAATGAGGACTCCACCTCCAATCGATACATTTCTTATTGCTTAGAACCCACATGGCATTATGGCACTGAAGACTGATGAGTTTTTCCTGGGGCAGATGGAGTGGAACGAGGAGGGGCAGATGTCTTTTCCATCCTGCCCTTAAAAAGATAAAATAAAAAAATAAAAAAATGAAACAAAAAGATAAAACTGGCACATTTTGACTGGCACTAAAATGATGGATTTAATATTGCCACAAACTGGCCCTGGTGGCGCAGGTCTTAGAATACAGTATTACAGGCTAACTCTGCCCACAGCCAGGAGTTCGATCTTGATCGGCTCAAAGTTGACTCAGCCTTCCGGCCTTCTGAGGTTGGTAAAATGAGGACCCAGACGGTTGGGGTGGGTGGGAAAAATGCTGACACTGCAAACTGCTTAAAGAGGGCTGTCAAGCACTATGAAGCGGCATATAAGTCTAAGGTCTATTGCTAGCTTGTTCCCCAAGAATGTTACATTGATTCTGCAGGAGTGACATAGCCAAGAGTTTTCTTATTGCTGCGGAGCTCCAAAATACACAGACTTGTGTCATGTTCAGGTGGGACACTCCTGTCCACGCAGCCCTCCATATTCAGTGGTCTCCAGAGAAATTAGAACTACAAGTCCCAGAATTCCTAGCCAGCAGAAAATTTGACTGGAGGGAGACATTGGGGAGCTGCGGTTTCAACACTTGGAACATCTACTTCAGAAATTTTGAATCTTAGTGCATCTTTAAATAGATTATAGTATTTTAACCAAGGTATCTACAGATGGTTCTTAACTTCTTATAGTTGCCTTCACCTAGTGGATGATATTGTTGTATTGTGGATGATTATTACGATTATTTCACACTTCTGCACGCTGGTGTCCTCTTGTTGGAACTATTACAGTTCCCTGAGGATTCAGCCGGTTTGGAACTGGGTGAAGCTGAGTTAATTCAATTTATAGCCTAGTTTTCCATATTTCAACAAATCATTCCGTAACATAATGAAAGACATGAACAATGATAATTAAAGACAAAAGCTCCATTTCAGTTTCGCTCCAGAAAATGTCATTTGAAGGTTTACAAGCCCTGTTTGATTTATGCCAGTTGCACTTATATCGAATCTTTGCTGACATCTGTGATGATCCACTGTGTAATCTTGGATCTTGAATGCGTAGGACCAACAAATAAAGCCAACAGAAAAAGCCCACAGTGTATCCCTAATGATCTTTCTAAGCAAACTGGGATTCCATTCAGAAAGTTCACCCTCTCCGGTGTTACAAATGGTAGGGAAGAGCAAAATCAATGTTGTTAGCCCTGTCTTCCACGCTGGGGACTTTGGTATTGACTTTTCTGAACATTCAGCACTCATGGGGCCTTGCTCCACTTGTTGAGATTCCCTGCATGGTTTCAAATCTTCCACCGGATTTTCCACCCTTGTAAGCATGCAGGAACCCTCTTGTCCACAAAGCAGAGCAGAGCGAAACAGAGAAAGGAAGGAAGATGGTGGACCCAAAGGTGTTGTCCATAGCCTTCTGGTCTTAGGAAAGGGCGAGTGAACTTTTGAATTCACCTTGGTGTATCATGAAGTCGTGCCTTACTCATCAAGCTTTCATTCACCCCTTTGCTCATTCACGGTGCATTGATTCATTCAACTTCTATACCACTACATTCTTACTTTAAGCAAGTCTTAAATGAGCTACCGCCTGCGTTCATGTTGTTAGGAGAATTAAACTGGATCACCCCAAATATATTTCTGTCTTTTAAGAAGCGGGGAATACAAAATTAAAAAGAATGTTATGTAAGAAGTGGCCAGCCATTCAGAAAGATGAGAGAGAAGAGAAGGAGAGCAAAATGAGGACCCAGATTGTTGGGGGCAATTAAGCTGACTTTGTAATAATGCCGCTTGGGGGGTTTGTGTGAAAGCCCTAATAAGCAGATATATACATAGAATGAAGGCTACTGCTAAGCTTGTAAGCTGCCCTGAGTCTTCGGAGAAGGGCGGGATATAAATGGAATTAAAGTAAAAATAAAATAAAAAAAGAGGGAGAGATTGGATTAAAGGAAAATACTGGATCATATTTAAAGCCCTTTTGCAAACCAGTTATTCTTTTTTTTTAATGGGTTGTCCGAGCTTCTATATCCTCATCAAGAAGAGCTGGATCAGAATGTGTTATGTGTTTGTCTGAATAATATAATAATAATAATAATAATAACTATCACTGGAATCCAGACAATTATGTATTTCTTTCGGGGAATAGAAAAGTAGAGGAATACGTTGGAAGAGATTCGAAGTTCTAGAAGAGTAAACCTTGTGGCTACAACAGATTAGACCAGCTTTTTCACAATTTGTGGCCTTCACATGCCAATTTGTGACCTTCACAATGTCCACCACTCTACAGCCAGTTAGCATTACAGGAGCAGTTCTTCTTCCAATAAACTACATTCTTAAATGCAAGAAGGGCATTTTGCGATAGCTACATCAGGAAGTGTTTAGCATTAATACAGAGTCAGGGTCATCCATGGGGAGGGGTCCAAAAGTCAAAATGGCAGACCTGACTGCATGCCTGGAATAACTTTTTTTTTTTTGGACTGACCCCTTCTTCATTCCCTGAAGATGCTTTTCATGGAGTCCCAAACAACTCTTCCAGCCCAGCATTCTACAATTTCATTTTCCTGGAATTGCCTATTCAGGTTTTACATTTACATATATTTGGAGTAAATTTGGAAATTATTTATGTATTTAGCTATGGCAGATTTGGAAGTTGAAGAACAACAACAGAAGAACTCTGAAGCATTACACAAATAAGGTTTTCACGCCTCTTTCCTAAGTCACAGATCAATCTAGATCACTCACTCCACAGATAACACCCCTGCAGTCAATCTTCTTGGTGCCTGTCCCCCTCCTCTCTTACTTCCTCCCCTCAAGCCACTTTTAGGATAATTTTTCCTGGTAATTATGGTTTTTTTTCTCCTCCCACCCCCCCCACTCTTGTATTAAATATATGTTCCGGTGGAGTGACATTATAACACTTATTAGTGGAAATGACTTCAAAGCTATTGTGTCTGCTTCAGAAAAATTCTCCCTTTGCCTTTTAGCTAAATGGAGGGGAAGGGATTTGCATACAACAACAACAAAAAAGCACCCCATTATTGGCTCTTCTTTATTTTTAAAGGCTATTTTTCATTGCTTGGTGACATTGCTCTAAATGACCACACCTCTCCATTCACAATTAACGTTCCTGCATAACTGGCAATGTGGACCTGCAAATTTTGGACTGCCTTTAAAAAAAAAAAGAAAGAAAAAATAAAAAGAATCCCACACAAAGTACCCTAACACTGAATCCCCTGGAGGTTTTCCAGGCAGTTTGCCAACTCACAAGTCATCTTACACAGTGGCTTAACCATCCGTGTCTCCTACAGGCCTGTGTAAACACGAAGGAGCAAAGACACAGGCCTTCGAAATTCACCCTGCTTTTTTTGAAATGATATTGGACAGTGATATAAGTAGAATAGACAGCGAAGATTGTTCAATGAAGGGCTCCATTTGCTGGACCTGAAGCTCTTCGAGATGACAATAGGATGCCTCTTCTAGAAGAAGCAGCATCTCTTTTGAAATTCAATTTCTTTTGACTTCTTTTGCATTCCTATGGATTCAAAGAAATGGAAAGAGATTCAGGGAAAAAGCAATGATGATGCCTGAGGTTTATGAGAGTGAGTCCCATGAAGGATGATGCAAGTCATGCACAGATGATCAAACCCGGTTCTCTCATTACAAAACAATGTTCAAAACGGCCAGCAGACAGATTCTGATGGAAGGTTAAGAGGGCAGAGAAGAACAACAAAGATGATGAGGGAGGTTAAACCATACAATAAATGATTGAGGGAACTAGGTATGTCTAGTCTAACAAAGAGAAGGGTTAGGAATGATATGATAGTAGTCTTCCAGTACTTGAGGGGCTGTCCTAGAGAAGAAGGGGTCAAACTATTCTCCAAAGCCCCAGAGAGCAGGGCAAGAAGTAAAGATGGAATATCATTAGAGAAAGATGAAACCTAGAATTAAGAAGAAATTTCCTAACAGTGAAAACAATTAATCAATGGAATGGCTTCCCTCCAGAACTGTGGATGCTCCATCACTGGAGGAAGAAACTGGACAGCCATTTGTCTGGAATGATATAGGGTCTCCTGCTTGAGCAGGGGGTTCGACTAGAAGACCTCCAAGGTCCCTCCCAATCCTATTATTCTATGTTCTATATTTCTGAGAGCACATCTTGGGGAAGTCACAAGCCCCAGAAGTGGTGGGATTGCAATTTGGGATGCACATTAAAAAGCACATCAAGGTGCCTGTTATCTTAACTCTTTGATCACACCCTGTGGACACCCCTGAGTCCTGCACTGAGCGGAGGATGGGATGAGTGGCTTAGCCTTCTCCTTCCAACTCTATCACTCTATCAACTGTTGAGCAAGGAACGGATAATTGCAGAAAAAAACAAGGCAACGGAATCAACATTACAAATATTGTAATGTACATTGTTGAAGAAGCTAGACTTAAGCAAATAGCTGGGTTCATTCGAACAAAAATTGAAGTGGGACGTTTTGGTAGGTCCTTCCTCACCTGAGACATGCCTGCCTCCATGCACCATGTAAAAAAAGACCAGCTGAAGTGGCTTCTCATTCAAAAATGCCAACTGTCCATGCACTGATCATTGTAAGCGCCTTATAGACACCTGAGTTCTACGGTGATTCTCAATTATCCAGGTCATGGTTAGTCCCAAAGGTGCTTTTTCAAAAGGCAACTGGACTTTGTTTTTCCTTGAAGACGTTTCGCTTCTCATCCAAGAAGCCTCTTCAGTTCAGAACTAAAGCAGCTTTTTGGATGAGAAGCAAAATGCCTTTAAGGAAAAACTAAGTCCAGTTGCCTTTTGAAAAAGCACCTTTGGGGTGATGCATGAAATCCCATCACTGACATGTTTGTATTCCCCACCCCATATTTGCTTGCATCAATATACATTTAATCAGGATTAACTGGAATGAGTCAACCCATCAAAAAGGACTGGAACCTAAAATGCAGCCTAATAATAAACATTTGAACTCTTTCTCTAACATATAATTCCAAGTGTCCTTTAGCTTCTGTGTAAAATACCAGCCACACTTTTTGCAAGGAGGGATCCAAAGCAAGTCAGATTGTTATGGGTGCCCACAGTTTACTTTCCTTTGCATTACTTGAAGTCTGAAAGGGATCTGCGTGAACCTATGCAAAGTCAAAATCTTGACAGTGGAGAACCTCTAAGACTTTCAGTATTCATTTCATTTATGAAAAAGGAATGAAAATGTGAACATAACAAAAATGAATCCTCCAACACTGTCAGGGCAAGCCGTTAGTATATAAACACAGAGCCAGCCCCACTCCCTTCTAGCACTAATTATGGAACCTAGTTTGTGTAATGAAAAATCTGCAAGAAAACAACCAAGTTCAGAGAGCACCAAGAATCCTACAGAATGAAAAGAGTTTCCTTTGTTCCAAGGAAAAACAGTCAACTTGCTACCTTTAAAATATATTTCAGCACCTCCACCGCCAGCAGTGGAAAGGAACTCGGAATGTTTGGCAGATTACAATTCTTTGGCTTAGTTCACACACTAGATCCTATACCATAGGAAATACTTGTACACATAAAGTTATCCTACAGTATAAGATACAAGTCTACCTAATTCCGAGAGCTGCATAAAAGTTTGTGTCCAAGCATGCCTGCAAAACCTGACCTAGGAGTTTCACCACTCTTCAAGTTCATCCAATAGATCAAATGGTTCATTTCGACGTTTGTAATTTTAAAATGCCTATTAAAAAAAAGAGCTGGGCTTTTGACACAGATGTCTTTCTGGATCAGAGTAAGAAGGACATATGCCTTAGGTCAGGGGTCTCCAACCTAGGCAACTTTAAGAGTTATGAATTTCAACTTCCAGAATTCTGGGAGTTGAAGTCCACAAGTCTTAAAGTTGCCAAGGTTGAGGACCCCTGCCTTACGACATTTAAATATTGGCTTTATGTCCCTAGGGATCCAAACAGATATGCACAATGGACTTTGGACATCTCCTCTTAGAACTGTAGGTTCAACTTTATGGAATCCCTGTTTGTAGGACAGCACAAAGAAGGGAGTTTACAAGAAATAACTTTCAGAAATCTCTTTGGAAGTTCAGAGCCATTCTTGAGATCCTACACTTAGTTATCGGGAATTCAGCTCTCTGTTTTCAGCACCACGGTGAAATCAGAATTGGTTTCCTAATTAGCTCCCAAACAATGAAAATGTGGCTGGATGTTGGGTTGGGTTTACTGATGGCAAGCAGACTGCAACATGCTTTTTTTTTTCCTTAGCTGGGACTGGCTTGTTGTAAGAGGCGCAAGCCAAGAATTCTGGTTTGGCTATAATGGAAAACAAACCACAGATGGGGCCATCTGGACTTCTTCACTGTCATCTGTCAACATTAGCCAAAACAGAACAAGGCTGAAGAACTATTTGGAGACAGTCACTGTGCACATTTAAATTCAAGGACCACGGTTGAAACTGAAATACATTTAGCTCTCACCACCCTGTTCAGCAAAGTCTCCAATTCAGCATCAGAAAATCAATTTTAAAAGGTCAAACATCTGTAAATTCTTCTCTCGCTTCATTGTGTTTCTTTTTTCAGCACCCACTTCCTGAACAAAATAAAATTAATTAATTTCAATGTCCAAGCGTGGAAGAGAAAATATGAAATCAAGAACAATAGAAAAAGGCACAAAGCTAATTTGGGTTCATATATATATATATATATATGCCTCTCCCAGCGGAATATATTATAAATATACTATATAATATACTATAAATCTCTGAATCCTCATTTGCATTGAATATGCCTTTGCTGCCGATCGAAGTGGGAAGAAGCAGGAAACAGTCAGAATCTGGGGAACGGAATGAGAGGACACGACAGTTCTGGCTCCAGCAAGGAAAGGGTTAGACCAGAATTAGAATTTACCACAGATGATCATGGCTAAATACAGAGGTGTGGGTGAAGATGTATGTTCTGCAGAAAATGCCACCAATCCTTTGCATGCAATGTGGGAGGTGTGCCTCGATTAAATAAGACGTAGGTTTGCCTTTTCTTTGTTGGAAAGCATGCTCCCTTTGCGGCAAGGTGAAAGAGCACCCATCTCAAGACAGCCAGCTGCTGGCTGCTGTTATTTTTCCCCCGAATGCCTTCTCTGGCCTGGAGCCCACTGAGGGCATTCTGGGTGATTAGGACAGCAAGGGACAGACAACTACCTCAGGAAATTCTCTCTCTCCTTTTCGCCAAAGGAACAGGCTATTTAAAAGTTCAAGAGATAATCCGTTTACTTCTAGTGACTTTGACTGCCCCTTGAAAGGTGACGTTTGCACTCCAAACTGCCCAAACAGATTTTTCTGTTTTTCCACTCACAAAAAGGGTCTCCAGTTTGAGCAAGGGGTTGGAGTAGAACAGGTGTAGGCAAGCTTGGCTCTTTTATGACTTGTGGACTTCAACTCCCAGAATTCCTGAGCCAGCCATGCTGAGGGGAAAGGGAGAGTTTCCAAGCTGAGCCAGGCTGGCTCAGGAATTCTGGGAGTTGAAGTCCACGAGTCATAAAAGAGCCAAGGTTGCCTACCCCTGGACTAGAAGATCCCTTCCAAATCTGTTATTCTATTAATGAAAGGGATTTCTCAGAGATTTTGCTCCAGTGCTACAAAAGTGCGCCCTTTGATAAGGTGGGCCACCTTGTCTCCATCTGATTCTTGTAAAGCAAACTTCTTCTTCTTCTTCTTCTTCTTTTAAAAAAGGCACATATATTTATCAGCTTTTTCATTTTTTTCCCTCAGGTCAAAAACATTTTAAAGCTTCCATTGGAGGGAGTCTATAAAGTTTCGCAACCATTTTTTTTAACTGGGGATGCTGATTCGCTGAGCAGCTCAGGGAATAAAGTGGGTAATTTACAAGTTCCCTTTCTCTCTGGGGTAGCAATATTCTGATTCAAATGGAAATGTACTGAAAAATGTTCCTTTTCCAGTGCCGACACAAAACCAGAAAAATGTACAGATCTTTAAAAGGCAGCGATGGCTCAACCAGACCTCCTCTGCCCATTTTCGATGGCAACGTCGGCCATGATGACCTTCGCACCATTTCAACCCTGCTAAAAGTGGGAAAAGTTAAAGAATGTTGGGTGAGATCGTCCCATGCTCTGCCCCTCACAACTGCACACATGCACACAAACACACACGCAATGCCCCGTCCCAACTCCCATACCAAAATGGAACTAGACCCCCCCCCCCAAATAGTTAAGAAAAGCAATGCTGGTGTCTTAAGAACTGTAATGTTGTGGTTGCATCAGTGTTGGGTACAAGTCACAATGGGCATCCAAACGGTGACGTGCGCAAATGATGGAGCTATCTAAATCTTACTCAGCATCTAACTCTTATTTGGGATCTAGCTCTTAATTCAGCACGCGATGTCAACTTGATGCCACCGTGGCTTCTAACCAGACCCCTCTAATGGTTTGCCCATTTCAACAGTTGTTGAGGTTGGCCTTTTGGGACTGGCAGCTGGAGACAATAAAGGTGAAGCAGTTCTGGCAGGGCTTCCTCTGATAGGAGAGAGAAAGAAATGGAGAGCTCGAAAAGGTCTGCATAGCACCTTGTGGTCGCCTTTTAAGCTTGTATTGCAAAGGTTACTCCAATGGTGCTTAAGTCTCAAATAGCACTTTTTTTGGAAACAGCTGTGGTTTGCTTCTGCTCTTTCCTCCCTCGATGGGAATTGTTCTTCATTGGTTTGCCTTTCCACCCAAGGACAGACATCTGCTCTGCTCTCCAATGAAAGACCAAGTCTCCAAACACTGGCAGCTTTGCCCATCTGTCATGTCTCCAGCCATGGCATTTGATCCAATGATGATCCACTTGGCGTTACCATTTCTCACTCCCGATTGGTCTTTATTCTTTCTCTCTCTCGTCTTGGTTCATCTGCTTTGGAGAAAAGGAGAAACATCCTCTTCCTCCGGAGAAGCTCCTGGAACGTAATGATAGATTTTGAAAGAGCTGTGGACTGGGTTTTGCTTAGAACTTTCCAAAAAAAACGTGTCGGTATGTTATATATTACACATTTCATAAATATCTTCCTTCCAAAAGGACCTTTGGGTTAGCCAGTCCAGCTTTCTAATCACTATAAAACAGATTCCATGTTTTCACACCACTCATGGTCTTCAAGGTTGTAGATAAATTTTGTCCTGTGAGAGGGATTCTGGCCAAGGGGGTCTCGTCCTGGGTTGTCCAGGGTCAAAGTGGAGGCAAAGAACTCAGTAGTGCTGAGTCCGCCTTCGTGGTTCTTGATGTATTTCTTATAGTTTTTCCTCAGGCACTGCCAGGTAGTGGTGTACAGGAGGAATGCAAGTGACTTCAGAGTAATAGCAATGCTCACATAGAGGTGCCTATACACAACATTGTCATATAGGGCGCATGCTCCTTGTTCACCACAGAAGGTGCTCCAGAAAAGGCAGGTGGAATCAATTCCTGCTCCAAAGATCAAGGGAGGTGGGATAAAGCCTGTGAAGGTAGAAGGAGATATTTTTATATCAGCAGTATTCTCTGAAACATCTATACTCTCTATAAAGGTAAAGTAAAGGTAAAGGTTGCGTGCTAGTCGTTTCCGACTCTAGGGGCCGGTGCTGATCTCCGTTTCAAAGCCGAAGAGCCAGCGCTTGTCTGAGGACGTCTCCGTGGTCATGTGGCCGGCATGACTAGACGCCAAAGGCGCACGGAACGCTGTTACCTTCCCACCAGAGTGGTCCCTATTTTTCTACTTGCATTTTTTTTACGTGCTTTCGAACTGCTAGGTTGGCAGAAGCTGGGACGAGTAACAGGCGCTCACTCTGTTACGCGGCACTCGAGATTCGACCCGCCAAACTGCCGACCTTCTGATCGACAAGCTCAGCGTCCTAACCCACTGAGGCACCGCGTCCCATACTCTCTATACTCATCTGGATCCACCAGAGGAGCATCTGGTGGATCCGAGATGTCTTGCAGTCCACCGTCCCAGAAGCCAAAGAGATGGATGGCTTCTGGAAGTCAATGCAGAAACATTTCACTCTTAATTCTCCAGCAAGTGATTTTTAAGAGGCAGGTCACCCTTGAAAAATAAGAGCACTGACGCTGTTCTGGAAATATTGACATTATACCACTGTTGAAATCAAGTTCCTATGGATCTGACAAGGGAAAGACATAAGATAGTTACAGACCTAGTATTTGAATGTGTATAATATGAAATTTGGCTAGTGGGTAAGTTTGGTTAGTTCTCTATAGTGTAATGTGTTGTGAGAATACAATATGTTGACTAGTTTAGAGTTCAGTCAATGCAAATCCAGAAAATTCAGAATAGGTTCAGAAAATTCAGATGTGTGAGCTGACATCCTATTCATACAGTATTGATTTCTACAGAAGGTGCACCAAGGGGAAGACCCAACCACTGCAAAAATGACCCACTTGTGACATAACACAAAACATTTGGAGGACACTCGCTGGAAGAAGGCTGCTTTAGTCTCCAGCTGGACCAAATCTGGGTTCATCACCCAGATCCATCTCTCATCAGGAGTCCCTGCCTCTCTGGAGGAGCAGAGGGAAGCAAAAGGAGGCATGAATTTCACTCACCTAACAATCGGAGGAGAAGGAAGAGAACTCCTAAAGCGTATGATTTGAGCTCCGGGCTCACAGTTCTGTATGGAAGAGATATTCAAGGAAATATCATTAAGATTATAGCTTAGTTTAGCTGTAGATAGATACCATAGATAGATAGATAGATAGATAGATAGATAGATAGATAGATAGATAGATAGATAGATAGATAGATAGATAGATAGATAGAGATAGATAGATAGATAGATAGATAGATAGATAGATAGATAGATAGATAGATAGATAAGATAGACAGACAGACAGACAGACAGACAGACAGATAGTAGATACAGATAGTAGATAGATAGACAGACAGGCATTAGATAGACAGATACAGTAAGAGATAGATAGATAGATAGATAGATAGATAGATAGATAGATAGATAGATAGATAGATAGATAGATAGACAGACAGACAGACATTAGATACAGATAGTAGATAGATAGACAGATAGACAGACAGACATTAAATAGACAGATACTGTAGATAGATATAGACAGATAGACAGATAGTAGATAGACAGATAGTAGATAGACAGACAAACAGACATTAGACAGATACTGTAGATAGATATAGACAGACAGATATTAGATAGACAGATAGTAGATAGATAGACAGACAGACACAGACAGATATTAGATAGACAAATACTGTAGATAGATACCATACATAGATTAGATAGCAGGCAAGCAGACAGATAGACAAATTTCAATCAGATTCCTATCATTTTTTAGTTCCTGGCTTCGAAAGCAGAGGAAAATGTTCTGCAGCAGAAAATGAAGCTGGCTTTGGACCAAAGGGTCTGTGTAATTGTGTGTGTGTGTGTGTGTGTGTGTGTGTGTGTGTGCGTGCATGCGTGCGTGCGTGCGTGTGTGTGCGTGCGTGCGTGCGTGTGTGTGTGTGTGCGTGTGTGTGTGTGTGTTTGTGTGTGTGAGAGAGAGAGAGAGAGAGAGAGAGAGAGAGACTCAGGTAGAGGGATTTTAGGTCCTTAGGAGTTGTGAAGGAATGTGGACCCAAAACTGGGAATGGGGAAGCGATGAGGCAACCACAAAAGGGTAACTTTCAGAAAACATTTCTCAGTCTTGAGAAAGAAGAAACCCCAAGACAGAAGTTCCAAGTTTTGTCTTTCAAGATTTTGTTCTTCTAACTTCTAGCCTTAAAAAAGCCTCCTCGGAGTCCCTGCTGCGCTTGTTTTTTGACCTCGCCTGCCTCCAAGGGCTGAGGGTTGCCTTGCTCTTGAACGAGGAAGTTAATTTTTGAAGCAAGCGGCTGCAGCCCAGAAGATAAAAAAGCAGAATCAAGCACCGAAGCTCTGCTGTGAAGTGGCCAGGCAGCATCTTCAGAGGACACACTAATTAGCTTCTCCTGGGTCTCTTTCATCTATTGGAAACCCCACCTTACAAAGGCACTGAGCCTGATCCGAGGCAAGAAAAAGGCGGTGTACCAGGCTGGGATTAAACAGAAAATGGCATTATCAATTAGCCTGCAAGGGAGATTCAAACTGGTAGGGCAGATGAAAAATCATCCAGAAAACGAAAGGGTGTGTGCCCTATTAAAACTTGCTCCCCTTGGGGAACAAAAAATAAATAAAAAATCAGCCTATTTCAGAAGGAAAGTGGTTTGGTGGTTTGAGAGTTTAAGCCTCTTAGAATAATAGAATAACAGAGTTGGATGGGACCTTGGAGGTCTTCTAGTCCAACCCCCTGCTCAGGCAGGAAACCCTATACCATTTCAGACAACTGGTTGTCTAGTCTCTTCTTAAAAACCTCCCGTGATGGAGCATCCACAGCTTCTGGAGACGAGCCATTTCACTGATCAATCATTCACTCTCTGCAAATACCTCCATATTTCCAGACTGGATCTCCCTCTGACTTCATCTCCCAGAATGCCCCCTGCCAGCATGTTTTAAGATGGGTGGATCATAGAATCATAGAGTTGAAAGGAACCTTGAAGGTCTTCTAGTCCTACTCCTTGCTCAAGGAGGAAGACCCTATACCATTTCAGACAAGCGGCTGTCCAGTCTCTTCCTGAAAGCCTCCAGTGATGGAGTATCCACAACTTCTGGAGTCAAGCCGTTTCGCTGATTAATAGTTCTAACTGCCCTTTTACTTTTTAAATTCTCTCAAGCAGCCACATAACTGCGCACAAACGCACTCACACAAAACAGACAGGGGAAAAAATAGGCTTACCAAAATCTAGGGATTGCTGGTAATGTTCTGGCCTCTAACAGGTATCCCTTGGGACCACACATGTCCCCTGAGTTATTATTTACCCCTGATTTTTTTTTGGGGGGGGAGTTTGGGGGAACCCAGGAAGGGCGTAGAGCTGTGAGCTCTGGTGCTGCATACATTTGATGCTTTTTCAAAGGATAATCTTAGTGCCTCAGTAAGTTGATCAAGATTACTGTGCATCAAAGCTGGCTGGAACAATTGACCAGTGGAACGACTTGCCTCCAGAAGTTGTGGGTGCTCCATCACTGGAGGTTTGAAGAAGAGATTGGACAACCGTTTGTCTGAAATGGTATAGGGTCTCCTGCTTGAACAGGGGGCTAGTCTAGACCAGGGGTAGGCAACCGTGGCTCTTTTATGACTCGTGGACCTTAATTCCCAGAATTCCTGAGCCAGCATGGCTCAGCTTGGAAACCTCTCCCTTTCCCCTCAGCGTGGCTGGCTCAGGAATTCTGGGAGTTGAAGTCCACGAGTCATCAAAGAGCCAAGGTTGCCTAACCCTGGTCTAGAGCCAAGGTTGCCTACCCCTGGTCTAAAAAAAAACCAACCCTTCCAGCAATATTCTGAATGAACATCCAACAACTGAAAGAAGCTGGGCTTGACAAGGTAGCATGGAGAGTAGTTGGCTATAAAGTCACCAAGAATCAGACACAACTGAGCGGTTGAAACCCCTCCTCCTCCTCCTTCTCCTCCTCCTCCTCCTCCTCCTCCTCCTATTCAGGGCTCCCTGTTTCTGCCCTGCCATTGCAAGCCTCACCTGATGAGGATGATGACGGAGGGAGTTTGGGCCATGGCTCCAATCATGCTGCAGACGCACATCACACAGAGGAATGTCAGGAAGGCTTCTTGGCATCCGGGGCTCGGGCACTTCCCAGGAAGGACTGTGGTATTCCCGCCCGGGGCCAAGGTGAGGCAGCTGCAACCAGTGAGATTCTAGGACAGAAGGCAAGAGATGTTTGAGGCAGCAGATCCTGTTGCGTATCATCTCACAGATGAACTTGACCCTCCAGGAGGGACACCGGTTGGCTAGATCCTAGACCATACTTGGTGGCTAGATCCTAGACCATACTTGGACAGCCACTGCTCTAAGACAAAGATCGATGATGTTACCTAGTTTGGGTCATGCAAGAAAACAACTAAGCTCAGAGAGCACCAAGGACCTCATAGTCCTCCTCTTCTCTCACACCCGACTCCCTACTAGCACTGATGATGTTACCTAGTTTGGTTAATGAAATGTCTGCAAGAAAACAAGCAAGCTCAGAAAATACCAAGTAATCCCTCTAGATAAAGCTTCTTGCATTTCGTCTCCTAAAATTCCTGGAAGAACTAAGGAACCTCTTGAGATTGACACAGTGGGAGGCAGCATAGAATGTCCTCCTTTGTCTAGAGGCTCTGTTCTGGCTTCTCAGATTTCCGCAGGCATTCTCCAGACATTATACAAGCACCCAGTTATGCAACAACTATTATTGTAGCTTCAGAAATGGCAGCATTAAGTTGACCTTGGCCGATTTCGGAAGAGAAATAGATAGTTCTGCAGAATCACAGCATAACAATGAATGAATCCCACTGACATATGTGGGCATAACTCTACCAATGTGGTGTTGCTCTTTTCATGCAAACAAAGATCTTGGCAAGAGGCAAAAATATCTCTCTCTGTTGCTCCTTCGCCAATGGAGACAGCAAAACAGTTCGAAAAGATTTGACCTTTTATCGGAACCACATCATTGTACTTTTCCTTTGATTCTTTCAAGGCTTTCAAGTAAGCAGGACTTTGAGAAAATTACCATAAATTCAGATCCCTTGGCAAGGAAGAGATAAAAGGAAGATTCTGGGTTTCCCCGGGGGAAAAATATTTCTAAATGGAAGCATTCAATTACATTCCAATTCCACTCCACCTTTTTCTCAAGCCCAGCTTGCTGATAAGTCTAAAATATAGTAGAAAGGTAAAGGAAAAAGATAAAGGAGAAAGGTAAAGGACAAGACAAGAAGTGACAGATGGAAACTAATCGAGGAGAGAAGCAACCTAGAACTAAGGAGGAGTTTCCAGACAGTTAAAACAATTAATCAATGGAACAACCTGCCTCCAGAAGTTGTGGGTGCTCCATCAGCAGTGGTTTTAAAGAAGAGATTGGACAACCATTTGTCTGGAACGGTAGAGGATCTTCTGCTTGAACAGGAGGCTGGACTAGATGACCTGTAAGGTGCCTTCCAACTCTGTTATTCTGTATTCTAGATTCTGAATCTGGGTTTTCAAAATAACAGAATAGCAGAGTTATTCTAGTTATTCTAGAAGAACTTGTAGGGCTTCTAGTCCAACCCTCCACTGAAGCAGGAAACCCTATATACCATTTCCGACAAATGATTGTCCAATCTCTTCTTAAAAGCCTTCAGTGTTGGAGTACCCCAAACTACTAGGGACAAGCTGTTCCACTGATGAAATTATCAGGAAATGTCTCCTTAGTTCTAGGTTGGGTCTCTCCTTGATTAGTTTGCATCCATCACATTCTCATTTCAGTACTTGGCTTACTTGGGATAAAGAGGCAAGCAATAATAATAATAATAATAATAATAATAATAATAATAATAATAATAATAATAATAATAATAATAATAATAATAATAATAATAATAATAATATCATCTTTTTTAAAAAAATTCCATTTATATCCCGCCCTTCTCCGAAGACTCAGAGCGGCTTACAAGCTTAGCAGTAGCCTTCATTCTATGTATATGCCTGCTTATTAGGGCTTTCACACACACACCCAAGCGGCATTATTACAAAGTCAGCTTATTGCCCCCAACAATCTGGGTCCTCATTTTACCTACCTCGGAAGGATGGAAGGCTGAGTCAACCTTGAGCCTGGTGGGACTCGAACCTGCACTAATTGCAGGCAGCTGGTGTTACTTAAGGAGGCATTAGCCCACTGCTCCACCAAGGCTCTTCTTGTGGAAAGCTAGGATTGTACGGTAAATCGTATCCCCTAATTTCCTGTATCATTCAAAGAGTATACTATTTTCCAGAACTGGAGTTCCAACACATCTGTAGGCCACCGTAAAAAACAATTTAGCTTATGCACTAAATAAAGCAGAAGGAGAAAGATTGAGTGAGGACGAAGATGGACCCCAATATGATTAAAGTAGTGAAGGGTGGACGATGACTTGGGTGGACCTCCAATAGAACTTGGATTTGTGTTGCCCTGGAGTACAGCCAGAGGCTCAACTTCTTTTTTGTCTTAAGTACAGATTTGTCACCTCTACTGGGATTCAAGCCTGATCTGTTTTTCTTCCCCCTCATATGCACACACAATGAGGGAGAGGGATGTCCAATGGCCGCAACTGAGCTAAAAAAAAAAAGCCCTCCAGACCTGCTCACTAGGTCACAAAGGATGTTTCAGGTCATATGTCATGGAAACTCCTGAACATTTCCATTTGCAAGGTTCAAATTCAAAATCTCAAGGTTGCAATCTGTTTTTCTCCCAAAAATGATACTCTGGGGGCTTTGGACAGACAGCTGGGCCAAACCAAAAAGCTGATAAGGCAATTGGGTGGAATAATCCTCCCCTCCTCCTCCTCCTCCCATTTTGCAATCAAAGTGACTATTCCCCAAAGATGCTGAGAACGATTCTTATTCTTCCTGTAGGTGCTCATTTGAACTAGCTGGCCTTGGACGGTTAGACATTCAGTAATTGAAAATCCACAGAAACACACACTCTTAGCGTGCGCTTCATTAGACAGCTGCAATTGCTTTTCGCAGGACAGCTTCATGACAGGTAGGCAGCTAGTTGTGCAATCTGGTGGGATACAGACCCCCATGAAATGGCTGCCAGCATGACTACAGACTACTTAAGGCCTGCTGGAGTGGGAGGCAGGCAGGGAAAATAGGGTTATTTGATGCCATTCCCTTTCTTGCTCACGATGGAATTCAGACAGTGCTTCTCTTCTGCTGATTCTCAGGATCCTAGGCTTTCCCGGTTGAGTGAAGGAGCAACTGACCTGTCTTTATTTCTTTTCGGAAAGGTTTGGAAATAAGACAGACTCTATTTCTTTCCAATTTGGGAGAGTTAGTTCACATCTAGTCAGAACAAAACAGCTTGATATCAGATAGGTCAATCACTGAAGCAGCCCAGGTCTTCTACTGCAAAAGGAGGCGATCCAGTCCATAAAATAGCTTGGGTAGGAGCAATAATTTGAGTTTTTTAATTTCACATTTAATACACAGCACCCGCCAGTATATTTTTTGTAACATCTCCTTCGCTTTTTGGTTAAAAACAACAACAACAATTGAATTATCAAAGCTTCTTAGATTCTGTTTTGCCTTCCCAGGAAAAGCCTGACTCTGTTCACCCCCATTGAAATAAGGGATTACCATGTTGGTGCAGCCAGCGAAACAGGCAGATAAGTATGTGATGCCGTCGGTCCCACAGACTGGAGTGAAGGAATCCATTTGACATTTACAGTTGCTATTGCAGGCAGAATAAGGGGCCAAGCTGGAGATGGTTGACCTATAAAAAAGGAAGGAAGGATGGGTGGGTGAATTTGTAAGGGCAAGGGATCAATCAGAAGATAGTAAAACTTTTTAAATTGTAGATTCATCTAGGAATCAAAAGAAAAAGAAAGAAGGAAGGAAGGAAGGAAGGAAGGAAGGAAGGAAGGAAGGAAGGAAGGAAGGAAGGAAGGAAAAAAGAAAGAAAGAAAGAAAGAAAGAAAGAAAGAAAGAAAGAAAGAAAGAAAGAAAGAAAGAGGAAGGAAGGAAGGAAGGAAGGAAGGAAGGAAGGAAGGAAGGAAGGAAGGAAGGAAAGAGAGAGAAAGAAAGAAAGAAAGAAAGAAAGAAAGAAAGAAAGAAAGAAAGAAAGAAAGAGGAAGGAAGGAAGGAAGGAAGGAGAGAGAGAGAAAGAAAGAAAGAAAGAAGAAAGAAAGAAAGAAAGAAAGAAGAAAGAAAGAAAGAAAGAAAGAAAGAAAGAAAGAAAGAAAGAAAGAAAGAAAGAAAGAAAGAAAGAAAGAAAGAAAGAATTGTGAAGTTCTGGAATGTCGGAGGATGACTTTGAGCCTGTCACTATCTGTCAATCCAGGCTATTCCACAGGGGAGTTCTAATGCTGGGTACAGCCCTTTGATATTGTAAAAGAACAGACAAGCCATGAATCCATCAACTTGTTAAAGAACAACTTGAACTGGCTCCAAGTTTGGAATAAGCCACCTTTAAAAAAACCCCATCTTTTCATGACTATTCCTATTCCCCTTTTCCCTCCGCTTCTCGTAGATGCCTTCACAGCTTCCTCTGCCAAATCTAGTTAGGCCTGCTAAATCCAGCAACCATCCACCAAAAGAGGCTGGATAGTCACCTTATCGAGGATGGCTTGTTTTCTGTAGGGGGTTGGATTTCGTGACCTCTTAAGTCTCTTACAACTTTAGGATGCTATTCTATGGTCTTCTGTAAGGTAGGGATGCAAGCCTGCAGTACCACTTTATTTTTTAAAAAATCCCATTGTGAGCAACACCTTTTTCCCCCCTCACTTACTTGTTTCCATAGGGAACAGTAATGCCAGCCACAGGTCCCGTGTCGCAGCCCAGGAAAAGGAAAGAAACATAGCAAGCCGTGGACACCAGGCTGACCAACATCGCCATCTGAATGGCACCCAGGGCAGAAAGGCTGAGCTTCTTCACTAACAGGCCTCCCAGGAAGATGCCCAGGCATGCACAGGGAATTGCTGTCATGCCTGTAAAGGAAACAGAAAGTCGCTGGATTTTGAGTTTGTAGCCCGATCCCAACTCAAGGCACTACTTTGGTTCTTGGTGTCAAGAGTGAAAATCTGGCAGTTTAACACGTCTCTCTGTTTTCATCTTGCCCTTAGAATCAGGGTGGGAGTGGAGGGGGGGGGAAGAGAGAGAAACAAAACCTCTCCAGTTCTACAGAAGCTTGTGGAAATTCGGCAGTATGGGAAACTTTCAAGGACATTCCAGCAGGTGTGAAGAAGATAGCAGATGGATCCCATAACAAAGAGAACATGTTTACATGAGCTACGTGGACCTCTTGGGGGGTGGGTGGGTGTGCGGTTGTCTGTGAAAGTCATTGTCATATTGTCTCCAGAAGTTGTGAATGCTCCAACACTGGAAGTTTTAAAGAAGAGATTGGACAACCATTTGTCTGAAATGGTATAGGGCAGGGGTAGGCAACCTTGGCTCTTTTATGACTTGTGGACTTCAGCTGCTCAGGAATTATGGGAGTTGAAGTTCACGAGTCATAAAAGAGCCAAGGTTGCCTGAGCAGGGGGTTGGACTAGAAGACCTGCAAAGTTCCTTCCAACTATTCTATTCTATTCTATTCTATTCTATTCTATTCTATTCTATTCTATTCTATTCTATTCTATTCTATTCTATTCTATTCTATTCTATTCTATTCTATTCTATTCTATTCCAATATCTATTCTATTCTATTCCAATATCTATTCTATTCTATTTATTCCGTTCCATTCCGTTCCGTTCCATTCCATTCCATTCCATTCCATTCCATTCCATTCCATTCCATTCCATTCCATTCTATTCTATTCTATTCTATTCTATTCTATTCTATTCTATTCTATTCTATTCTATTCTATTCTATTCTATTTTATTCTATTCTATATTGACTGAAGCCTTGGGATTTTAGAGTTACTTTTACCTTGCCTTTACTAGGCCATGTTTTCAATAAGCAGTAGGCTTTTCAGAAATGAAAATAATCCTGGATTATTGTTATTATTATTATTATTTTGGATGCTTGAGCTGGAAGTTGACACTTAGGTACTACCCTTCACTAGAAGAGAAAGAGTTGATCCCCTTCTGGCTACTTACCTAGTAACTGGTTGGCCGACGACGTTGTGAGATTGAACTGCTGTTCTAGGTACTTGCCAAGAAAGGCTGCAAAACCTGCCACCACCGCAATCTCCATGCAAGCCGCAAGAACAATACAGGTGAACACCGGGTTGGACAGCAAGTGCTTCGTTACTTTGGGGATCACTGGAGGGAGGTAGAGAGAAGAAAGGAGGGACAATTTCACCATAAAGTTTCTATCCACCGTGCCCTGATTCCATTTCCTTAACGGTGCATCTCTGGGGTTTTCTCCAGACCACCTTTCAACACATCCCATGTGGACAGGGAGAAAATTCCATGGGATGACTCCAGCTGTGGGGGCAAAAAATCAGATAAACCAGGGCTGTCACACTTGCAACGTCACGTAACCTACCACGACTTTTTTTCCCATCGACGGCAAAGGGGTGGGCGCGGTTTCAGCATGACGCATCTCAGTTTGACACCCCTGAGATAAACCATAGCCGGTTCAGCTAAAAGGATCTACCAGATGAAGTTTTGACCAATGATTTTAAGCCATGGGTTTCTGCTTGTCTATTCCCAATCCACTGAAGGTCATCAGGATAATATCCAAGGTAGAAACAGAATCAAAAGAAAGAAACTTAAGTGAAGGAAGTTTCTACCGAACGTTATAATTAAAAACAAAGCATTCACAGCTAGAATTGCTCATTCTGTTGCTTTCCTCAACTGGATCAGAAGGTTTAGTGAAATCATACAAGCCCACTAGCCAATCACAATTAAAACAACAGCCCAATCAAGGAGTCCATTCCCAACAACAGTGACAGGGCAAGCCAGTAGTATATAAAAGTTTTAAGGTAGAGAATAGCAAAGTTTTACAGTTTGGCAGGAAAAACCAAAGGTACAAATACAGACTGGGCGAGGACCTGGCTCAAAAACAGTAACTGTGAGAGGGACCTTGGAGTCCTAGTGGGCGATCACTTGGCCACGAGCCAGCCGTGTGCAGCAGCAATCAAAAAAGCTAATGTAATCCTGGGTAGTATAAACAGAGGCATAGAATCAAGATCACACGACGTATTAGTACCGCTTTATAAAACCGTAGTGAGACCACACTTGGAATACTGCAGCCAATTTTGGTCACCATATCACAAAAAAGACATTGAAACCTTGGAAGAAATTCAGAGAAGATCATCTAAAACGATCAGAGGCCTGGAGGCTAAAACATACGAAGAAGGGCTGCAGGACTTGTGTTTGGCTAGTCTAAAGCAAAGAAGAAATAGGGCTGATATGATAGCAGTATTCCAGTATTTGAGGGGCTGCCACAAAGAGGGGGTCAAACCATTCTCCAAAGCACCAGAGGGAAGGACAAGAAACAATGGTTGGAAACTGACCAAAGAGAGAAGCAACCTGGAATTAAGGAGAAACTTCCTGACGGTGAGGACAATGAACCGGTGGAACAGCTTTGCCTCCAGAGGTTGTGGGTGCTTGTCAGTTGTCTGAGATGGTATAGGTTCTCCTGCTTAAGCGGGGAGGCTGGACTAGAAGACCTCCATGGTCCCTTCCAGCTCTATTCTATTCTAATTCTAAAATGAGAGCAAATCTTGCTCCTTTATTAGCACAGATGATGTTACCTAGTTTGAGTAAATGAAACCTCTGCAAGAAAACAAACAGGTTCAGATGACACCAAGGGTTCCACAACTAAAACTGCCAAATGGCAGCTTGGATGTGGCATCTCCATCCGTGTTCTCCTAAATTTATTATTGGAGCATTTATTGATTTCTATACTTTGGTTATTGGTTGGAATATTCCTCTCTTTCTAGCAGTTGAAGGACAATAAGAGAGTATGAAATAACTTAACTAACTTAGATCAATTTAGCAACAGCAGTAGAAAAAAAAAAACAAAAATCAACACACTATTTCTCATTCGAGAGTATAACAGGGAATTTTCCTTTGAAATATAAAGGACATTTAAGAAGTAGAACAACTTCTGGAGAGGTTTTCAAGGACGGAATGTGATGTTTTTTGCACTCCTCAGTTGTTGTTTTTTAAAACTTTTAAACAAGAAATCAAAACTAATACCAACTAATACAAAGTAAAATAAAATAAAAGAAAGAGATCAAAGAAAAAAGAAAAAAAAAGTAGAAAAGAATGAAAAAAGGTATAAACAAGTGGCTTCTGATCTTCACGGCAGTTATAAGTATAAATACATTTTAACCTCTTTCTCTCTAAAGTTACTCCATATTTTTCTTTTTTTTCTATCAGCTATTCTATTTAATGTAGGGACGCGGTGGCTCAGTGGGTTAGGACGCTGAGCTTGTCGATCAGAAGGTCGGCAGTTTGGCGGGTCGAATCCCGAGTGCCGCGTAGCAGAGCGAGCGCCTGTTACTTGTCCCAGCTTCTGCCAACCTAGCAGTTCGAAAGCACGTAAAAATGCAAGTAGAAAAATAGGGACCACTACGGTGGGAAGGTAACAGCGTTCCATGCGCCTTTGGCGTCTAGTCATGCCGGCCACATGACCACGGAGACGTCCTCGGACAAGTGCTGGCTCTTCGGCTTTGAAACGGAGATGAGCACCGGCCCCTAGAGTCGGAAACGACTAGCACGCATGTGTGGGGAACCTTTACCTTTTTACCTTATCCTATTTAATCATCAAATCTTTTTTCCCCCATTTTTACATAAATGGCCAAAAGAGCCTTTTAAACACCAATAAATTAGTCTCTCCCCCCCAAAAAGAAGTAAATTCATCCATTTCAGCAAAATCTGAGCTTCACCAGCCCTCCGTAGTGGATTCCCTTTCTGTGCATACAGTCATCAGTTTTGGGATGGCTACATTCTTGACAGCCATAAATCACCGTTTACAAACCTCAGTAGCCGAGTTGCCTGATTTAACGCTGGGCAGAAAAAAATGATCTTGTACCTTTTTTTCTTGCTAATTCTTATTCCTTAGAGAAAGGGGAAATGTTTCTTGAAATTTCTTTCCAAGGAGAAGAGAAAATTGGGCAAATTCTCCTGGGCAGAAGACAGTGTCCTTCCATTTGTCAATTACTCTAGAAAGAGTACAGAGAAGAGCAACAAAGATGATCAGGGGACTGGAGGCTAAAACATATAGGGAACGGTTGCTGGAATTGGGTATGTGTAGTTTAATGAAGAGAAGGATGAGGGGGAGACATGATAGCAGTGTTCCAATATCTCAGGGGCTGCCACAAAGAAGAAGGAGTCAAGCTATTCTCCAAAGCACCTGAAAGCAGGACAAGAAGCAATGGATGGAAACTAATCAAGGAGAGAAGCAACCTAGAACTAAGGAGAAACTTCCCGACAGTTAGAACAACTAACCAGTGGAACAACCTGCCTCCAGAAGCGGTGAATGCTCCTGAAAAAGCACCTTTTGGACAACCATGACCTGGACGACTGAGAATCTCCATAGACAGGTAGTAGTGTGTATGTGTATGTGCCTGTATCCTCTCCTTCCTGGCAAAGTCCTCTTTCCATCCATCCACAGACAGGTCTTTGCTGTCCATCTTTCCATCCCTGGAGCCTTTTTGATATTTGTGCTATTGTCGCCAGCGTGGGAGTTCCACCTTGGAAAAAATTGTTGGAGAAGTCTCTCCTTCTCTTAGAGAAATATGTTTTTTTCTGCCTACAGTTTGAAAAAAAAAAGTCATGTCAAGAGCTCAGTTAGTCCCAGCTCTGGAAAAAGAATATCCCTCTTCTTGTTGTACATTAAGTTTTTCTTTGCGATTTTGTCCTTTGTTGCTTTTGTTGTGTTTGGACCATATTAACGGAAAGCTACAAGAGGTATCTATTTATTTATTTTATTTATTTTAATCCCATTTATATCCCGCCCTTCTCCGAAGACTCAGGGCGGCTTACAAGCTTAGCAGTAGCCTTCATTCTATGTATATGCCTGCTTATTAGGGCTTTCGCCCCCCCCCCCAAGCGGCATTATTACAAAGTCAGCTTAATTGCCCCCAACAATCTGGGTCCTCATTTTACCTACCTGGGAAGGATGGAAGGCTGAGTCAACCTTGAGCCTGGTGGGATGCGAACCTGCACTAATTGCAGGCAGCTGGTGTTACTTAAGGAGGCATCAGCCCACTGCTCCACCAAGGCTCTATCTATGATCTGTGTATATATTCCGCTGCCAATCTAACTCACCTGGACTATTAAGAGATACACAGGACCATCTAGTGATTGCTGAATGCATTGCATGGGGGCTTAGTTTGATTCTGATTACTGGGTTAATAGCACAAAACTATGGAAAAACTAAGCTCCAGCCTGGTCTCTAGGTATGCTCCAGATCTTGTGTTAGAATTGGTCCTGCTCAGCAGTGGGATTCAGCCAGTTCGTACCAGTTCAGCAAAACCAGTAGCTATTTTTTTTTGTTGCCCAGGCCCAGAATGGACTTCCAGAAGTGGCATCCATGCAGAGAACCGGTTGTTCACATATCTGAATCCCACCACTGGTCCTATACCAATTGCAGATAATCCACTGGTCAACTAGGTATCCCTTGGTAGTAGCTGAATGGAATCAACCATCTGCTGCCTGATACAGACATCTAAGAAGGTGCACGTTGCTTTCACACGTCTTCATGTGTTACAAAATGCCAGTGAAGTTTTATTTTGTACCCCTTTTTTTTGTATATTTATCTCTCGCTTTTTTTCTTGCAATGTGATGTGAATGTGCCAGATGATAAATAATAGTGAAGTTACAATTCTGCCAGCTTGAAGTTCTGGTTTGCCATAACTACATCCCACGTGCTTGTTTGTGTGCATCTGAAATCTTTATTATTATTATTATTATTATTATTATTATTATTATTAATCATCGCACAGTCAGCCAGATGTTCAGACTGGGTTTGGCAATTTTGTCTACCTAATGAGTCCTTACGAAGGATCTGGGATAGGCAGATCTGGATGTTTTGACTATCCCAGGTCCTTGGTAAGGACTGATAGGAAGAAAAAAAATGCCTATTATTATTATTATTATTATTATTATTATTATTATTATTATTATTATTATTATTATTATTATTATTATTATTTCATTAAACATGAACATAGTCAACTGAACATTCAAACTGACTGGCACTGATGTTTGACACGGGTTGCTGACAGCATCCTAGGTATCAATCAGGTACCTCCTTAAAATGTAAGATGTTCCGAGTAGCACATTTTTTTTGTAGCTTTGCTGGAGTTATTGCAAGAAGCTGCAGTTTCTTGGTGTATTTTGCAAAGTTTTTGGACATAGTTCCCAGTGCTCTGATGACAGTGGGTATCACTGTTGCACGTTTCATCCATAATCGCACAGTTTCGATGGCCAAGTCGCGATATTTCATAATTTTTTCAAGTTCTTTTTCTTTGACTCTGGCATCTCCTGGTACAGCGATATGAATCAGCTGTACGCTTTGGTTCTTTACAACTGCAATTATTGTTGTTGTTGTTGATATTGATGTGCTGGCAGAGTGCTTAGAATGCAGTATTGCAGTCAAATTCTGCCTACAGCCTGTAGTCCGATCCTTATGTGGTTCAAGGTTGACTCAGCCTTCCATCTTCCGAGGTCGGTAAAATGAGGACCCAGATTGTTGGGGGCGATATGCTGACTCTGTAAACTGCTTAGAGGGGGCCATAAAGCACTGTGAAGTGGTATTTAGCTCTAAGTGCTATTTGCTATTGTTGTTGTTGTTGATTTCACTCTAAGATTGTCCTCAGATTATCTGTTTGGCTACAAAACTCCACAAAGCTTCCTCTTGGCTTTGAGGAAGTGAATGCAAAAGCTGAGAATATGAGGAGCTTTTACTCCTCAATTAACGAATCAGCCAGAGCAACTTCTATTTGGGGAGGGATTTTAATTACTCTGGAGATTACTCAGCTTGAGGCAGATGGGATGCTAATGTGAGCAAGAAAAGTCTCACATTCTTTAATGTGTGGCAACCAACCCCTGTGCAAATTCCAAGTGAAAATCATTTAGGCTGAAATTATGTTGGTTGAAGTGCTGCTTGAGTCTTCAATGGGGGTCCTTTGCCTCCTGCAAATTTCTCATTCCACTCCACACCTCCACCTTGCCTAACGTGGTTTAGCACTTCTCTTTTCTTTTCTTTTTTTTGCTCCAGGTGCTCCAGCTAGCAGAGTGAGAAAGCAGAGCTGAACAAGTTGCCGCTTAAGGAGAATGCCAGATATGCCATCATATGAAGTAACCTCCGTTTGATTATGCCATCTGCTTTTACTTGTCAAAGGAATCTTTTTTTTTCCCCTAGCAGATTTAAAATCTGCTCTCAGGAGTTTTCCAGGTGCAGAAATATCCTATGGAAAGATGCCTTTGTTCCCAGCACCATTTAGGATAGCAGAACAATAGAGTTAGAAGGGACACCCCCCACCCACCCACCCACCCACCCACCCCGCTCAGTCAGGAGACTCTATACCAGTCTGGACAAGTGGCTGTACAATCTCTTCTTGAAAACCTCCAATGATGGAGGACTCACAACCTGCGGCCGGCATCAACTTCCCTCTGCCCAATACGCTCCCACAGAGAGGGTCTCCTCAGGGTGCCTCCGGTCAAAGAATGCCGACTGGTGGCCCCCAGGGGGAGGGCCTTCTCTGTGGGCGTGCCGGATTTCTGGAACCATCTTCCGGTTGAGCTCCGGATGGCGCCCGACCTTCGCTCCTTCCGGCTCGATCTAAAGACGTATCTTTTTGAACAAGCTGGCCTGGCCTGATGGGAGGGGGTTGGGTTTTTATTACTTTTAAATGCGTTTTAATCTATTTAAGAGTTCTGGGCACTTGTTTAATCATTTTTTTTTAATTTTTGTATTCTGTTTTTAACATGTATTGCCCTGTTCACCGCCCTGAGTCCTTCGGGAGAAGGGCGGTATACAAATAAAATTAATTAATTAATTAATTAATTCTGGAGGCAAGCAGTTCCACTGGTAAATATTATTTTTTTAAAATTCCCATTTATATCCCGCCCTTCTCCGAAGAGACTCAGGGCGGCTTACAAGCTTAGCAGTAGCCTTCATTCTATGTATATGCCTGCTTATTAGGGCTTTTGCCCCCCCCCCCCAAGCGGCATTATTACAAAGTCAGCTTATTGCCCCCAACAATCTGGGTCCTCATTTTACCTACCTGGGAAGGATGGAAGGCTGAGTCAACCTTGAGCCTGGTGGGACTCGAACCTGCACTAATTGCAGGCAGCTGGTGTTACTTAAGGAGGCATTAGCCCACTGCTCCACCAAGGCTGTATAGTTCTGTATAGTTCTCCTTGTTAGGAATTTTCTCCTTAGTTCTAGGTTTCTTCTACCCTTGATTAGTTTCCATCCGTTGCTCCTTGGCCTGCCTTAGGAGTCAAAACTTCCCTTTGAAAACACTGAGAAAAATGAGATTGTCTTTCAACTGTAAGTGCTTCTTCCAGAGGATCCATATTGCCTACTTCAAGCCCACTGAACTACAGAATTTTTCTCTTCTTGGCGAGGCCTAGCAGCTCTGAAGGCTGTAGGCGAGGCCTAGTCGCTGTGTAACTTTCCCGCTGAGTCTTAAAGAAATGCTTCATGGAGGCACAATGAGGAAATAAAACTGTGGCGAGATGAGGGACGGGGATGCTGCAACGTAAGTGTGAAAAACAATCAGAAGTCTCTTTTTTCAGCACCGCTGTAACTCCGAACGGTCACTAAATGAGCTGTCCTCTATCAAGGACTACTTTGCAGTTCTGTGGCTCAGATGAAAAGTCATCTCTGTGCTTGGTTCAAGAAAGAAGTCGCCTGTCTCCACAGCAACCACGCTTTTGCTCACAGTGACCTTTAAAGTGGGATGGTAATGCACACCCATCACTGGATGAGAGCAAGACACAACGGACTATTTGATCCTAGAAGCAAACGATTACAAGGGATCAAAGGTTTCCATGAGAACAAATGGAAAAACCGCTTGCTGTGTCAATCCAAGGTTGTCCAAGAAGGTGAACCAGATCCAAGCGTTAATTCAGTTGTCCTTTCAGCGTTCAGGACTAACACCCAAGGCTTTAATTTTTATTTTTTCCCCCAACCAAATGGTTGGTAGAATAACTATTTAAGGGAAAGAAGTTATTCTACCAACCGTTTGATTGAAAAAATAAATAAATAAAGCCTTGGCTGTTAGTCCTGAGGGAAAGAAGTGAGGGGATATTATATTATTAATTAGATGTTTGAATATGGTTAAGAATAGATTGCTAGAAGTATTATTATAACTAGATAAATAAGCTAATCAGAATCTCATATCTTGGCATGAAAAGGAAAGTAAGAAAATGCTAAGACGTTTGAATAAGGGAAGCTTTTGATTACCCAAATATGACTTGCTTTAAAATTATAAATGATTGAGATATTTTGAACTTGGATGGGAAATAGGAAAAGCGAAAATAGGGTACCGACTGAATAAATGGATATTGAGTGCAAATGCAGTTAAGATACGTTTTGGTTAGAAAAGATATTTTGAACTGACGTTACTGATACTATTAGAAAACTGTAACAAAGATACAGATATTCAACTGTATATTTATTAATAACAATTGTATTTGCTTAGTCTGGGAAAACGTCTACTACCGGAAGAAGAGAGGATGTATTGGATGGTGCAATATTGGATTTAGTTTGAAGTAGCTTATATTTATTTATTTATTTTATTTATTTGATTTGATTTGTATACCGCCCTTCTCCCGAAGGACTCAGGGCGGTGAACAGGGACATAAATACCAAAATACCCCAAATACAGAAATTAAAAACAAATTAAACCCTAGTGCCGAAATGCAGAAAATAAATTACATTAAAACAATAATTAAAACAAAACCCATCAGACCAGGCCGGCTTCTTCAAACAAATAGGTTTTTAGGTCGCGTCGGACCTAAAAACCAGTACCTTGAATCTCACCCGGAAGGCAACCGGAAGCCAATGCAGCTCACGGAGCAGAGGTGTAATATGGGAGTATATGTACCACCTGAATTACTAATGGACCCAGTCAACGTGTTGTCTATTAAGTACTTGATTGCAAAAATAGAAAATTAATAAAATATTTATTTAAAAAAAGCGGGGGGGGGGGAAGAAGTTAAGCTGTGCAAGGCAATCTAAGGTCTGCCTCGGGTAGTGAATCTAGCTAGTCATTAACCTGTTGGCTCCCGCAGGAAGCCACCTGGGCTATGAAGGAAGTGCGTCACCTCTCAGCTGCTGGAAGCAAGATGGGTCATCGCTGGCTTCCATGGAGTGCGGTGGGAGAATCCCATTGCTTGGTTTTGGCCTTTCATAGTCCCCTTCTGGCAACATGGCTTCCTCTACCTCTGCTATGTGCTCCGGCTGGCAGGTCAGGGATTGTGGGAATCCGAACATCGGGAGAGACGAGAAGAAAAGTAAGGCACCACAAAGCAAGAAGCCGGCCCACCATGCGCCAATCCACCGAGGGTCATCAGGGGTGATATCCAGCTTGCCTGCAAAGAACAAAAGAGATGGGATCTTTACTGGGGTAGACAAGGACGTCAGCACCTAAGACAGGGGTAGGTAGCCTTGGCTTTTTTATGACTCGTGGACTTCAACTCCCAGAATTCCTCAGCCAGCCATGCTGAGGGGAAAGGGAGAGGTTTCCATGCTGAACCATGGTGGCTCAGGAATTCTGGGAGTTGAAGTCCAAAGGTCATGAAGGGGCCATAGTTCCCTCATGTTGGCTCAGGAATTCTGGGAGTTGAAGTCCATAGGTCATGAAGGGGCCATAGTTCCCTCATGTTGGCTCAGGAATTCTGGGAGTTGAAGTCCATGAGTCATAAAAGAGCCAAGGTTGCCTACCCTTGACCTAAGAGGAGAGCGCCAATGGGATAACAGGACTCAGGGGATGAATGAACAGAACTCAGGACTCAGCCATTCAATATAACCAGTTAGGATCAGGGATCCATCCCTCTGATCAGTGTAGGGACCTACAATAAAGTCTCCCCGATGGTGATCCAGACTCTGTTTGGGTGTAACGGATGTTCACCAGATGATTGGGGCTTTTCACTTTTAGGAAGAGGATTGCTCTGCTCTTAAAGTTTATTTTTCCTCTCTTGGAGTCTATTTTTCCTCTCTGAAATGGTATAGGGTTTCCTGCCTGAGCAGGGGGTTGGACTAGATGACCTCCAAGGTCCCTTCCAACTTTACATTATTATTATTATTATTATTATTATTATTATTATTATTATTATTATTATTCTCTACTCTACTCTACTCTACTCTACTCTACTCTACTCTACTCTACTCTACTCTACTCTACTCTACTCTACTCTACTTCCATTCCATTCCATTCTGAAGCTTTGAGGAATAGAGGCTTTTTTCTCAGCTATCTGCAACAATGGTGACTTTGCTGGAAAGCCGAGTGATCACCGTTGCTTTTCCCAGTCTCTAAATTTATATATGACTTAAAATTATCCATGATTGTCTCTATCACTTTCCCAGCTACGCCTGGCAGGTATTCCAACAGCTTCCTGGCCCAGCCAACATTCTTCTGCTACCCCTTCAGTGCCTTCACCTCCTGTTTC
Source organism: Vipera ursinii (assembly GCF_947247035.1). Classification (NCBI taxonomy): domain Eukaryota; kingdom Metazoa; phylum Chordata; class Lepidosauria; order Squamata; family Viperidae; genus Vipera; species Vipera ursinii. Next base: position 8,030,271 of record NC_139524.1, on the reverse strand, counting down.
TGGTTGGCTGCATAATGAAGGGAAATTTGGGAGCCCACATTCCCAGGAGCTTTGATGTCCCCATCCCAGCTACACAAAGGTCCGTAATCTTTACAACAGGTAGGCTTTTGTCTACTCTTTCACACGCTTTGTTGTTGCTATCCTGCCTTGTGTTTTCAGTCACCTCTGCACAATCATTGGGTGTAAAAGTATTATTCCACCATTGGGTGATTCATTTCTTCCACTGTATGTAGTTTTCTTTTGCACCAGTGCACAAATGATAAAACCTGTGCTAGGCCCCAGCACGGAATTGATTTCTTTTTTTAAAAAAAAATTGCTGCAATTTATGCTACCATGTTTTAAAACAACGAGGCTATTTGGCACTGCATTGCTGCTATATGTTTTGTTTTAAGAGGCATTTTAAAAACAACAGCCACTGAGATCCCACAGAAAGGAAGAAAATATGATATTTAGGCGGCTGGTGGAATGGACTTTCGTCACGGGAGTGCTTCCAGCAACAAATTTATTTTTGCAATTGCTTTTGGAATTTGCAGAGGCTCTTTGCTGACATGTCAAGGAAGCCTCAATCATCCAGGCCAAAGGTGTCTAAAGGGTGAATCATAGCAACTGGACGAATCTTAGCTGGCAGTAGCGTCATCTTTGCCATTCTCTCAAATTTCCCCATATCTTTGCCCATCTTTGTTTCGTTCCTTGCATGGGCACGCCCAGGGTGGGAAAGATGGAAGGGCAGCCCATGCCTTCTGCTGACGGCACTGCAAGATGGAAAGCTAGGAACATCCTAAGTGAGTTGAGGTGAGCAGTTTTGGAAGAAAAAAAAACAACCCCATCTAGAGTGCAATTGGTCAACAAGAGAGAGAAAGTAGAGAGGCTATAGAACAGAGGCTTTTTGCCCCATGACCTTGAGGTTAGGGGTACATAACCTGTCAAGCTACAAGAGTGCACCTAAATTTTCAAGGATAGCCCACGGGGTGTTCTTGACAAAACTTAATAGGTTGGGCTAGGATAGAAAACCAGATTTCATTTTGTTTGCCTTTCTGGTTAATTAAAACAGTATATAGAATCGAATCTCGAGTGCCGCGTAACAGAGTGAGCACCTGTTACTCGTCCCAGCTTCTGCCAACCTAGCAGTTCAAAAGCACATAAAAATGCAAGTAGAAAAACAGGGACCACTACGGTGGGAAGGGAACAGCGTTCTGTGCGCCTTTGGCGTCTAGTCATGCCGGCCACATGACCACGGAGACATCCTTGGACAAGCGCTGGCTCTTCGGCTTTGAAACGGAGATGAGCACCGTCCCCTAGAGTCGGAAACGACTAGCACGCATGTGCGGGGGAACCTTTACCTTTACCTTTTATAGATAAAATGATTACCCTTTGGTTAAACATTTAAGAATCTTCTCCTCTTACACTAAACATCCCAACAAGCTAATGGGTTTGGGGGGCCTTCAAGGCCAAAATCCCAGACTATAGGATTATGTGATTACAGAATACAGAATAACAGAGTTGGAAAGCGACCTTGGAAGTCTTCTAGTCCTATCCCCTGCTCGACCAGGAGACCCTATACCATTCAAGACACATTTATTCATAAAAACCTCCAGCGATGGAGCACTTCCACCTTCTGGAAGCAAGCGGTTCCACTTGTTAATTGTTCTCACGGATAGGAAATTTCTCCTCTTTAATAAGCTTCCCTCTGTTACTTCTTGTCCTGTCCTCAGGTGCTTGAGAGATAATTACTATTGACATTAGCAGCAAATTGCTATTTTGGGTAATACCCATTTTGTTTGAAATGAATTCCAACATTCCCCAGAACAGGCCAAAATGTTGGTTTCTGATGTCTTTGTCAATGACTAATACGGCTCTCTTGTGCCTGCAACCTAACTGTTTTCCAAAAAGTGTGGTCTTGGTGGTTCCCCCCTATAAGTAGCTGGCTTTGCACAAGACACGAAACTCGAGTTAACAGACTACCCCGGCAATCTTTGTGTAACGTTCTGTACTCAAGCAAACAAATCCTGTTGCGGCCTAAGGCAGGAGTCTCCAACCTTGGCAACCTTAAGACTTGTGGACTTCAACTCCCAGAATTCTGGGAGTTGAAGTCCACAAGTCTTAAAGTTGCCAAGGTTGGGGACCTCTGGCCTAAGGTGATGAACTGGTTCACAACATGTTAAGATAATGGTAGGTTTTTACAGAAGCAGAATCCAAAAACACCTACCTTATCTCTCCTAATCCAGTGTGTTTTGCAAATCCAGCTAAGATACAGCTGGAAACACTCAAGCTCTTATTGGCATTATAATATCAATAATTTGTGTTTATTACTTTTAAAATAGTAACAGAAAATGGGGGGGGGAAATCCCAAAAGGAACAAAACATAAACATATAATATCTTTGCAAAGCAAAGCAAAAACATAACAGGTGCTTAAAATTAAATGAAACTGCAAATAAAAATAAAATATAGAGTGTATGTAGGGCATATCTCTGATTGCCAAACATAACTTTACACTGGGTATGTTCATGTGCTCTATGATCAGGCATATGTAGCTTCACATGTTAGGTTTCCTATATAGCAGGGGTCTTCAAACCTGGCCCTTTATAACTTGTGGACGTCAACTGGCTGAGGAATTCTGCGAGTTCAAGTCCACAAGTCATAAAAAGGCCAAGTTTGAAGACCCCTGCTATGTAATATCACAAGTATGCCTAACAAATTCCAACAGAATGAAACTGGTCTTATAGTGCCTTCTAGTGGTCACATAGAGAAAATATTGCAAAATTATTTTAAAAAAACCAAAAACCAAAACCCACATTGGATGCAGGTCTTGGGGCTTTATTATGAAGCCCAGAAATAATTAACAGTATAAATGTTAATGAGTATAATTGCAAATGAATAAGAAGATAAAATGTAACATCTATAGCAACAGTACCCACCTTTATTCTATTTCTATTTCTATTATTTCTATTTCTATTTCTATGTATGTATGTATGTATGTATGTATTTCTTGATGCTGTGAAGTTGTATTTCAAAATGATATCTGGGAAATGTCTGCCTATCAACTGGCATGCTTCTGATAAACCTAGCCTAATCAATTTCAGCATTTAATAACTGGATGTGGTTATCTGGTCTATTGCTCACTCCAGCCAGAAATATTGATGTCCTTGCTTACTGCAGGGCAAAGAAACTGAGCAATCGTGACAAGCAGCCTTGGAAAGGAAGATTCTTTTCAAAATCTTCATTTTGGATGTAAAAGATTTTCACCATGGACCCTGATAACAATGTGTGTGAATGACAGGATCCTGATGGTTTGATGGGCAAGTCAAATACTAACAGGGTGACATCTTGTGTTCCACTTTCAATGCAGAGAATTTCAGCTTTTTTTCCAAACAGGACCAGAAATCACCAACTTTTCTATATTGCTTTTAACCGATTACATATATATATAATGCCCCACCAAACTCACAACCCCACCAACTCACACCAGGCAGAAAGGATTTATTATTATTATTATTATTATTATTATTATTATTATTATTATTATTATTATTATTATTATTATTTGCCTGCAGGACTTCCTGGGATAATCATGCAATCCTGAAAAGTTCCGGGGTCACACGATCAGTTGCAGAAATGCACTGACAATTTTGCTAACAGGGTACAAGATATTATCGTCGCCAAAATGAAAAAGATGTGAAAATCTGAACCAGCTCCTCTCTTTAAAAGTTAATACATCCTGTCCCCTTGTACTTTTACTTTTATTAAAACCCATCAGGGAAAATAAAAACCTGGATCAGCCTGGAAATCTGTCCCTTTGTGGAAAAAAACAGAGTGGGTGTATCCTAATATTTTCCAGAGATAGTGTCCCTACATTGCTTGAATCCTGCATTTTTATATTCATATTTGTCTTGCTCCTCTGTTCTTTAAGGGTTTTCAGGGAAAAGGAAAACTAAGAAGCAACAGTGGGAAAAACAGTTTACCTGGTGATGTCATATGGAAAACTGGCTGAGGTTTTACTGCCAGCTGCTAAGGAAGGGACAGGAGAGAAGGAAGAATGAATTGGTTTACATGCAAGAGATAAACCCAGTTTTAATTCTTGGCATCTGTAAAAGGTAAAGGTAAAGGTTCCCCCCCCCACACGTGCTAGTCGTTTCCGACTCTAGGGGCCGGTGCTCATCTCCGTTTCAAAGCCGAAGAGACAGCGCTTGTCCGAGGACGTCTCCGTGGTCATGTGGCCAGCATGACTAGACGCCAAAGGTGCACGGAACGCTGTTACCTTCCCACCGGAGCGGTCCCTATTTTTCTACTTGCATTTTTACGTGCTTTCGAACTGCTAGGTTGGCAGAAGCTGGGACGAGTAACAGGCGCTCACTCTGCTACGCGGCACTCGGGATTCGACCCGCCAAACTGCCGATCTTCTGATCGACAAGCTCAGCATCCTAACCCACTGAGCCACCGCGTCCCATCTGTAGGTTGGCTTAAAAAGATTCTCATTTGAAATCTTGGAGAGCTAAATGGAATTGTACCCAATGACCTGAATGGGAAACCAGGCAGTTTATTTTGTTGGATAAGTGACATTTAAAAGCAGTGGAGAAAAAGCTGGAGCCAAAGTTGAACACTATCAGATGATCACAATGCGGCAGTTTTATGCAGACGAGAGATGTAGGTGCCACTCCATTAATTAGAAGTTCAAGGTGCTTTCATAATCCATTTGCATTGTGCCTAAATTAACCCACTCTCTTTCTTGATTTCCTGATTCCATTTGGGAAGGGACCAAGATTACTTAAAACTTTTCTTCACTGATGTCCCATTTTGTTCCACTAATATAGAGAGGACCAGGCTGATCCTGAGGGAGGGATCAAATGCGTCATTAGTTTGGAGTTCCTTTGCACCCACCAGTTCCTTTGCACCCAGCCCTCCCTTGACCCATTGTCTTCCATTGACCGTTATCTACCACCAATTTGCCTTGACCATTAGTAGATCAGATTCTTTGTATAGCAGTAGCATGAAATAAACTTGCATTCATTTTGGACCTAATCATGCCTCCCATTTTCTAATGCTTGACATTTTGTTGTTAGTTGCGAAGTCGTGTCTGACCCATCACGACCCTATGGACAATGTTCCTCCAGGCCTTCCTGTCTTCTACCATTTTCTGGAGTCCATTTAAGCTCACGCCTACTGCTTCAGTGACTCCATCCAGCCTCCTCATTCTCTGTCATCCCCTTCTTCTCTTGCCCTCAATCTTTCCCATCATTAGGCTCTTCTCCAGTGAGTCCTTCCTTCTCATCAGGTGGCCAAAGTATTTGAGTTTTAGCTTCAGGATCTGGCCTTCTAAAGAGCAGTCAGGGTTGATCTCCTCTAGGACTGACCAGTTTGATCGCCTTGCAGTCCAAGGGACTCGCAGGGGTCTTCTCCAGCACCAGAGTTCAAAGGCTTCAATTCTTTGGCGCTCAGCCTTTCTCATGGTCCAGCTTTCACTGCCATACGTTGCAACTGGGAAGACCATAGCCTTGACTATACGCACTTTTGTTGACAGGGTGATGTCTCTGCTTTTTAGTGTGCTGTCTAGGTTTGCCATGGCTTTCCTCCCCAGGAGCAAGCGTCTTTTAATTTCTTGGCTACAGTCCCTGTCTGTGGTGATCTTGGAGCCCAGGAAAATAAAATCTGTCACTACCTCCATTTCTTCCCCATCTATTTGCCAGGAATTGAGAGGGCCGGATGCCATGATCTTGGTTTTCTTAATGTTTAGTTTCAACCCAACTTTTGCACTCTCCTTCTTCACTCGCAACAAGAGGCTCTTTAGTTCCTCTTCACTTTCTGCCATTAGAGTGGTATCATCTGCATATCTTAGGTTGTTGATGTTTCTTCCGGCAGTCTTAATTCCAACTTTTGATTCATCTAGCCCTGCCTTTCTCATGATGTGCTCTGCATATAAGTTAAATAGGCAAGGCGAGAGTATACAGCCTTGCCGGACTCCTTTCCCAATTTGGAACCAATCGGTGGTTCTGTGTCCAGTTCTCACTGTTGCTGCTTGACATTAACTGGACTATTTTTTCACACACACACAACACACACACACACACATCGCAACTTTCCTAGAAACTTGTGTTGCAAAAAATGGTCAGTAAGCTGAATTCTGCATCCATGATCTTTTGAGTTTCTGATCTGCTTTCATGAGATCATATATTCTTTCAGTCGCCCTTAAACTATATCTGAGCAGCCTGTTAAAATGCTGGGGGGTCTAGCTACTAAAGTGTAAAGGCAGTAAAGAAAGAAAGGAATAAGAAAGGGGGGGGAGAAAGCAAAAGTGAAGAAAGAAAGAAGAAAAAAACAGAAGGAGCTTGACAGCTGTTGCTTTTTTTCTTTTTTTTCTTTTTCTTTTTTTTCTGCACTTTTGCTTCCCCCCCTTTCTTATTCCTTTTTTTTTACTTCCTTTACACTTTACACTTTGCAACAAATATAAATACAATTAAAAATGTTCTTGTAATTTTCTTGGGTACAATAGAGCAGGGCTTTTCAACCAGTGGTACGGGTACCACCTGTGGTACATTGGCACCTGGCAGGTGGTACGCGACCATCCTAGGAAAGTGGTAGCGGGGGAGGGGAATGAGCTGAACTGGTGGTAGCACCACACAAGCCTGAGCGAGAGATGGCTGGAGCTGCAGGGCTGTCAGGGCTGAGCGGAAGCGCCAGGATCAGCGCTTCTTCGGGGCTGTTGGGGCTCAGCGGAAGCGCCAGGATCGGTGCCAGGCTCCAGCTGGAGCTCGGCACTGATCCTGGCACTTCTGCTGAGCCCAGAAGAAGCACCGATCAGCTGGAATGTTGCAGCATCTCCAGGGTCTTTGTGATTTACATTCAGATGCTTGGCAACTGATTCATATTTATGAGGGTCATGTGAAGTGACCAAAACCTGCTCCAACCACCCAGCAGACGGGGGGGAATAAAAACCAAACACCCCCAACCCCACCTCCGCTGCCAATCCTCAACAGAAATGCTCACAACAATGAAAACCTCAGACAGCAGGAAGAGCACCGCCGGGCGGGCAGGCAGGTGTCTTGCCTGGCTGTGGCTTGGGGGGCACTTTTTCCAGTGCCATTATAACTTTGAACAGTCACTAAGCGAACTGTTGTAAGTCGAGGACTACCTGTACTTCATCACTTTTTTCCGTTGTTTTTTTTTTTGGTCATCAAGTTTTTGACACCTTGCTAGGCGACTGGTGGTACTTAGATGTTGCCATATCCTAAAAGTGGTACAACGGGTGAAAAGGTTGAAAAGCCCTGCAATAGAGCAGCGGTTTGATGTTCAATTTTTCAACTGAACATACAATAAAATAAAAACTCAAACAAGCTGGATAGCAGGCATGGCATCTAGTTACACCCCAAATCTTTCAAAACACAAAGGTTTTCTTCCTTCTTTCTCTTCTGATGCTTCGTGGCCTGCTGTTAAAAAATTTTTTTTCTTATTCTATGTACAACCCAGGTGGAAAAGTTACCTACTTGTGTCAATGAAGACAGCATCCACGTAGATTTTGGTACAGAAAGATCCCAGGATAAATCCACAGGCCGGTCCAAACACCAGCATTGTAAACAGGATCCCTGCAAAGAAACACAGAATAACACAGTGAAGATAAGAAAAGGGATGGTCCCATATCTGGTCCTGGTGGAAAACTTCATTCTGGAGTGTGTGGAACTCACAAAATTGAAGGTCTATGAACATTCTCAATCATCCAGGTCATGGTTGTCCTAATAAAGGTGCTTTTCCAAAAAAAACCCAACAAAAAAACACTGGACTTTCTTGATATAAAACATTATTTTCTGTTTGAGTTCTTCATTAGACAGATGTCTCACCCAACGGTCTGTTCTCTGTGACATGCCATTGTCCTCTGTCATCTGCATTCTGTTTTTTTTTCATATCTAAACTGTAGGATAGATAACTTGGTTTTCTGTCATTTTTTGCTCGTGTTGTGTTGCGACCAAAAAAGTCCACTTGTCTTTTGGAAAAACACTTTTGGGTCACAAAATTGAAGTGGTTTTTTTTTCTGGGATCCCCAATCTTGCCAAGCAGGAAGTAGAATTCTAATAGATGAAGGGCCGAAATGAGGAGTCCTCTCTGAGCTTGGCTGATTTCTTGCAGATGTTTCCTTACCCCAACTAGACAACATCATCAGTGCTAGAATAGAGAACAAACCCCACTCCCATCTAGCACTGGTGATGTTACCTAGTTGGGTAATGAAATGTCTACAAAAACAAAACCCAGCCAACCTCAGAGAGCACCAAGGATCCCAGAGTAGAATTCTAACCTGTCCTCCTGATATTGTAAATAATTTTGTAAATAATTTTGAGTTGAGTAGCACTTACTCCTTCAAACAGACTGCTTGGTCCAGCTCTCGTTTCGAGTCACTGCAGAGAGGAACAACCTAAGAATGCCCCATCTTGCCCCCTTTCCCCCTACTCACAGAAACGCTTGAATGCAGCCTCCCCCTCCCCACTGCAACCAAGTTGTAATTTTTAATGTGATGGAAAGAGAACGTTCTTAAACATACCGACCCCGGTCCTATTGAGATATGTTAATTAAATTTAAATTACTGTGAAATTAAATCAAATTTAGTTTTCATCCACCACCACCCCCTCCCATTTCTTTCTTCTGCTCTCATCAATGTTAACTGTCAGTGGCTCCCATCAGATTAGTCAAAATCCTAATTGGAAGGTATCTAGACAAATTATGCCAAGCATCTCCGCCCCTGAGATGGCTCTTGCTTGATAGATGACGGATGCATTACAGGGCCTGATAATTCCTCCCAGGAGTAAGAATATAGACCCTCCGTGTTCACCAACAAGAACAAGGACCAGCGTCAGGCCATTGTTCATATTGTTGTGATTCAGGGTGAGCCTGTGGGTTCGGCAGTTGGGTCGGACGACTCAGAGGAGGAGGGGGGTGTTGAAGAGCTTGCTGAGGGGGTTGGAGAGCTTGCTGAGGGGGTTGGAGAGCTTGCTGATGAGAGCCCTCAGCCAGGCCCCTCCCACCTGGTCATGACGGAGACCCAGCTGTGTGAGCCTGACAGCGTGGATGAAGATGACCCACAGCTGGCCCTGTTCAAGGACGCCTGACGCAGAAGGCAGTCAATCAGGAGTAAACAGAGGAAGGCAATGGGGCACCTCGGAAGGAGGCAGAGAGAAGCCACGCCTTGAACTGTATAAAAGGGGAATGCGTGGTAGGGCTGGTTTGCTGAAGGCAACCGCTTGAATAGCTCCTGTTTCATAGCTCCTGTTTCATGGTTGGTGTCTTGTTTTGCTCTGTTTTATGTTAATAAATTTGGCAGGCTTAATTCCAGCTTCTTGCCATTTGTAAAGGGGTTGTCCCTGCCTTTTCTGCAGGGCCGGTAGCAGGCTGGTACAGAACACATATCCCCATTCTGGTTTTGCCAGAGGCACCTGTGACTTGTTGCATCCTTAAGGGAAACACACAGTTTTAATCCTGGAATAGCTTTCATTTCATCCCTTGTATCCAACGAAGCATAGCTCGTAGCATTCGTTTCATCCCTTGCAAGCTTACAAAAGTTTTGATTAATGAACCAAAGCAACAGAAGCATGAATGAACCCTTTCACTCACCATGCATAGTAATGATGATTTTATTTATTTATTTATTTAGCACTAGCACTTAGCACTAGCACTTAAGACTTATTACGCTGCTTCCTAGTGCTTTACAGCCCTCTCTAAGCAGTTTACAGAGTCAGCATATGGCCTCCAACAATTTGGGTCCTCATTCTATCCATCTAGGAAGGATGGAAGGCTGAGTCAACCTTGGCATTGGTGACAATTGAACTGCTGGCAGTGGGCAGAATTTGCCTGCAGTACTGCATTCAAACCACTGTGCCTATCTATCTATCTATCTATCTATCTATCTATCTATCTATCTATCTATCTTCTATCCATCCATGCATTCAATTTCTCTTTCTTTCTTTCTTTCTTTCTTTCTTTCTTTCTTTCTTTCTTTCTTTCTCTTTCTTTCCTTTTTTTTCTCTCTCTTTCTCCATCCATCCATCCAATTTATATGACCACCCAATTCATGAAAGGTGACTTATTAAATTAACCATACAAAATGAGGCAAATTTGTCAAAAAAAATCCCCCTCAGGCAAGAGAATTAGGAAAAATAAAAGGGCAGGGATATGGAGAATGTTTAGTTTGTCAAATGGTGTACAAGTAATCCTCGACTTATGACCACTTGTTTAGTGAACATTCCAAGTGACAGTGGGACTGAAACAAGTGAATTAACACTACTCCTGGTACTTAGGATTGTCACAGCATCGCCATGCTCACGTGGCCAAAATCAGAAGGACTTGGCAACCGGCCTGTATTTGCAAGGGTTGCAGCATCTGGGGTCATGGGGTCACCCTTTGCGACCTTTCCAGATAGCTTCCGACAAGCAAAGTCCGTGGGGGAAGCCCGATTTGTTTAATGACCGTATGATTCACTTAACAACTCTGACATCAAAGCTCCCAATATTGGGTGCAACCTGTTTAATAATCCTCTTGCTTAGCACTAAAAGCTCTGTCCCGATTGTTGTTGTAAACCGAGGATTACCTGCAACCTTTCAGATCTGGGATTTGGATCTGATCAAGTAAGAGAAGATTAGATTACAAGGTGTCTGGAGAGGATCCGCTCGAGGGAAATTACGGTGTTAAATAAACGTGTTAAATAAACCCGGTGTAAAATTGGACTAGTCACTGGATAATTCCTATGAAGGAATTGCTGAGGCCTTTTTTTTCCCCCTCTCCTATCTAAGATTCTACCACTAGAGGGTGCTAAAGCAAAAGGAGAGAGAGAGAAAGAAAAAAAAGAGAAAGATTGGGGGGAAAAAAAAGAGGAATATGGGTGGGAACCACAACTCCAAAATATGTTTTCCTAGGCTCAATCTTTTGCAATTCTGGGTAAAGTGGAAAAACACCAGATGAAGTTCTGGAAATCCCCTGACATTTATGACTGATGATACTGGGGGGAAAACAGGACTAGGGGTTGAACTTGAGAAGACAACTTTCTTAAAAGACTGTGAAAATTAGCAACTTGAGCATAGTTGTAGCTCAGGGTTGAAATGAGGGATCCTCGGTGCTCTCTAAGCTTAGTTGTTTCCTTGCTAGCACTGATGATGTTACCTAGTTCGGGTAATGAAACAACTGTAAGGAAACTATAAACCTCTACAATCTTCTCTGCCAGATTTGGGCTGGTTAAGTGGGGCCCTGTTATACTGTCTTTCTGATGAACTGGATCAACTTCCGGATCCTCCAGGTAGAGGCCAAATCCTGCAGCATCTACAGCTTTGCAAGGACTGGACCACGAAAGGCACGCGAAGGGATCAACGGCTTGAAGGGATGGGAAGTATCTGCAAAATCTATAGGCTGATTGAAATAAGCGTCTGCTGGATCTGGAGCCTTATCCAAATGACAAAAACCGGGGTTATCGTGCAAACTCTGCCCCTTACGCGCAGGTGTGTGCAAATCGAGACGCAAGTGCAGAAAATGTGGCGCTCACATCATGATATCGCCATGTTCATTTGTCTTCTACACACATCTCCTGTGTACATCCAGAGGTGCAGCAATGTACCCTAAACTATATAATCTTGGTTTTGAAAAGTTAAAAGGTAGAATGTTTCATTGCCCAGTTCTCCGGTTGATAGATGCAGAGGGGGGGGAATAGGGAACTGAGAAAATTGAGGGGAGGGAGAAAAAAAAATAGGATGCAAAGCCCAGAATTGGTGTATTTTCTCTGTTTCTGATTTGGATCTGACTTTTTCAGGTGGTCAAGAGACTGGAGTAAACACCAGCCTTTCAGCATTGTAGCTACCAGTTCAAAATGGAGACATCTTATTTTATCCGTTGTTGACAATATTGCCCATATGTGTTCAAAAAAAACCCCCGCTTTAGGCTGAGTGATGATGGAGAGGCCAGGTGGTTTACACGGGAGGTGAACGGAGTGTGTTTGTTTTGTACTGCCATATGGAAGAGTTACCGGAGCAGAGGAAATAAGCGCCGTAAAGAATGGGTAAAACAAACTGTGGATCAAACCAACCCCAGGAGCTTTTTAACCGCTGTGACTCAGAGTTCCTGTCCACAATGCGGGCCTGTGTGATAGACTTCAAAACAAACGACTCAAAGAGATCAGTGGCTTCCCGGCTGGACTCTGGAGAAACAAAGAGATCAATAGCCAGACCCCAAGAAATGAAATGGGATCTCAAGGAGGCTGTTTCATCCTCGCTCAAGCTAATTAACTAAGCATTTGGAAGGTAGCAGAATGGAAAATGTAGGATGAAACACAGGGAGACCAGGTGCCATTTTAATAAGCAAATATGGATTGGGGTACAGATGCATCACAATCAAGTCATCTTGCTTGCTAAAAGCTCCAGATTGGATAATTTAACTATTTATAATTTAATTCCTATTGGTTGTTGGGTTCAGTTTGGTTCTCAATATGCTGGTGGGCAATTCCAGGAACCAAAATTCTTTAGGAAATTTTTTGTAATTCAATGAAAAGGACATATTTAGCCCTGCCTATTTCTAGCTGCAGTCCTTTTCATTGGCAACCACCAAGAAGGTATTTTCACCAATGTATCGGTGGGATGCTAGGCTAAAATACAGAAAAGAAATTCCTTGGAAATAGGAAGATGCCATAAGAATGTTTTTCTGTAATATTTAAGAGTCACAGACTAGAAGGTATGTAAGCTATAAAATTTGGGGAGAGAGGAGAACCCAAACCAAGTGATTAATTCCTCCAAAACACACCCCAGTTTAAATTACCAACCAATATATTGAAAATTTATTCATTATAGCTGAGAAAAAAAGTATAATTTAAATGGTTGATGCACTCATTAAAATCCTGCCCCCTCCGAGTGATATGCTATCAAAAAGGATTGATAGCATCTCCTCAAAACTATCAACAGACAGAAATCTCAACAGATGGAAAGCTGTGGATTGAAAGAAAAACTGTTTGCAAACGATCAAAGATCTGTGCTCTGATGGGTTTGTTTTGGGAAAAGGAAGATGTTTAAAATTTATTAGAATTTGAAAGGTAGATAAAAAGAGACACGTGAAAAGTGTGTGAAACAAAGTACAGGTAGTCCTCAACTTATCAATACAACTGTGCCCTCAACTGTTGCTAAGCAAGACCCAAATTTTTTCCACACTTCAAGCAGAAAGCCCAGAAGTGGTTTCCAAGTCGAAAGAAAATTAATTGTACTTTTTTCTTTAACCAAAGCAGTCAATTTAGCCGCCATCTCTGCTAACTCCTTCAACTTCTGCAGTCATTTCATCCATTGTCCTTCCATTTTTGTACATCATCTTCCTCTTTTTTCTTTAGCCAATGTTGACTAGGTAATGTCCTCTGCTGATCTATATCATTTTAACCTTTTCTTCTTTTGTGCACATAAAAAAAAAACAACAGTGCACGTTTAAAATATATTCCTATGTGGGGGAGAAAAAAATAGAAATACATTGTGTCCGTGTCGTCAGGGATTTTTTGCGCGCTTAGCAACTAAAGATTTAGGCGGCATCTATGTGATGCTGGAAGCATGGAATTAAGTTTTCTTTTGCTTTCCTTGTTTCATCCTCTAACAACTACATGGGCACACAGGTATAAACTGATAGGTTCCATGTTTGGAATAACTGTCCCTCTTAAACCTGACTCGTTTTAAAACAAGAACTTGGAATACTGTAATTCTGTCAGGTCTTGTTTTCGTAATCTGATCAGATTTTTTTTTTAAAAAAAAAATGAAATCCAATTTGTAGGAAAGGTAAGCTGCCCAAGTCATCCATCCTCATATAGATTGATTTTGGAAATTTCTATTGTTTGTAGTAAAGGTAAAAGGTAAAGGTTCCCCCCGCACACGCGTGCTAGTCGTTTCCGACTCTAGGGGCCGGTGCTCATCTCCGTTTCAAAGCCGAAGAGCCAGCGCTTGTCCGAGGACGTCTCCGTGGTCATGTGGCCGGCATGACTAGACACCAAAGGCGCACGGAACGCTGTTATCTTCCCACCGTAGTGGTCCCTATTTTTCTACTTGCATTTTTACGTGCTTTCGAACTGCTAGGTTGGCAGAAGCTGGGACGAGTAACAGGTGCTCACTCTGTTACGCGGCACTCAGGATTTGACCCGCCAAACTGCCGACCATCTGATCGACAAGCTCAGCGTCCTAACCCACTGAGCCACCGCGTCATGCTATTCTGTCTAAAGATCAGTGTAGACAAGTACTTCTGTTATTCCCCCCCCCCACAAAAAAGCAGGTGTTGTAAGGGCAAAAACAACCCACAGACTAGATACTCTTGTTTCCCAGAAGCCAAACAGGAACTAATCACAAAACAAGCCACTGACACCTACCCAATGGCTTGTCCAAATCCTGAAATAGCTTCTAATGTCCCTCTTCAGGCAATGAGAACAGCTTCTTCTTTAAAGATCCAGATAATCCGTACTTGTCCTACATTTTCATGCTGCTGTAATAGATAATAAAAGGATATGTCTCCCTGTGGAAAGATAGTTGGGAATATAATAAACTGCATAAGCCAGAGATAAGATCAGTGGTTTCAGAGGAGACAATAATTGTGGCCTCCAGGAGTTGGATGCAAGTAAGAGAACAATTGGTCATAACTGTTTCCATATCATCATGACATTAAAAGAAAAAGCTTCATAGGCAGCTTGTTCTCCTGCAAAAGGGTCTCCTAAATGAAGGTGATAGATTGTTGCTCCTGGACATTCTGTAGCAGAGAAGCTGGGGGTCAACTTGTGACCCACCAACCAGAGCTGGGCCTTGAACCGACTCTCCAGCTCAGGCCAAGAACGTCTTCCACAGTGCAGAATAATTACTGCTATCCACAACATCACAAAGGCTTGATGAGTGATGGTTGTTTCAGTCCCTTGGTTATGTAGACAATTCTGCAAAGGTTGGGTCCATGCTGGAAGACCACCTCAGCGGCCTTTTTCATTTTTCCATCTGAATTAGGAACAGAGAAATCGGTCAATCTGAATTTCTCCAACCATTTCTCAAGGAGAGGATAGCTTTCTGTGGGATAGTACTGAAAAAGTCTCCTGGCAGGAGGAGATCTCGCTTGAGATCTTCACTTGAGACTAAACCCAAGCACAAAAAGCCAGGTGGGTTTCGTATTGCTGGAGAGAAGATGGTACCAAGAAGGGTAAATGCAAGAGTCGAGTAAGTACAAGCAGCCCATATTCCAGCCAGTACTCTCTTCCCCTCTGAAGGCAACCTCAAGGGAAATTCTCTTCCACCCAGTGGATTAAAAATGAACACAATAACAGAATTGGAAGTGCTCTTGGAGGTCTTTTAGTCCAACACCCTGCTCATGCAGGAATTCCACACCATTTCAGACAAATGGCTGTCCAATCTCTTCTTAAAAGCCTCCAATGATAGAGCACCCATAACAGGTCATCCCATTGGTTAAAATTGTTCTCACTGTCAGGAAATTTCTCCTTAATTCCAGGTTGCTTCTCTCCTTGATTAGTTTATATCCATTGTTTCTTGTCTTGCCTTCTTGTGCTTTGGAGAATAGCTTGACCCCCTCTTCTTTGGGGCAGTCCTTTAGATATTGGAAGACTGCTATCATGTACCCCTTAGTCCTTCTTTTCACTAGACTAGACATACCCAATTCCTGCAACCGTTCTTCCTAGGTTTTAGCCTCCAGCTGCCTTTCTCTGCCTAGTAATCACTCATTACCCAGATTTTGAAGTTACTCTCCATGTTTAATTTCTGAACGTGTGGTGACCACAATTTCTTCAGTAAACTGTCCCAAATTCTCTAGGTTTGCAAACTAGGCTATTGAGCCTTGGTGGAGCAGTGGGCTAATGCCTCCTTAAGTAACACCAGCTGCCTGCAATTAGTGCAGGTTCGAGTCCCACCAGGCTCAAGGTTGACTCAGCCTTTCATCCTTCCGAGGTAGGTAAAATGAGGACCCAGATTGTTGGGGGCAATTAAGCTGACTTTGTAATAATGCCGCTTGGGGTGTGTGTGAAAGCCCTAATAAGCAGGCATATACATAGAATGAAGGCTACTGCTAAGCTTGTAAGCCGCCCTGAGTCTTCGGAGAAGGGCGGGATATAAATGGAATTAAAATAAAAATAAAAAATAAAAAATATTCCTTCCCTTCTCTGGAAATGACAGGAACCAAACGTAGATCTATTTACACACACAACAGATGCTCTGCGGGGGAGGTACTTCCACCACCTCCTCTCTCATTCTGCGAATTATTAGCCCCTTCTTGGCATCTTTCCTCACTCGTTCACACCTTTTGAAGGCAATGACAGGGGAAGGCAGAGAAAGGCAGCTACTGACTCAGAATTTCTTCCATAAGAATGTATGAAGTGATTGATGTTTGATCATCACAGGGCTTTGCATGCACAAAGATGGAAAGATTCAACATTACACCCAATGGAGGAATAGCTGGTGAAGTTGGTAGGACTTGCCGAGATGGCTAAACTGATTTCTTTGATCAGTGAAAAGACAATATTTACATTTATTGCTCACTGGAAACTCCTCATGGATTTTTTGCATGAAGCAGAAACAAAAATGAACTTATGATTTATGTTTTTGTTGATTAGACAGGATAGATTACAGAACATGAGAGTTAAGTTGTAACCACAGAGTAAGAGGTAAATTTATAATTGTACTCATGACTGCTGCAAAGATAAGAAATTTTTGTATCTTTCCTTTCTTTTCTTGCACTCCTCTCTGATTTTTTTCTTTATTTTTTTCTAATAAATCCTTAATAAAAAATATCTCTGCTTTTATGTATATGTATATAAATATGTTTGATTTTTAAGCTAATTCCCCTTATTAGAATTGTATAACATTTCCTAAATTATGACTTGCACCTGGCAGTTTGCAGAGGTAGCTGGAAGAACTGTTTTGTTATAAATCTTACCAGCAAAGTCAGACGGCAGAGATATAACATTAATAGGTTTAGAATTTTATAGTCAGAAAAGTGTCATCTATCGGAACCATGACAGTTGTTCTTTTTGAGGCTGTAATTATACCATGGGACAAAATTTATTGATTTTATTCTCTTTTTGCAATTTTAACTGTTATTTTTTACTTATTAATTTTGTTTATAGCTGAATCACACTGTTGTGGGGGTACAGCTGATAACGTGACATGCAACAGGCCATATTCCTAAGGCTAAATTGAACTCAAGAACCTTAACTTTTGTGAACATTCAGATGGATTTGTTAATGCAAATATTGCCAGTGTTTAGAATGTGTCAGTGATGATAGCTTATTGTTGTTGTTATTGTTGTTACTGTTGCTATTTTATTTTATTTTGTTATTTATTTTATTCTTAAGCTTTCATTCCCATACTGGCTGGGGAATCCTAGGAGTTGAGGTTCATCCATCTTAAAGTTACCAAGGTTAAGAAAAACAGACTTTAGAGTCATACCACTGAAAACGCACAGGCACCTTTACAACAAATAAAGAATTAATAAGGCAATTTTTAGTGGGCTTCTTGGCTTGTTTCCAAAACTTTGAGTCAGATGGGTACAGGTTTTGAATTTCTCTCGCAGCAATTCAAACAGTGGCAAGCAATCAAGGACGCTCCTTGAAAAAGCAGATGCCGATTTATCTTACTTTGAGATATATCTGCTTCTCCTGCTGTTTATCCAAAGACTGAAGGTGGAAAACTTGAACAAAGGAAAAACAAGAAATAATGGCAAAGCTGGGGCTCATTTCTGACCGTCTTAAGGACAAACATGAAGAGTCACCCTGACAGATTCGGAAAGCGCTTGAAGCTGTTAATTAATGAGAGACGATGCTGGCTGATTCCTGTTAATGGTTTGCTCTTTTATTTTAAACTCCAGCAGGGATCAAAATGACTGCAACTGGATGTTGATACAAGCTTGGAGACAGAAGCTGAAGATTTGGGGAAAACTGGGCAAAGACCTCTTTACAAAGATAGCAAAGGGGGTGTGGGTGGGAAAGCTCTACAGCCACAAGGCTACCCATGAAAAACTGAAACATTGGGCTGGCCCATTAGATGTAGAGATTTATTTATTTATTTTTATTTTAATCCCATTTATATCCCGCCCTTCTCCGAAGACTTAGGGCGGCTTACAATTTAAGCACAAACCAATGTGCTTAGCAATGTGCTAAGAGATGGGAATGAATGCCCTTTAGCTCTGGTATTTTTGTTTCTGGCTTACATTAGAATCACGTTAGAGGGAGGGAGGGAGGAGAAGAGGAGACAAAAGAGAGGAAGGACAGAGGAAGGCAGAGGAAGGAGGCAGGAGGGAGGGAAATAAGGAAGAAGGACAGAAAGAAAGAGGGAGGGAGGGAAAGAAGGAAGGAAGGAAGGAAGGAAGGAAGGAAGGAAGGAAGGAAGGAAGGAAGGAAGGAAGGAAGGAAACAAGCAGGGAGAGAAAAGGAGAGAAAAGAGGAAGGAGGGAGGGAAATCAGGAAGAAGGACAGAAAAAAGAGGGAAGGGAGGGAGGAAGGAAGGAAGGAAGGAAGGAAGGAAGGAAGGAAGGAAGGATGGAAGGAAGGAAGGAAGGAAGGAAGGAAGGAAGGAAGGAAGGAAGGAAGGAAGGACATCCATAGGATATGGTAAAAAATAATAAAATGTCTGCTGCAGCAAAGTAATCAAAGTTCTGCCTATTTGCATGATACACCCACCCATAAAAAACAGGACACATTTTGATTGCACCAATGAACTGTTTTTGTTCTGGACTTTTTTGGCAGACCCCATAGGCATCTATGAATGAATGAATGAAATAAAATGGCTGAATGTGGCAAATGGGACGTGCAACACGAGGAAGTCATTTTCCCAGCTTCCTGCTTGGCCCAAGCTCTACAGATGTGCATTTTACATTGGACAGCTGTGGTAGGCTTAATCAGCTCTGGTAACAGAGCTGCCATCAAGGGAACAGCCTTGAGTGAGTGTGTAGGCAGCCCTTTTGGCTATCAACAAGGCCTCTGTGAGTGCAGGAAGTTGGTAAAAGATTCAACAGGAGTATGTTTGCTACTCCCCAAAATGCCACCCGTTGCCAGGGCAACAAGTAAAGGATGAATAAAACACGTGACTCCCATTCACTGGGATGTGTCTGTTCTTAACTCAGTTCTACCTCAAATTCATAGCTATCTGCTATATATGTATGTATGTATGTATGTATGTATGTATGTATGTATGTATGTATATTGCTGAAACCTGCATTGAAACAGGCATTTCCAAAAACAAACAAACCCTGATCACTTCAAAGTATGCATTTCTAACCCTATTTCCTCTCCCAGGGTGTGTTCTTATTTGCATTTCCTTTCAGAACAATGTTCTCACTATACATCAAGCCGATACTTGGAGCATGTCAGATGTTTTGTAGAAGCCCTCACACATTCTTAAAATTCCATTCTAAGAGTAGGAAGAGCAATGATTTTATCTTCCCTCAGCCATGGAAGAAATCCCTGAGGTCTCTGAATCTGTTCTCCATCCAAGAGCCTAGTTGGGTAGTGGGGAAGGTCAGAATAACATAATAACAGAGTTGGAAGGGGCCTTGGAGGTCTTGTAGTCCAACCCCTGCTCAAGCAGGAGAGTCTATAATATTTCAGACAAATGATTGTCCAGTCTCTTCTTAAAAGCCTCCAGTGATGGAGCATCCACACCTTCTGGAGGCAAGCTGTTCCACTGGTTAATTGTCCTCACTGTCAGGAAGTTTCTCCTTAATTCCAGGTTGCTTCTCTCCTTGATTAGTTTCCACCCATTGTTTCTTGTCTTGCCTTCTGGTGCTTTGGAGAATAGGTTGACCCCTTCTTCTTTGTAGCAGCCCCTCGAATATTGGAATACTGTTTTCATATCAGCCCTAGTCCTTTTTTTTAACTAGACTAGACAAACCCAATTCCTGCAAACGTTCTTCCTATGGTTTAGCCTCCAGCCCCTTAATCATCTTTGTTGTTTTTCCCTGCATTCTTTCCAGAGCACGGAGAATTCTTGGACTAAGAATGGGGAAATCAGATTCTAACCCCCCCCCCTCAGTCATCAAAGACCTATGGATGACTTCAGGGCCAGTTCCTCCTTCTAACTCCAGACCCAGCCTGGTGTAGAGGGGAAAATGCTGGACCAGGAGCCAGTAGACACAAGTTCATGTCCTCCCTCCGTCATGGAAGCTCCCCAGAAGATTGGTCCAAGTCTCTCCTTCTCAGCCCAAATGATCTCACTAGACTAGATTGTCTTGTTTTCAGCTGGAAACAAGCCTGTGCTTTTGAGCAGATTGTACAAGAATCAACAAAACCTGGAAGTGGATCTCTGCATTTAATCTCTGGAACTATCTTGGCCACATCACTTGTCCCACAAGCCCACTCATTTTTTCCCCTCACCAAGTAGCCAAGTTGTGAATGGCCAACCCTTCAAGAGCCAAGCTGTGATGGACATTTTCAAAATCCCACCTGTGTCCAGGAGCCCATAGGCATTTCAGAGGCTGAAAACTCCGTGTCAAGGATGAACCTTTGGCAGCTACGTGCTCTGCGTTTCAACTTGTATTTAGATTAAGTGGGAGGAGAGGTGTTACTTTCAAGTTTGTTAGATGGAGAAACAAAACTTCTAAAGATTCAGCTGAAGACCGTGAGAGCCTGAAACCCTTTCAAGGACACTGGAACAAGCATGGATTTGTAGCAGACGGTTCCCATAAAAAAGTGAACTTCTTTATATAGACTAATATGATGGTGAGGTTTGGGCTGGGGAAATTATTGTTTAAGTCTATGAATTGGGGTTGGACCCTCAGAGTTAGTTTTGCTTCCACATATCCATGCACTATATTTAATAAGCAGTAAGATTTTCAAAAGACGGAATGAGCCTGGAGTGTTATTTGGATTTTCGAGCTGGATGTTGACACTCTGGAATATGCATCAGAGGTAGATGGAATTAGGAACTTCAATAGTTGTGGTGGTAATGGTGGAGGGTGTGTGTGTGTGTAAAAGAGAGAGGGAGGGAGGGAGGCCAGGCAGGCTCTGGGAAAAAAATACAGAACATTTTCTATTTCTGCATCACAGAGTTTACAATTAACTGTTCCCTCCCAACTTAAACTGTAATTACTGATATTTCCTGCTTGTGTGTGTCTTGGAATACTGCCATTGCAATGTAATTGTTTTTATCTAGGATTTTACATTTTTTGCTGCTTTGTGCAGCAACTGCATTTTTCCCTCTTTGTGCAGACCATTGAGTTAGTTTGCTGTTCACATCCAGAAAAGTATCTCCAGTTTACACTAGCCTGCTTTGTTTTTAATGCTGAAGTTTTCTTAGCAACGTTTCCATTGAACTGTTCTATGGAACTTTTGCGTCCAATACTGCAGCTAGCAAAATACCCTTGCTGATGTTTCTCCAGTCAGACACTGCATTTAAAAGTCTTAACTTTTAAATCTCTTAACTAAATGAATCATTAGCTGGTTAATAATTACAATCATTTTAAACAGGAATTTATTTATATAGCCTCATGCAAGGGAGGGACGATACATTTCAGTGTTAGCATACTTTAATTGCAGAAATCCCCCAAAGTCGTGTACTGGAGGCTGAAAAGGCTGCCAAGCTTTGATTTAGTACTGTGGATGAACCAGGCCTGTTCAGGCTAGTACAACAAGCCATAGTTACGATAAGAAATGGCTTAACTTCGCACAAACTCAATCATTCTTAAAGGCTTTTTTTAAAAATCTTCACACAAATATTTTGCTACTTAAAGAGTTCAGCGTAACAATCACAGGCATCCATGAGAAGGAAGGGCACAATGATAACACACACACACATCATGCCACAACTTAATCCTTAACCAGACCTCAGGATGCAAGTTTATTAACTGACTCATTTGTGCAATGACATCATGTCATTTTGACACCACTGTGCCTAGTAACAGACATCTGTGCCAGCCCTGACTTGTAAACCCTTGGACAAAATAACAACAAAGCACAGTGTGGGGTCCTGACATGATGATGATAACTTTATTGTCACTTTGAATGTACACCAATCAGCATACATCAAAATGAAATTTTGTTGCATACAGCTCTCAAAGGGTCACCACCTCCGATATTTACTCCTTGTTCGGGGCCCGCTCAAATTTCACATTGTCCATTTTAGTCTCTAGGGAGTGAACGATGGCAAACAGGACAGATGGAAATGGGGCTCCATGTGGATTAGCCCTCAGATTCGCTTGTATTCTGACAACCTCGCCTTCTTTCCTACATACAGAAGGACTAAGCAGGGTGGGACTCAGAAGCATTGTCCATCTGCATTAGAAGCCAAAATAGGGAGATTTAAATTCAACACCAGTTTTGGGGTGAACTTAACCACTTCTTATTCCCTTTTATTTATCCTTATCACTGAAGTTCCTTCAGCTCTGACTGGATGGTGGGGAATGGAGCTGTCCAAGCTGAAGAAGCTTCTTGGATGAGAAGCAAAACGTCTTCAAAGAAAAACAAGAAAGTCCAGTTGCCTCCTGAAAAAAAGCACCTTTGGGACAACCAGGACCAGGATGACTGAGACTCTCCATAGACATTTAGCTAAGTCACTGGAAGCTGAGATTACATATGCAGAGCACATCATGAGAAAGGCAGGGCTAGATGAATCAAAAGTTGGAATTAAGATTGCTGGAAGAAATATCAACAACCTAAGATACGCAGATGATACCACTCTAATGGCAGAAAGTGAAGAAGAACTAAAGAGCCTCTTGTTGCGGGTGAAGAAGGAGAAGTGCAAAACTTGGGTTGAAACTTAACATTAAGAAAACCAAGATCATGGCATCCGGCCCTCTCAATTCCTGGCAAATAGATGGGGAAGAAATGGAGGTAGTGACAGATTTTGTTTTCCTGGGCTCCAAGATCACTGCAGATGGGGACTGTAGCCAAGAAATTAAAAGATGCTTGTTCCTGGGAAGGAAAGCCATGGCAAATCTAGACAGCACACTAAAAAGCAGAGACATCACCCTGTCAACAAAAGTGCGTATAGTCAAGGCTATGGTCTTCCCAGTTGCAACGTATGGCAGTGAAAGCTGGACCATGAGAAAGGCTGAGCACCAAAGAATTGAGGCCTTTGAACTATGGTGCTGGAGAAGACTCCTGCGAGTCCCTTGGACTGCAAGGCGATCAAATCGGTCAGTCCTAGAGGAGATCAATCCTGACTGCTCTTTAGAAGGCCAGATCCTGAAGCTAAAACTCAAACACTTTGGCCACCTAATGAGAAGGAAGGACTCACTGGAGAAGAGCCGAATGCTGGGAAAGGTTGAGGGCAAGAGAAGAAGGGGACGACAGAGAATGAGGTGGCTGGATGGAGTCACTGAAGCAGGAGGCGTGAGCTTAAATGGACTCCAGAAGATGGTGGAAGACAGGAAGGCCTGGAGGAACGTTGTCCATGGGGTTGCGATGAGTCAGACACGACTTCGCAGCTAACAACAACTACAGCTGAATGATTCTTTTCCAAACACAGTTTCAAAGAAATTCTCCTGAGCAACTTTTCATTGAGATGGGCGGGAGATAAGTTACAAGAATTCCAGTAACCGAACGATTTCCTGCTTAGAACCAATATATATCCACGGGAACATTTTAAGGAACAGCATTTTTGATTCATTTTTTTCCCCCGATAAAATTTCCCTGGACAGGCTTGCTGCTATACGTAACCATTTCTTTGGGGAAATGTGAAGAACCAAGGCAAGCGGACTGTCTTAAAACGCTGAATTCAACACGGGTTTCTGATTTATTTATTTATAAAGTTTATTTGCTGCCCATCTTGTATCCAATGACTTTGGGCAGCTTACAACTTCTAATAGAGGTAGCCCTTGACATATAACAACAGTGGAGCTTGCCCGTTGTGATCGTACGTCGTAATGATTGCAAAAGTCATGTGATCGACCCAAATCTTATGACCTTTTTTGGGGGGTCGGTTGCATCTTTGAACGGTTGCTAAGTGACCGGTTGTAAGACTAGCTTTGTAAACGTAGTTGCAAGTTATTTGCATTAGCATGGATATGCGTTTCTCATTGCACAGCAGACAAAAAAAGCATCTTGACCTCATAGTGACATATTATGAGTCTCTGACTGAGGACAAAACCTGAACGGATGAACATAAATTGCTTAGTCACACTTTGCTCAATGTGCCAGAAGCTAGTTTTACCCAATGTACTAACCCAACAATCATGATTTAGTGGCCTTAACAGCTGACATTCCATGATGAAGTATGCCAAGGTCAAGAATAGCACATTGATAGCTTATCCTGGATCAAGCTGCTATTTTGACCAATCAACACTTAAGGCTCTAACCTGGAAAGTTACAATGATATGAATTTCCCTTTACCGTGATTTGCTGGAGGGATGCTCAGACCACGTTAAATAATCCATAGAACAATAGTGAGACTACTGAAACATTGAGCCTTGGTGGAGCAGTGGGCTAATGCCTCCTTAAGTAACACCAGCTGCCTGCAATTATTGCAGGTTCACATCCCACCAGGCTGAAGGTTGACTCAGCCTTCCATCCTTCCGAGGTAGGTAAAATGAGGACCCAGATTGTTGGGGGCAATAAGCTGACTTTGTAATAATGCTGCTGGGGGGAGGGGCAAAAGCCCTAATAAGCAGGCATATACATAGAATGAAGGCTATTGCTAAGCACATTTGATTTGTGCTTAGATTGTAAGCCGCCCTGAGTCTTCGGAGAAGGGCGGGATATAAATGGGATTAAAATAAACAAAATAAAATAAATTGCTAAAATATGTTTTAGTATAATGGCTGTATCGAGAGAGTACACTAGCCCAAGACCAAACCTCATTTTAGTTCAGCGTAAAGAATGAATTATAGACAGGTAGTCCTTCACTTACCACAACTGAGCCCCAAATTTTTGGCTGTTAAGTGAGACAGTTTATTGAATTTTGCCCCATTGTATGACCATTCTTGCCACAGTTATTAAGTGAATCACTGCAGTTGTTAAGTTGGCAACACGATTGTTAAGTGAATCTGGCTTCCCCATTGCCTTTGCTTGTCAGGTCGTAAAAGGGGAATCACGTCACCCCGGGATGCTGCAACCGTCATAAATCTGAGTCAGTTGCCAAGCATCCAAATTTTGATCACATGACCATGGGGATGCTGCAACGGTCGTAAGTGTGAAAAATGGTCATAAGTCACTTTTCTCTTACTGAACACTTACAGAAAAATCTGACTTCTAGACGCATAACTGGAGAGAGAAAAAGTAAAAATTGGCATTTGAAAACGACAGCTTTATAGCAGGCTGCTGCTGTTGTTAACATTACAAAAAGTGTTGTCATTGCTCACATCTGCCAAGTGAGTTTCAAAAGGTATTTTTCCATTGCATTGTAATGTTTTCCCTTTTTTCCCCATTGTTTGCTATCTTAGGGAGTTGCAAAGTGGGATGAGCATGTTTAAACACTGCCAAACAAATAAATAAGATCTGGGGAATTTGGGAAATAGCTAATGACAAAGCTTTCAGGTCTTTTGGCAGCTTTAGCAGAGTTGCCCTGCCTTCCAATTATATGTTTCTCTCTCCTCTTACCACCCTGCTTTAGAATAAAATCTAACAAACAAACAGAAGAAGAAGAAGAAGAAGAAGAAGAAAGGGGAAAGAGAAACCGAATGGTTCACGTCAAAAAGATTATTGTGGCCACAAATTATATGTAAGGAACCTGCCATTGAATTTTCAAGGGCCACGTTAGAAGAGAAAGCCGCCCCCCCCTTTGTGCTGTATTCATCTGCGTCCTAATAACTTGATTACAGTCTACCACACTAGGCCCCATATGCCATTATCCATTATTTAGAAAAGATAATTAACCCACAAGTCCGAAGATGCTTCACTGTCATATAGACAAGAGGCGGAGGCACAATTCCGGCAGCAGCAGCATTCTCTGCAACTGAATTGCTTGGGCAGCGTGCCAAGCGTTGCTCCAGGAAAGCAAAGTGAGACAACCCATCTCAAAGAGGCATCTTGCCCAACGGCAGCAAAAGGCAAGGAGGCCTTGCAAAGTTTATCTCCTTCTGCAAAAGAGGCTTCTTGTTCTGCTGTTCTATTCTTGGGAGGGGCGATCAGTGGAAATGCTCCCATTATCTTATTCTGAAATCAACTGTTCGGTTCAATTCAGAATAGAGCTGGAAGGGGACCTTGGAGGTCTTCTAGTCCAACATCCTGCTCAGGCAGGAAGCTCTATACCAGGGGTCTTCAAACTCGGCCCTTTTATGACTCATGGACTTCAACTCCCAGAATTCCTCAGCCAGCATGCCTGGCTGAGAAATTCTGGGAGTTGAAGTCCATGAGTCATAAAAGGGCTGAGTTTGAAGACCCATGCTCTATACCAGGGGTGTCAAACTCAATTTCATTGAGGGCCGTATCAGCATTGTGGTTGCCCTCAGGGGGCCAGGTGGGTGTGGCCAGGGTGGGCGTGGCCTACTGGGTGGGCGTGGCTGGAGTGCGTGTGGCCTACTGGGTGGGCATGGCCAGCTCTACATCATTCGTGTCAAGGGTACCTATGGGGGCCTGGGCAGGAGTAGGATAGATTGAGGGTCTCTGGCAGAAGGAGATGGGACCAGGGCAAGTGCCAAGGCATGGTCCACTGGAGGAGCCTCACTGTTCCTCTCAGGCCATGTGGGGGGAGCCCTGGACGGTGGCACGGAGGTTAAATGCCCAGCCCAACCCTCAAGCACCTGTGGCACTAAGCCCAGCCCCAATTCCCCAAGGGGGCACCCAGCTGCACTTACCTCAAGGCTGCTGCTGCTGTGCTTGCTCTCCTTAGCCAGGTTGCTCATGATGGGTATGAGGGCAAAGTCAAGAGGGAGGCCCACTCCTTCTCCATGTGTAGAGACCTGGCTTTGTATCCAAAACTTCCTTAGCAATAGGATGGGAGACCCCCCAGGATAGGCCAGGAGGAAGGGGCAAGGGGATGGTGAAAGGGCAGCAGGGAAGGACTAAGGCAGGACTTCCATCATTCCTTCCTTCCTTCCTTCCTTCCTTCCTTCCTTCCTTCCTTCCTTCCTTCCTTCCTTCCTTCCTTCCTTCCTTCCTTCCTTCCTTCCTTCCTGTCTGTGTCTGTCTGTCTGTCTGTCTGTCTGTTTGTCTGTCTGTGGTGGGAAAATATTTGAGATGAGGGAGGGAGAAAAACAGGCAAGAAACGCAGCTGGGGAAGTGGCATCCTTCGTGAGGAATGAAGAAATGCACCATTGCCTGGAAGTGGCCAGCACATGGCCCTCACCTACTTCACATATCCGGCTTGGTGGGCTCTGGGGGAGGGGATGCCATGAACAGCATGAGAGTCGATGTTACCTGTGCAGTGCTGCCCAGCCCCCAGCCTGCCCGGTTTTGGCAGGCAGCGGAGTGCTCTCCTCACAGTGCGGTGAGGCTCCGCCAGGTGGCATGAATCTAAAGAGAAGCGCAATGCTGCCCAGCCCCTAGCCTGTTCGAAGTAGGGAGGGCCATGTGCTGGCCACTTCCAGGCAATGGTGCCTTTCTTCATTCCTCACAAAGGGTGATACCTCCCCAGCGTGCACCCAGTGGGCAGGGCCGACGCAGCAGGGGCTGGACCCTCGCTGTTTCCAGACGGCCTTGTGGAGCTAAGACTGAATGTGTTTCAGCATAGATGGCCACCACGAAATTGTACATTGGCTTCTGGCCAGCCTGGGCCAGGGCCAAGGCAGTGGGGGCTGTTCCCTCACTGTTTCCAGGATGGGTTCGTGGGCCACATGAAACCACACTGTGGGCCGCATCCGGCCCCGGGGCCTTGTGTTTGACATGTCTGCTCTATACCATTTCAGACAGGTGGCTGTCCAATCTTCTCTTCTCTTCTCTTCTCTTCTCTTCTCTTCTCTTCTCTTCTCTTCTCTTCTCTTCTCTTCTCTTCTCTTCTCCTCTCCTCTCCTCTCCTCTCCTCTCCTCTCCTCTCCTCTCCTCTCCTCTCCTCTCCTCTCCTATTCTATTCTATTCTATTCTATTCTATTCTATTCTATTCTATTCTATTCTATTCTATTCTATTCTATTCTATTCTATTCTATTCTATTCTATTCTACTCTACTCTACTCTACTCTACTCTACTCTACTCTACTCTACTCTACTCTACTCTATTATGGAGCACCCACTGAAGGCAAGCTGTTCCCCTGGTTAACTCTCCTCACTGTTAGGAGTTTTCTCCTTAATTCCAGGTTGCTCTTGATTAGTTTCCATCCATTGTTTCTTGTCTTGCCCTGTCTTGCCTTCTGGTGCTTTGGACCAGCTGACACCCTCTTCTTTGTAACAGCCCCTCAAATACTGGAATACTGCTATCATGTCACCCCTAGTCCTTCTTTTTCCTAGACTAGCCAAACCTCAATCCTGCTGTATTCTATTCCATTCCATTCCCAAAACTGGAATATGATAATGGGAGCATTTGTATCGAGTCTTTGACAGCAAGTTCAATTTGATGAAAGGGAACAGCAAATTGCCACTTCTTTCAAAGAAGAAGAGACTTCAGTGGAATTTTTCTGAGTGTAGAGTAGCGTTCTTGCAGTTCTTAATAAAAATACAGCCAAACCCAAGCAGGAAGTGCCTGGCTAGTGCATGGGGAAATAGTCACCTGTCCATTGTTTAGTTCTCCCTGCCTTTTTACATTTTCATTATTAAAGGCAAGAGATCTGGAAGGAACTCTTTTCATGTTTGTTTGTTTTTAATTGGATCGGGCTTTGCAGGACCAATCAGGCAAATTCACAAACATAATGTAAAATGATGGTGGTCATCAAGATCAACCCGTTGCACGCTGCAGGATTCATTCCACCAACCTTTCTTAAATGACTCTCCAGCAGTGTCCCAATATCTCAGGGGCCGCCACAAATAAGAGGGGGTATTCTTCAGAGCACCAGAAGGCAGGATAAGAAGCAATGAATGAAAACTAACCAAGGAGAGAAGCGACCTAGAACTAAGGAGAAATTTCCTGACCGTTGAAACAATTAACCAGTGGAACAACTTGCCTCCAGAAGTTGTGAATGCTCCAACACTGGAGGTTTTTAAGAAGAGACTGGACAGCCACTTGCCTGAAATGGTATAGGGTTTCCTGTCTGAGCAGGGGGTTGGATTAGAAGACCTCCAAGGTCCCTTCCAACTCTTATTATTCTGCTTCTGTTTGAAAACCTTGAACAAAGGGCAAGAAATTTCTCCATGAAATAACCTATTCCATTGATAGTGTCAGCTGTTATAGTCAAGTAGTTCTTCCTAATGTCTAATCCAGTGATTCTCAACTTTGTGGACTTCAACTCTCAGAATTCCTCAGCCAACCATGGATAACATTGTGCTCAAATGTTTTGAGTGGACTACTTTCAAAAAGAGAATGCTATTCCCCCCCCCATTTATATCTTAGTAGATTTAAGGTCACCCTTGATTGGTCTCAGTGGTGGGATTCAGCCAGTTTGCACCAGTTCGGCAGAACCGTAGCTAATTTTTTGTTGCCCAGGTGCAGAATGGACTTCTGGAAGTGGCATCCACACAGAGAACGGGTTGTTCACATATTTAAATCCCACCACTGGTTGGTCTGCCTAGCTCTGCCTATCACTTAGCCTGAAAAATGGACTTTTGGGGGTGGGGTAGGGGGAAGAAAGCCCTGAAATTGTTAGAAACCAATCTCCCCTGCTTGGTTCCCTTCTATTGTGAGGCTTAATAACCCTTATACAATCCATTAAATCACTCCAGAGAACTTTGTGCCAATCATTTAGCATTTACTTCCCAAGGGAAGAGAAGCAAGTACAGCCAAGCATAATATTTGGCATGCAAGAAACTGCAGGGCAGTGGGATTTAATTGGGAATGTACAATTAGCATAAGCCAACATTTTCAGCAGTTCAAGATTCCTGCAATCAAACACTGGAGTGGTTCACATCTTTTCTTTTCTTCTCCTCCTTCTATGGCTACAGAAACTTGTTAGAGAAAAATGTTTGGCATTGGAGAGAGGTTAAAGCTACTCTATGGACTGATTGCCAAAGGTTACAAATTCAACCCAACTTCCACCATGGATTCGTCCGAGGGCTTTTAAACAACACAGACCCACGACCGCACTTTCTGTCCCCGGCACTGATTTTGTTTCGAATTCTGCTTTTGAAGCATAAGATTATCCATCAAATGACTGCATTCCTACTTAGACTAAAGGAGGGTTTGTTTAAGTACAGCTTATGCACTTCACTGAGGTTTGCTGGATTTGTAGAAGAAACTTTAGGTCACTTGGGAGATCAAGATGATCAATGAAAAGAAGCTTTATACTGATGTGGTTATTATTTGCAGAAACATGAGAAAAATGTCTATGTTTAATTGTCATTTATTTAAATAAGAACTGTATTAATTTAAGGTTGGCAAAAGAGAATATTATTGGAAGAAGGGGAAATCAAGTAAAGCTATTGTATGGACTATAGAATTATAAAAATTATGATTATAATCAGGATTGAATCTGATTTAAACTGAACTAAGTGGACTCACTGAACAGGAATGTTCCAACGATAAGAGGGTGGTGCTCTATGCTGAACCAGTCCAGACCACATCTGAAATACTGAGTCCAGTAGAGACGGTTCTCAACTTAACAACAGTTCATTCAGTGACTGTTCAAAGTTAAAGGTAAAGGTAAAGGTGCCCCCGCACATGCGTGCTACTTGTTTCCAACTCTAGGGGCTGGTGCTCATCTCCATTTCAAAGCCGAAGAGCCAGCGCTTGTCCGAGGACGTCTCCGTGGTCATGTGGCCGGCGTGACTAGACGCCAAAGGCGCACGGAACGCTGTTACCTTCCCACCGTAGTGGTCCCTATTTTTCTACTTGCATTTTTACGTGCTTTCGAACTGCTAGTTACAACAGCGCAAAAATTTTTTTGTTGTTTCATTGACCTTGTAACAAAGACACCCAGTATAATAACACCATCTAATAACCCCTACATGCATATACATTAAATCAGATATAGAGAATAAGGAAGGCTACCTTGAGGGAGATGATAGGTGAGATCTATCATCAAAGTAATAAGAGGAACTCATTACACAA
Source organism: Vipera ursinii (assembly GCF_947247035.1). Taxonomy (NCBI): domain Eukaryota; kingdom Metazoa; phylum Chordata; class Lepidosauria; order Squamata; family Viperidae; genus Vipera; species Vipera ursinii. The sequence goes on along the minus strand of NC_139524.1, from coordinate 7,999,314 downwards.
GTCTACAGAAGTAGAAGAGCCCAGAGACATACTTCCTTGATTCACAGGAGTGTGAGGAGGAGACGCAGCACAATCATACTTGCAAGATTCTGTTACTACGGCCGCTCGCAGTAAAATTAGTTTTAGCCTTCCTGAGGATTTGACTTCCTGGCCTGGTCTACCTGGTAGAGTGACATCAGATTTCCAGGCCTTTCAGATTGACTTTATATGCTATTAGTGATGTCTGACTAATATGATTCTGTTTCTCTAAGAACACCTACATTTTGCTTCCCATTTTGTAAAATATAGGTACAGGACATTGTACTCTGGCCACACTGATTTCATAACTGTTTAATTTTATTATGGCTTTGTTGCCTGCTAGCAGAATTTGCTTTCTTCCTTTTTGAGTTGCTTAATTACTGTAATAATCTTTATTGATTGACTGAAGCAATAACAGAGGCACTACAGCCAGAAATCAGGAAAGAAAGTCAAATTTCTGCAGAAGAACATACGCTTCTGAAAGCGCAAACTGGGGAGATCTGTTAAGCAAAGAGCTTGTTTGGTATACTGGTTAAAGACACTAGCCTATACACATACATGCATACGTGCTCACGGAGCTATGTATAGCCCTTCTCTCTCCTATTTGTCCAACTGAAGAAACCACAGAGAAGGTTTCTGTGCAATAATCCATAGCAGGACGTTTTTGCATTGATACCAAAATAAACTAACCACTGTCTCAGTTCATTACATGAAAGGGATTGTACAGTTTCAATTTCTAAGGGCCACAAAATGTAGATCTAAAAGGTTTAGCTCTACCTACTTAGGTATGGAAAATAGATAATAGAACATAAAATAATGGGGTTGGATGGGACCTTGTAGGTCTTCCAGTTCAACCCCTGCTCAAGCAGGGGACCCTGTGCCATTGCAGGCAAATGGTTGTCCAGTCTCTTCTTGAAAACCTTGATGGAGCACCCACAACGTCTAGAGGCAGGCTGTTCCACTGATTAATTGTTCTCACTGCCAGGAAATTTCTCCTTAGTTCTAGGCTGGATTTCTCTTTAATGATCTTCCATCCAATACTCCTTGTTCTGCCCTGAGGTGCTCTGGAAAATAGGTCTACCCCTTCTTCTCTGTGAGAACCCCTCAACTATTGGTTTACCGATCCCCAATGTGAGCTGTTGTCTGGAAGAATGAGTCTGAAGGATAACAGGATTAAGGAAACCATCTGCCAGGAGGAAAGCACTGGCTTTTCATTCCTAAGACACTTCAGCGAATCTTCTCCATGAAGTTGGCCTCTTTGAGGGTGGAACAGATCTTCACAGTATTTTCACAACAGTCAACCAGATTCTTTCTTGCTTACCATTCTCCTGTTTTCACACAGATGCAACACCTAAACCAGGGCTTTTCAACCAGTGGTAAGGGTACCACCTGTGGTACATTGGCACCTGGCAAGTGGTACACAACCATCCTAGAGAAGTGGTAGCGGGGGAGGGAAATGAGCTGAACCAGTGGCAGCACCGCACAAACCTGAGCAAGAGATGGCTGGAGCTGCAGGGCTGTCAGGACTCAGTGGAAGCGGCAGGATCAGCGCCAGGCTCCAGCTGAAATTCGGCGCTGATCCTGGCACTTCTGCTGAGCCCAGAAGGAGTGCCGATCAGCTGGAATGTTGCAGCATCTCCAGGGTCTTGTGATTTACATTCAGATGCTTGGCAACTGATTCATATTTATGATGGTCACAGTGTCCCAGGGTCATGAGAAGTGACCAAAACCTGCTGCAACCACCCAGCAGATGGGAGGGGAATAAAAATCAACCCCCCACCCCACCCCCACTGCCAATCCTCAACATAAATGCTCACAACAATGAAAACCTCAGACAAGAGAAAGAGCGCCGACAGGCGGGCGGGCAGGTGTCTTGCTCGGCTGTGGCTTGGGGGGCACTTTTTTCAGTGTCATTGTAACTTCAAACAGTCACTAAGCGAACTGTTGTAAGTCGAGGACTACCTGTACTTCATCAGTTTTTTCCTTTTTTTGGGGGGTCATCAAGTTTTTGACACCTTGCTAGGCGACTGGTGGTACTCGGATGTTTCCATATCCTAAAAGTGGTACAATGGATGAAAAGGTTGAAAAGCCCTGACTTAAACAAATAAATTATATTCTGGCGTTCACGGGATAGCCTGATCCATACATCTGGAAGCATTGGCTGGGCTTCTAGAACACATCAAGCTGCAATCTAACCCAAACTACTTTGGCCTACTATGTAGCTTTTAGCTGTTAAACTAAAGCGGGTTTGGTTAAATTGCAGTTTCGTGTGTTCTAGAAAGCCAGCCACTGTTTCAACATATTGGGTGAACCAGATCGAACACAGCTACATAAATTGTGGATTTGCATGCTTTGTTATCGTCCCTCAGATATGTATTGAGGATCGTGTTCCAGTCCAAATCCTTAGCATCTCTCAGTAAGACTGCAGAGGATTCTCCCAGGTTATTGAGTTAGATGCTTTCAGATAGTTCTCTAAATGTAAGATTTTTTTTTTAACTGACTAGGCAGGACATGTACCTTAGCACCTCTGGGTCCCTTTATCTAATCTACTTAATAGCTCAGATCTTCAATTATTTAGAATGAAAGAGAAAGCACAAGAGTAGGAACAAAACTGTAATATTGTATAATTTATCTTTTCTTAATTTACTTGTGTCTTAATTAAATGGACTCAGATTTTAACTGCCAGTAATGTAAATTTAGCAAAAGCAGCATGTACGAACCTTCCTCTTTTAAAAAAAAAACCTCAAATGAAATTAATGGTTTCCAGGTTCAGCAAACTCACCATATCTCACAGAACCTCCACACAAAGCTCCTAAGACTTTGACATTTCTCATATCACATGAGAATGCGGACTCTTGTATAATGTGCTGTTTCTTCATGGGAAGGCTGCTTATGATAGCAAAAGTCCCCCAAAGATAGCCAATGTCTCTTGTTTTTAGCCCGCCATATGCAAATGACTGAAGACTATTATTTATGGATTGACTGATTTCCCATCTTTATTATTTTTACAAATACCTCAAAGGTGGCAAAAATATCAAACACACCTTCCTTCTCCTATTTCCCCTACAACAAGAACCCTGTGAGGTGGGTTTGGCTAAGAGAGAGTAACTGGCCAAAGTCACCCAGCCAGCTTTCTTGTCTAAAGCAGGACTAGAATTCACAGTCTCCTGGTGGTTGGCCCAAAGTCACTCAGTCGGCTTTCATGCCTAAGGCAGAAATAGAACTCACCGTCTCCCGGTGATTGGTCCAAAGTCACCTAGCCAGCTTTCTTCCCTAAAGCAGGACTAGAATTCACAGTCTCCTGGTGATTGGCCCAAAGTCACTCAGTCAGCTTTCATGCCTAAGGCAGAACTAGAACTCACAGTCTCCTGGTGATTGACCCAAACTCACTCAGTCGGCTTTCATGCCTAAGGCAGAACTAGAACTCACCATCTCCCAGTGATTGGTCCAAAGTCACCCAGCCAGCTTTCTTGCCTAAGGCAGAACTAGAATTCACAGTCTGCTAGTGATTGGCCCAGTCACTTAGCTGGCTTTCTTGCTAAGGCAGACCTAGAATTCACAGTCTCCTAGTGATTGGCCCAAAATCACTTAGATGGCTTTCTTGCTAAGGCAGAACTAGAATTCACAGTCTCCTGGTGATTGGCCCAAAGTCACTCAGTCAGCTTTCATGCCTAAGGCAGAACTAGAACTCACCATCTCCTGTTGATTCATCCAAAGACACCCAGCCAGCTTTCATTTCTAAGGTGGGACTTGAATTCCTAGTCTCCTGGTTTCTAGCCTGGTGCCTTAATCACCAGATCTTGCTGGTTCTATTACACCTCTACTGCAGAGGCGCTCAAACCAGATACCAGATACCACTCAGTGGCAAATTCTCATAATAGCTTACATAACAAAGCTCAATTTCACAAACATGAGATTTTATAACATTTCACAATGTTGTCAGGTGCAAGGAAATTTAATTTGTTTGGAGGGAACGGTCAGCATTTTTGTCCAGGACCAATTGATTCTTCTTCCTGAAGATCAAGATATTTTTTAGCAACCATCTTGAGATCCATAAAGGATCTTCTTTCTCTTGCTTCTTGTTGATCTCTACTAGAAAAAACATTGTTTTAACTAGTCCGATCTTTCTTACACAGATTATTCTTATATTTTATAAGCTTGCCTAAATTCAGATTGCCTTCCAGTTTTGAAATAATTTCCCCTTGGCTTCTCAACACATTGTCTATCTTTATTTCTCAGTCCAAGAAGATAAAACCTTCAACTTAAACATGCCTCATTTAATGGCCTTGAGCTGCAACAGACAAAATTGTGTTCCCTGAGAGGCTATGTCTTTGCATCTGAACTAATCCACAGGAGACACTTAAAAATGCCGTTTACCTTGTTCTCTGATTTCTCATTTGAATAATGAAATCATGATGCAAATGACCCATTGCCTCATTCATGTCAATTTACATCATTTGTATATTTTTGAAGGATGTAAATTTTTGCAAATGTCTTGTTTTCATATTTTACAGATATTTGAGAAGGACAGACTACACTTTTCTCCCCAGTATTCATTTCACAGTGGCCAACACCTTCAGCTCTTCAGCGTCTATGGCAAGGTCACGAAGCACTCAAGTTGACATCATGTTTGACTTCTGTCATTCTCTTCGTCAAACAAAAACCGGAGGTTTACTAACCAGAACTGTGCAGAAAAGACATCCAGTAAAGAGCTTAGTTCTTCCCAAAAAATATTGTTTCGCTTACAAAGATGGAACTATTGGGAGTTGCCCCAATATACGTGGATGACCCAGAAATTTTATGGCTATGCATTTATCAAAATTCTGTGGCTAACTCTGAGACTTATCCAAAAGTGTTGATAGATGCCACAGTGATGTCACGTAACACAGCGAAGTTATAATGATGCCAGTAGCATCTTGAGCCCATGGTACAAAGATATAACTTGTGTCAGTTGGTGTATTTTGGACATTCTTCTCCTTCCATGTCTAGATCAAAGTTTAAACTGCCAGAATTAAGCTACCTTCTTGGCTTGGTCATTGGCCAAAAATAATAGCAATAGCACTTAAGACTTGTATACTGCTTCATAGTGCTTTATTTATTTTATTTATTTTATTTTATTACATTTATATACCGCCCTTTCCCGAAGGACTCAGGGCGGTTTACAGGGTGATTGAAAAACCAAAATACAAAAGTTAAAAACAAATGTAAAAAAAAATTATATCTGTCCCTGCCTAAATAAAACCCCAGTTAAAATAAAATTAATCCTCAGCCTGGGCCAGAGAGCTCGAAGAGCCAGGTCTTCAGGTCCCGGCGGAATGAACGGAGATCAGGGGCAGTCCTCAGCTCCACTGGCAGCTGGTTCCAAAGGGCAGGCGCCCCCACTGAGAAGGCCCTACCCCTGGGTATTACCCGCCGGCAATCTCTTACCGGTGGCACCCTGAGATGACCCTCCCTGTGGGAGCGCACTGGACGAAGGGAACTTGATGCCGGCAGCAGGTGTTCCCTCAGATATCCCGGACCCAAGCCCCCTCCTCAAATTAATCAACAAACCTCCTTTGCAATGAAGCATCTCTGCCTCAGAACTACTTTCCCTCAATTCTGGGAACTGAAGTCCACACAGTTTGAAGTTGTCAAGGAGGAGAAACCCTGCGTCAGATAATATTCCATGAACTCTTGGAGCAGAAAGTCTCCTTATCACGGGACTGGAATAGCAGGGCTACTGATATATTTATTGTGTCGTGACCTTTTGTGTACACCCCATGTCCAGTTCCAACCAATGCATCCAGGGGGTCAATGCAGAACCTCTACAGCTTCTCCTGATTCGGAGGTAATGGAGACAAAGAGTTGCGGTACTAACATATCTGGACAGGAGCGGGCTAAGGAAAGTTGACCTGGGATGTGGATGACTACGCTAACCTAAAACAGTAAAAAATCAACGAAGTTCAGCACCTAAGATTAGCAACAGCCCTTCTGTCCACACTGAGTGAATGGATAGGAAAAGGAGAAATATCAAAAATGGTGACAATGACAAGAAAAAGCAAATACTCCCCCAAACCAAATCTGTTTCGCTCCTACTTGCTCTGGTGACTCAGTTCTTTGTATGCCATCCCATTGTCTAGGAGCAGGCGCGAGAGAGTTGGAGAAAGCAAACTTCCAAGCATCTGATCAAGATAAAAGCTGTGATCTTTTCTTCTGCCTCATCTGCAGGAGACAGTTCTCAAGGTGAAAGCTTTAGCTGTGCTTTTTAGTCTTGCAAGATAAAGATGTAGGACTGGGAACAAAGAGGGGGGTGGGTGGGTGAAACTCAATTTCCATGTAGTGGGTTCCTTTCCTTTCCCTTCCCTTATTTTCCTTTCCTTTCCTTTCCTTTCCTTTCCTTTCCTTTCCTTTCCTTTCCTTTCCTTTCCTTTCCTTTCCTTTCCTTTCCTTTCCTTTCCTTTCCTTCACTCCACTCTCTCCTTTCCTTACCTTCCTCTTTCTTTCTTTCTTTCTTTCTTTCTTTCTTTCTTTCTTTCTTTCTTTCTTTCTTTCTTTCTCTTTCTTTCTTTCTTTCTTTCTTTCTTTCTTTCTTTCTTTCTTCTTTCCTCTCTTTTCTTTCTTTCTTTCTTTCTTTCTTTCTTTCTTTCTTTCTTTCTTTCTTTCTTTCTTTCTTTCTTTCTTTCTTTCTTTCTTATCTTTTTGTTTTAATGCAATCATAGACTTTGAACTTCTTATCAGGACCTGTATCCATATTTGGAGCACAAAATTCAAGCAGGGTCCTTCAATCACCCTACTTCAATGAAGAGTGAGCTCTAAAATAGAGCACACAATATGGCTAATACTAGCAGTAGATGGTCCAAGCCCAACCTGGAGCAAAGTTTGGATACAAATCCAGCAAAAAAAAAGGAACTATGAAGCCAGAGACAAGTCATCGAATCTGGCCCACTGGTTTAATTCAGGATACTTTCTCCTGTCACACACCGGGAAAATCAGGAGATTCAGGCAATTCAAATGAGTATAAAGATTTATTGCAAGCCTAAGATCTCTACAAGATTCTGAAGTACTAACGGTCAAGGGAAATGAGCGAGAATTAAGAAAGGCATTCAAGGTGGGCTGGATTTAGATTTCTGGTGGACACGAAGGGACTCGTGGCCAATGACACATTTGGCCCCTCCCTCAGGCTCAGCCTGGTCATCTCCTGCATTTCCTCCTCTGATGGCAACCACTGCTTACAGACACTCCATCTGGAATGTCTGAGAAATCTTCTTCCTACTTTAGCTAATATTTCACTTCTCTTGAAGTGGAAAGGCATGATGATGTCAAACAATGAACAGCACAACTGGTCCAGCTGACAGCATCCAGAAGGCATCAGTTCCCTTCACTGAGGAAGGTGCTGAGTCACTGGTGACAGATCAGATTTATACTGGAAGGATGACCAGCATGCAAGTACCTCAAAATATCTAAACCACTTCAGAAATCCTATAATTCTTCCTGAAAGGTCAACTTTTCAAAACGTGGCTTGCTAAGAGAATTAAGGCAGATTTCCCAGGCTACCTATTCATGTTCAAATGGAAAATCCACAAAAAGGAACTTTCAGGGTTTACTGAATTAATTACTTGCAGTTCCAGGAGCATCTTCGTGGCTATGATCAAGCAGCAGACTTAATGTGACACATAAACACAGCACAGAAGTGACTGCTGCAATCTTTAAGAAATTATGAATGGTCCAAAGCACTAACATAGGGATGAGAAAAGCAGCAGTGAGCCTTGTGCTCTTTTAATTTAGACTATCATTCAGATGGCAAATATGCTGAAAATGAAAAAAGTATTCTGAGTTCACGGTACTCCAATATTTTTCCAGGTCTTCCCAGAGGGGTTGGTAACTAAAGTGGGAATCTTTTAAGGACAAGCAAAGAAATCCATCAGGGAAACTCCTCAAGAGTTCAAGACAGTTGGCCTCATGGATGAAAAAGCCGTCTGAGGTTGTGGGACAATTCATTGCTGAAAAGATGGCTCTGGGAGCAAGACCTCCAGATCCATCTTTTCCCCTCTGAGCTAAAGATCAGGAAAACCACAGGATTCTCTGGAGAAACACTGCCTCGTTATCCTTGCTTGAAATCAGACTTTGCTTTAGGATTAGTTTTTGCCAAGCCAGCAACTTCCAGATGCCTCGGAACATCAGTTCCTATCAAGTTTTCAACTAATGTTATCTAGCAATACACATTTGGGAATTGTAGTCCCAACGCATTAGGAGAGCATTGGATTACAGGTTGGGCATAATAATTCTCAAAGAATTATTTAAAGATTACAAGAATTATTAAAGAATTACTTATTATTATTTATCCCTGATCTCTTTTCCTCTTTAGATTTTGTATTCGGGGGGAGGGGGGGGAAGCCCTCTTTATGGATCAATAGCAATTGATCGGCATCCTATAAGCTAAGGCTTTTCAAGGACAAGGGAAATACACTTGAATCCTTTTGAGGAATGACCAACCAAAATTGAAGGTCTGAATTTGGGGGAGTCTCTGATTATCACTCCCAACGGTACAACACTATTAAGCAACATATCTCTGAACTGCATTTGCAGAGATGCAGTGCAGTCTTCATTTCATCAATGCGAATCAAATGTGGCATAGCAGGGAAGCCACTGGGCCAATGGCAGGGACTCTGGATACTAGTCCCTCTCTTAGGCATGGAGGCTCCAAGTGGGACTTTGAGGCAGTCCCTTTCTCTCAACCAAAGAATCAGTGGGGAGAGGTGCTGGACTAGGAATGGGGAGACCCAAGTTGCAGTCTACATTCAGGGGTCCTTGGTGCTCTCTGAACTTGGTTGTTTTCTTGCAGACGTTTCATTATCCAACTAGGTAAAATCATCCGTGCTCCAAGGGAGCGAGCTTTGTGTAGTGGAAGGGAGGAAGAGGAGGAAGAGGAGTTACTGGAGGAGGAGGGGGGGCAACCGTGAGGCCCTTGGTGCTCTCTGAGCTTGGTTGTTTTCATGCAGACGTTTCATTATGCCAACTAGGTAAGATCATCAGTGCTAGGGGAATTGGGATGTGCAGTGAGGAAGAGGAGAAGAACTATGGGGTCCTTAATGCTCTCTGAGCTTGTTTTCTTGCAGAAGTTCCATAACCCAAACTAGATATCATCATCAGAACACTGAAGATGTCTTATCTAGTTTGGGTAATGAAACATCTGCAAGGAAAACAACCAAGCTCAGAGAGCACCAGGGACCCCTCATCTCATCCCTTTATTCTCCTCTTTTAATCTACATTTAATCACAGATGTTCTCTGGGAGACCTTGGGCCACCCTTTCCCTCAAAGCTCAAAAACCAGCGTGGAGTAGTAGTGAAGGTGTTAGGAGTCGTGAGACACAGGTTTTATTTTATCCTCAGCCACTGAAGCTTCCCGGGTGACTTTAGTCCAATCCTAACTCATAGAATTCTTATTGTGGGGGGAAACAACAGAAGAATGGAGCATTATGTATAGAGAGGGGAAAAGGGATTGTTCCAGCTTCCATTTCAAAATAACTCTAAAAAGACTAGGAGAGTGCCGCGTAACAGAGTGAGCGCCTGTTACTCATCCCAGCTTCTGCCAACCTAGTAGTTCGATAGCACGTAAAAATGCAAGTAGAAAAATAGGGACCACTACGGTGGGAAAGTAACAGCATTCCATGCACCTTTGGCATCTAGTCATGCTGGCCACATGACCACGGAGACATCCTCGGACAAGCGCTGACTAGGAGAGACATAGAAAAGTGCCCTGGAGGGTTTTAGAGTCTCCCTGGAGTCATGGTGGGCCAAGAGAAAATGCTGGACATACACCCAGCAATAAAAGTCCTCCCACCCCCCCACCCCCAATGAGAAATCCTTCCACCTTCAAGGCATTTGTAAATTCTTAGCCTTCTTGTGTATCTCTTTCCAGCCCGGGGAAGGCAAAGAGAGGCAATTTACAAGACCGCCTGCCACAGTGTAATCATCCCAGGCTGCTCTTCAATTTGCAATTTACTGCTGAAGGCCCTGGGAAGGGGGGAGGATCAGGGTGTGAAACTCCTTTGCAAAGCACCCAAAGCGGCACACTGACACAATCTTTGCCCTGCTGGGACTTCACCTTTCTGAGGCCAGAGAAGAATGTTTCATGCTTCTATTTATAATGGCCACAGATCTGCACTCTGACAGGCAAGGAACAGCTGCCTCGTCCCCTTGTATCTTGGCAGAGGAAGTCGTAGTTCCTGAAAAAGCCAAGCTGAGCTCCTTCAGGCCCAGAGCACTCTCTCTCTCTCTCTCTCTCTCTCTCTCTCTCTCTCTCTCTCTCTCTCTCTCTCTCTCTCTCTCTCTCTCTCTCTCTGTCAGCTTGACTCAGTTGTTCCAGAGGAAACTGGACATCCTTGATCGTCGCTAAGTGTGCCCATGACAAGGCTGAGTCTCCAATCTGGCACAAGCGCATTTGAGTTCCAGGAACACATATGGCTCCTAAAAATTCTTGGACACAATCCTGGAACTCCATCCAACGTGGCTGCCAAAAAAATGTAATTGTTAATGTGACAGAAGGGTGAAATTATGGAATGCAAGAGGAGGAACCAGATGAACTGCAATCCATACGTTGGCTTGTTGGGTTCATATGTCTTCTCTCTTCCAAGAGTTCTAAACTCTCATATAAGGACTTTAGCCCCCAGTTTTATCTCCCTGACAAGGACTCTACAACAATGAGCAACTGGCCCAACATGCCCATGCATTTTCATGGATGTGGGTCGCCCTTGAACCTGGTTCTCCCTGGATGTACTCCATGAGCTACCAGGAATGACCAACCATTGATTGTCGACCTTTTTAATGTTTCTTGGTGGCTTTCCCTACCCTGGTGGTTATCTCTACCTGTCCACACCAAACAGTGCAGCATTTAAGACCAAATAAGTGAAACGTTAGAAACAGGGGTATACAAGGTTTGGCTACTTGTGATGCAAGTAGAGGCAGAGCTTTAAGCATAACATCACAGGTACCCTCTTGACTTTTTCTTCACCACATCCTGCAGATATAAAAAGGTAAAGGTTCCCCCGCACATGCGTGCTAGTCGTTTCCGACTCTAGGGGCCGGTGCTCATCTCCGTTTTAAAGCCGAAGAGCCAGCGCTTGTCCGAGGACGTCTCCGTGGTCATGTGGCTGGCATGACTAGACGCCAAAGGCGCATGGAACGCTGTTACCTTCCCACCGTAGTGGTCCCTATTTTTCTACTTGCATTTTTAAGTGCTTTCGAACTGCTAGGTTGGCAGAAGCTGGGACGAGTACAAGGCGCTCACTCTGTTACGCGGCACTCGGGATTCGACCCGCCAAACTGCCGACCTCCCGATCTACAAGCTCAGCGTCCCAACCCACTGAGCCACCGCATCCTAGCCTAGCCTCAATCATCCCTGTCCATTCCATTTCATACTTCCTACCTGGCCTCTGCATTCATTTGTTTGAACTGGTTGATTTGTTCAGCCAAGGAAGTAAAAGCAGCTTGGAAAAGAAAGAAGATTCCCACCAGATCAACCAGGGTCTGATAACAGAATATTCTGATACCATGCATACATCCTGGAACATTCCCTTTTCCCCTAGAAAGGTTTTCTGGAAGTTCAGCCAAGCTAACTATATTTACTTAAGTCAGCTTAAGATTTTAAAAAAGGTAAAGGTTTCCCTGTCCATTGTGTCCGACTCTAGGACACGGTGCTCATCTCTATTTCTTGGCCAAGGGAGCAAGCATTGTCCGAAGATATTTTCCGTGGTCCTTTGGCTATACACCTTCCCACTGAAGTGGTACCTATTAATCTACTTGCATTGTATGCTTTCAAACTCATAGATGGGAAGGAGCTGGGGCAAAGGAACGGGAGCTCACCCCGTCATCTGGAGGTCTCAAACCTGGCCTGTCAGCTCTCCAGAGCATAAGCTCAGCATCTTTAACCATTGAGCCATTGCGCCCCTTAATTCAGGTTAAGGGTATATGAAATTCCATTAAACTGATTTTCACCAAGTCCTTTCCACCTCTTTGCCCAGGCTCTGCCTTCCTTTAGGATTGAACCCCTGCCGTCTAGTCATTCTTCTTAACGTCACGTCTGGCCATGGACCAAACAAATAAAATATAACCCGGCTGGACCAGAGTTGCAACGGATGGTAACTTCCTCGTGGGCTGACAAATCTCACATGCTGGATGCTTCAATTAATTACATCACAGCAGGGGGAAAGGGCTGCCAACAGAAATACAAAAGGCACCCGGCCAAGCACTTTTCTTGCATGCAGGTTCAAACGCTCAGGTAATGGCCAAGTGCTCTTCCCGGAGAGACAAAAAGTTGGTCTAGTGGTTAAGGCAGGGGTCCCCAACCTTGGCAACTTTAAGACCTGTGGACTTCAACTCCCAGAATTCCCCAGCCAGCCATGCTGGCTGGGGGATTCTGGGAGTTGAAGTCCACAGTTCTTGTGCCAAGGTTGGAGACCCCTGGGTTAAGGTGCCAGGTTAGAAAGCAGGAGTCCATGAGTTCAAATCCCACCTCAGCCATGAAAGCCAACTAGGTGACTTCGGGCCAGTCCCTCTTTCACAGCCCAACTCACTTAACAGGGTGGTTATTGTGGGGGAAATCGGAGGAGGAATGGAATATTGTGCGTGTTCGCTGCCTTGAGTTATTTGTAAAAAAATAATAAAGGCAGGGTCCAAATACATAAATAAAAGTGGAGATGGTTGGCACCAAGTCAATGCACCGCATTTGCAAGGGTGCTGCCTCCCTCTCTCCCTGCCCCCCTCAAGGGTTGGGGGAAGAGCAAAAGGTATCAAGGCACAAATGCCCCCCCCTCCCACTGACCATTAGGGAGGACAATGCATTCCAATGTCTAACTGGAAGAAACTTGTAGGATGTTGGCACAGACCCTCAGGAAGCAAGGCCCGCCACAAAATGTCACAGTATGGAATGGATTTGTTAAGAATTCCAGTCTGCCACACACGTCCTCTTCACAATGATGTAGCCTGGGTGTAGGATGAGGGTTTAAAGCTTCAACTCCACTGAAGATGTTATCTAGCCTGGTAACGAAATGTTCGGAAACCAATCCACATGCGCAGGGAAGCTTCAGCCTCGCACATTTTCTTCTAGATATTTCATTCCCATTTCTGGTTTTATTTTTTTTTCCCTTCCTTTCTCCTAACTCCTCCAATAACGTGCCAGCATTCCTTGGTCACTTAGCAACTGTGCATCTCATTGGCCTATTATGAGAGGTGACTATCTCAGAATTTAGCGGTAGGGATTCGGTGGGACCCTCAGCCTCCACTTTGATGGCCTCCTCAGATTCAAAAATATAGAATCAAGATCACGCAAAATACTACTACCACTATACAAAGCCCTAGTAAGACCACACCTGGAATACTGCAGCCAATTTTGGTCACCATACCACAAAAAAAGATGTTGAGAGTTTAGAAAAAATTCAGAGAAGAGCAACTAAGATGATTCAAGGCCTGGAGACTAAAACATACGAAGAACGGCTGGGGGACTTGGGTTTGACTAGTCCAGGAGTAGGCAACCTCGGCTCTTTTATGACTCATGGACTTCAACTCCCAGAATTCCTGTCAGCTGACTCGAATTCTGGGAGTTGAAGTCCATGAGTCATAAAAGAGCCGAGGTTGCCTACCCCTGGACTAGTCTAAATAAAAGAAAAAATAGGGGTGACCTGATAGGCCTTGCTATCCTATTACGCACGTGTGCTTTGAAAATTAGCTCCTGCCTTGACAAGGAGGTTGGTCTAGAAGACCTTTGAGGTCCCTTCTAGCCCTGTGATTCTATGTCCTGTGCCTTCAACCAAGGATCTCCTCTAGTCTAAGTCAAGGAAGGGAGACTGCATTGCTGGCTAACTGCAGTGTTGGAAGATGCATTGCAAAAACATTAGAGGGAGGGAGAATCCAGAGAAAACAAGTGGACAATGTCTGAACAAAATCAAAACCAAACACACATCTCATTAAATGAATAAAACACCACCAGTTCTTTCCTTATTTCCCCTTCTGTCATCCTGGGGGCGGGGGGGGGGGAAAGAACCTAAGCTGGCCACATCCTTTGCAAAGCTCTAAGAGCTGCATCAGCTTTTGGGAAGAGGCCAACTTTTTGTTTTTTTCTTAATTTAATGCCAGTCAAATCTTTTGGAGCAAAGAGTGAATCGAAGGGACATTCCCACTTCTGCAAGCCTCATCTTTCACTCTGTCTGCGTGTTGTTCAATTACACAAGACCTGCCGGATGAATGAGGGTAAAAAAAATAAAAATCAATAGGCCACAATGGCTTTTGCTCATTCAGTAACCGCATGGAGATTGTGCTCCTGAACTGGAGTCTTCGTATTGATTAAAAGGAAGAAAGTCTTGTATGAAAATCACAGGTGTAATGCTAAGCTGAGGAGTGTATTGATTTTAAAATAAGATCACCTGCTTTACTCTAGCCAGACCTTATAAGGAGGTTAGATCCCTAAAGGGTTGTGTTTGTCTGTTTGTTTTTAAAGAATAGAGCAGAACAGAATATTCTTTATTGGCCGAGTGTGATTGGACACACAAGGAATTTTCTCTGGCGCAGAAACTCGCAGGGTACATACAAACAACAAAGTGACACAATCCTAAAATACCAATAGGAAATGAGACATAAGACAGTACTGTGGGAATTAGGTGTTCAGCAGAGTGATGGCATGGGGGGGGGGGGAAACCTGTCCCTGTGTCTAATTGTTCGGGCATGCAATGCCCTGTAGTGGCGTCCCAAGGGGAAGAGTTGAAACAATTGATGTCCAGGTTGTGACGGTTCTGTAGATATCTTCTCAGCCCTCCTTCTGACCACGATGGAAGTCAGGCTGGTTGCAATTGTTCTTTCCGCCATCTTAACTATCCGTTGGAGTCTGTCCTTGTCCTGTTTGGTTGCCGTACAAACCAGACAGTTACACAAGTAGTCCTTGACTTACAACAGTTCATTTTGTGACCGTTCAAAGTTACAACGGGACTGAAGAAAATGACTTTTCACACAAACACTGCAGTATCCCCACGATCATGGGATCCAAATTCAGATGCTTGGCACCTGACTCCTACTTATGATGCTCACAGTGTCCCAGAGTTACGTGATGATGCCCTTTTGTGACCCTCTGGCAAGCAATTTTTCCATGGGGAAGCAGCGATTCTGCAGTGATTCACTTAACAACTGTGGCAAGAAAGGTTGTAAAATGGGACAAGACTCCCTTCGCGAACGTCTCCCTTAACAACAGAAATTTGAGGCTCCATTGTGGTCCATGAAGGACTTACCTGTAGAAGTACAGATGACAGACTCAATAATTCCTCCCTAAAACTGGGGCAAGGCAAACTTGCAAAGTCTTGTCTTCCCTTCTCTCATTTATTAATCAGCGCTTAATTTCCTAAAAATAAAAGATGAGGTTGAAGCAAACACCATTTAGGTAAAGGTAAAGGTTCCCCCGCACATGCGTGCTAGTCGTTTCCGACTCTAGGGGCCGGTGCTCATCTCCGTTTCAAAGCCGAAGAGCCAGCGCTTGTCCGAGAACGTCTCTGTGGTCATGTGGCCGGCATGACTAGACGCCAAAGGCGCACGGAGCGCTGTTACCTTCCCACCGTAGCGGTCCCTATTTTTCTAGTTGCCTTTTTACGTGCTTTCGAATTGCTAGGTTGGCAGAAGCTGGGACGAGTAACAGGCGCTCACTCTGCTACGCGGCACTCGGGATTCGACCCACCAAACTGCCGACCTTCTGATCGACAAGCTCAGTGTCCTAACCCACTGAGCCACCGTGTCCCTCTAAACACCATTTACTCCCACTCAATTCATTTGGCCATCACACCGAAGAATAAGAGAGATGGTGTTGGGATCCTTCTGTCCTACTTTTAAAAATCTGAAACACCAGCAGGGAAATGAAAGCACATCATTTAGAGCAGAGGATCCCAATCCCCAGTCTGTGGACTGGTACTGGTCCGCACAAACAAGCAAAGGCCCATCTGCGGGATGCAGGCAGCACACAAAACCACACACTCTCTGGGTCTGTAGAAAAACTTCTCTCCATGGAACCGGTCCCCAATGCCCAAAAGATTGGGGACCTCTGTTCTAGAAGACCTCCAAGGTCCCTTCCAACTGTGTTATTCTGAAATAAGCCACTTGTTGTGCTCCATCCCACTCTGAGGTCTTCAGGCCTATTGGCAAAAAACAGATCTTCAGGATTTTGTGAAAGAATGTCAAAGTGGGGGTCAGTCTAATCTCCACAGGGATGATGCTGTAAAGCAGGGGTCCCCAACCCCCGGTCTGTGGACCAGTACTGGGCTACGGCATGCCAGCAACCAGTCCACACAAACAAGCAAAGCCTCATCCGTGGGATGCAGGCAGCACACAAAACCACACACTCTCCGGTCCACGGAAAAACCTCTCTCCATGGAACTGGTCCCTGGTGCCCCAAAAGTTGGGGACCTCTGATTTAGGGCTTTAGTGCAAAGTTTGTCTGATTTTCTGCTTGTAAGAAGAGTTAACCAAGTTACAAAAGTAGCTTGTAAATCTAGAAAACCTTAAAATAAATCTGACACAGAAATTAATTCAAGTGAAAACCATTCCTGACAACCATGCCTTAATAGGTGGATTTGTACTCCATTCAAAACTTATGGGTTGTTTTTTTAACTTACAGAGTTCATACCTTAATTTCATGGGATATTTAAAGCGGAACAGATTCTCAGTTTTGACTCAATCTTTGTAGCTTATAATTTTATGTGGTGGTTTAGGTTATATTGACTTATGATTATTTAATCATTCATAATTTATTGTGGTACATCATAAAACTCTTCTCCCCAACATTTTAGATCCCTTGTTTATTCCTCTGTACATTACTTTTTTAACATGGTGTTCTATTTTCAATTTGTGCATGTCTAGAGTCCCTTGCTCTCCAAAACGTTAAATAAAGAAATGGCTATCCATTTCAGTACTTAGAAAAAGGTGAAGTACTACTGGACTGTATGGTCTAAATTACCAACGTATTAGTAAATGAGAGGCTGAAACTAATCATGAAAAACACAATAATGTATATGATCCATCCTGTAGTTACTCTCAACTGTTTCTAGGCAAGATAAATTTTTAAACAGAGAGTCTTAAATATGGACTTTTTGGTTAAAAAAAAACCTTTAAGTTGGTGTATCTGAATACTGATTCTTTGTATTTATCACATATGTATTTTATTACTGTATTTTCATTTATCTGGTTCACCCTGCAAATAGATCCTATATTTTATTTTTATTTTAATATGGTCACGAGATTAATCAATTAGTAAGTTACTGCTGCTATTACAGGAAAGAAAGAAAGAAAGAAAGAAAGAAAGAAAGAAAGAAAGAAAGGAAGGAAGGAAGGAAGGAAGGAAGGAAGGAAGGAAGGAAGGAAGGAAGGAAGGAAGGAAGGAAGGTGATATGATATTGAAAGGAGTAGATTATTATTCAGAAATTTCTAATGAGTCTAAAGGTCTATAGAAGAAGCCACCTGAAAGTCATAAAGTCAGACAAGTCAACTATATACAAATAAGAAAAGCAGAAGTTGCTCGCTAACTGAAACCGCGAGCAGAGGAAATATAGAAATAACTGGAGGAGCCGAGCTTTGTTAACAGAAAATTAGATGGCGATAGATAGGATGTCCACAAAGGGGCTTCCTGGAACATGGGAGGCATAGTGGTTTTCGGCGGTCCGGAGTTGTTATCGGATGATTGGGGAAGGGGCGTTGAGTGCGATAGGGGAGGGGGGAACCTGCGTCAGGGATATAAAAATGTGTCAAACAGCTCTTTAAGGTGTGGCTGAACTCCTACGTGTGTTTCAGCTCACCAAGCCTTCGCAAATGCTTCTTTTTAAATAAAACTTTGTTGCTGGAATTCCAATTGAGTTTGTTTGTTTTGGGATCCTGAGCCACGTTCCAAATGATATGATATGATGTATGATATATGATATATATGATATATGTAAGGGACGCAGTGGCTCAGTGGGTTAGGACGCTGAGCTTGTCAATCAGAAGGTCGGCAGTTTGGCGGGTCGAATCCCGAGTGCCACGTAACAGAGTGAGTGCCTGTTACTCGTCCCAGCTTCTGCCAACCTAGCAGTTCGAAAGCACGTAAAAATGCAAGTAGAAAAATAGGGACTACTACGGTGGGAAGGTAACAGCTTTCCGTGCTCCTTTGGCGTCTAGTCATGCCGGCCACATGACCACGGAGACGTCCTCGGACAAGTGCTGGCTCTTCGGCTTTGAAACGGAGATGAGCACCGGCCCCTAGAGTCGGAAACGACTAGCACGCATATGCGGGGGCACCTTTACCTTTACCTATATGATATATATGATACATGATATATGATATGATATGATATGATATATCCCATTAGAATAGTTGGAAGGGACCTTGGAGGTCTTCTAGTCCAGCCCCCTGCTCAAGCAGCAAAACCTATACCTATAACCTATATGATATGATGTGATACCAGTATGATATGATAAAACAACTCAAGCAAATTTATGCAAATAAGTACGAAAAAACCAAAACACCATAGCCCTTTACTGGAAGCCAAATGTTGACTAACTCCCAGAATGTCAATACATTCTAAGAAACGTACACAGAAGTGTGTAATCTTTTGGTGGCCAGGTGCCACAACTTTTATAGGGGCAAGGTAACAATGGGTGGAGGAATGATGTAACATGGGCAGAGTCACATGGCTGACATGTGGATTGAGAGGCTGGGCCTTTTTTTTTGTTTGTTTTAAAAGGACAGTATGTTAGGTCTGTTTTGCAAAGACAGGGCCTGACCATATTCCTGACAGATTATGTATTACTCAAATTTAACCCTACTCGCCCATCCATGGAAACCATCATTACTGACCATAGACATGGCCTATAAAGCTCTTTCAAGTTTTCCATTTGTTATCTCGGATACTCAGATGGATTAAATTACAAGGGCTGCATGTAATTAGCTGGGCACTAATAAGATCCAAGTGCAGGATAATTGCAACATCCACTAATTACAGATAACATTGGCTTAGCTCAAACCAGGCTTGTTTGCATTTCATTTCCTAAGTTAAATAACTTTAAAAAAAATACTAATCACATATGTCCATGCTGGATTTATCACGGCCCTGGGAAAGTTATTACATCAAAATCATTAGGAGCCATCGGGGAAGAAATCAGGATGGAGATGAAACCCAACAATGAACGAAACTCAGCTCTCAAATGCCCTCAGAAATATGACTTGAGAAAGATTGAGAGTAACCTCTGAAAGCAAGGTCAGAATAATAGAAGAATAGGAGAGTAGTCCCTATTCAATTAGACCAGGGGTCCTCAAACTTGGCCACTTTAAGACTTGTGGACTTCAACTCCCAGAATTCTGGGAGTTGAAGTCCACAAGTCTTAAAGTGGCCAAGTTTGAGGTTCCCTGAATTAGACCAAAGGAACATGGAGTTCAGTTTCCTGGAATCAACAATTGAGCACAGTACCTCCATATAGTGTCAGGCACCAGGGAAATCAGGAGATCCAGGCAGCTCAAATGTATATAAAGATTTATTGTAAGCTTAAGCTCTCTACAAGAATCTGAGCTACTAATGATTAAGGGAAATGAGCAGGAGATAAGAATAGAAGGAATTTAACCTGGGCTGGGCTTAAGATCTTTTGTGGGCATGCAGGGACTCATGACTGATAACGCATTTGAGCCCTCCCTTGGGCTCAGCCCGGTCATCTCCTACAAAGAGTATACATGAGTCCTTTCCCATAACTGGACAGGAGCATCTGGTACTCAAAGATAGAAAACTGGCCTCGAATCAAGAATTGTGCACAATAATAATTTCATTGCCTTTTTTCTAAGACAATATTCCTAATCCTATTCCTAAGAAAAGAAGAAATAAGGGTAACATGATAGCAGTATTCCAGTATTTGAGGAGCTGCCACAAAGAAGAGGGCATCAAACTATTCTCCAAAGCACCAGAGAGCAAAACAAGAAACAATGGTTGGAAACTGAGCAAAGAGAGAAGCAACCTGGAATTAAGGAGAAACTTCCGCAAAGTGAGGACAATTAACCAATGGAACAGCTTGCCTCCAGAAATTGTTGGCGCTCCATCACTGGAGGGTTTTAGGAAGAGACTAGACCGCCACTGTCAGACAAGTGACTGCTCAGTCTCTTCCTAAAAACCTCCAGTGATGGAGCGCCCACGATTTCTGAAGGCAAGCTGTTCCACTGGTTAATTGTCCTCACTGTTAGGAACTTTCTCCTTAATTCCAGGCTGAATGAGAAGCCTTTACTCTGTAGCCCAAACTGTTTTGTAATCCAAGTATTTACCAAGACGCGTGGTGACTTCCTCTAATTCCATTGAAGATCCTTCTCATCTATCTTTGGCTATGATACAGTATTCCCTCAAAATGTCGTGCTTATCAGCCTGGTATCTGTACTCCATCTTTGGAGAACTGTAGCCTCAGATCATGGGCTCCATCCCTAACCACCTGTTTAGAGATGGACAACATGGGAGTCTAAATAAGAAGAACCCAGTTGCAAACCTAAGCACCAGGAGTTAAGAAGCCTCAGGAAGCTGGCCAAACAAGGGTGCTGTGGACTTTAAATATATGATCTTACCAGGCCCACAGATCTCCCAGGTGGAAGGGGAGGAAGGCAGAGGAGAAAGAGAGGGATAAAATACATAATCAGCTCATTGTTCTGGAACAAAGGAGAATGCACACATTGCTTGCTACAACAACAAGCTCTTTATGACCAAGGCACAACCTTTTGAGTAAGGCGCCTTCAGCCTGGGCAATAAAAATATGCGTTAGCCAGGCTTCTCAGAACAACTTGCATCCGAAATGTTCCAAGAGAAATAACCTTTCCTCGAATACAATAAGCATCACACACAGAGACAAAAAGGGAGCAGGCTACGGCGAAACCGTTTCTTGATTACGCTTCCTGAAAAGTAGATAAGAGTCACTTCCCAGTTTTGGTCCCCGCAGTTCTGCAAATCCACCTGCAAACCACTTTGTCAGGTAACATGGTTATGAGTTGTATGACTTCAGTTCTCCCTCCGTTGCATTCTATAAGAATACAGGATAACTGAGTTGGAAGGGACCGTGGAGGTCTTCCAGTTCAGGGGTCCCCAACCTTGGCCACTTTAAGTCTTGTGGACTTCAACTCCCAGAGTTCCCCAGCCAGGCATGCTGACTAGGGAATTCTGGGAGCTGAAGTCCACAGGTCTTAAAGTTGCCATGGTTGGGGGCCCCTGTTCTAGTTCAATTCCCTGCCCAAGCAGGAGACCTTATGCCACTCTGGACAAATGGTTGTCCAATCTCTTTTTAAAAAACCTCCAGCGATGGAGCACCCATAACTTCTGGAGGCAAGTTGCTCCACTGGTTAATTGTCCTCACTGACAGGAAATTTCTCCTCAGGTCTAGGTTGGCTCTCTCCTTGATAAGCTTCCATCCATTGCTTCTTGGAGAATAAGTTTCTTTTCCTTTCCTTCTTTGCGACAGCACCTCAAATATCGGAAGACTATTATCATGTCCCCCCTGGTCCTTGATAAGGGTGATGTGTCTCAGGGGATGCGTTAAGCTACAATACAATGTTGGGACATGGCAGGTGAAGTGAATATGGCATTTATGTGGTTGTTCGGTTTTTTTAAACTTAACTTTAGGATTTAGCCTAGTCAGATCAAGAAACAAACTCTGCAGAGATTCTATGAGTGCTATTTTATTGTTGTAGCATATATTATCAACAGGGTCTTGAAATTCTATCTGAAATCTTTGCTGCCCCCTTTTAGGGAATTGCGTTCCTTAACAGCAGAGCTGTTTTGAGTCTCTTTCTCACTATTTCTCCTTTGTCAAGGCCAAGCAACCACTCCATCCTCCTTCACGAGGCCAGAGTTAAATTCTTCTAAAATGACTGTATTTCTCTCTCTCTCTCCCTCTCCCTCTCCCTCTCTCTCTCTCTCTCTCTCTCTCTCTGTGTGTGTGTGTGTGTGTGTGTGTGTGTGTGTGTGTGTGTCTGTGTCGATGTCTGTGTCTGAGTCTGAGTCTCTCTCTCTCTCTCTCTCTGTGTGTGTGTGTGTGTGTGTGTGAGAGAGAGAGAGAGAGAGAGAGAGAGAGAGAGAGAGGGAGAGAGAAAAGGGAAATCATGATCATCCCAAAGGTGCTTTTTAAGAGGAAACCTTTGGGACAGCCGTGACCTGGATGACTGAGAATCTCCATGGACATTCACGATCATAATACAATTAAAAATGGAGGCAGGTTTTGGATGGTGCAATCATGTTGGCATCTTGATTTAAAATAATAATAATAATAATAATAATAATAATAATAATAATAATAATAATAATAATAACAACAACAACAACAATAATAATAATAATTCTCTACCCTGTGGACATCCCTGGACTCTGTTTACACAGCATGTTTAATCTGATCAGGTCAGCTGAGAATTCAGAGAGCAGGATAACTTTGGTCAATATTAAACCTGGGTCAACGCCTTGGGGCAGCGTGTTGTAGCAAACTCAGCTCTTTTCAGAGATCCCTACTGAAACACAAGCTTTGTTCTTTTCTAAAGTGTACACAGCATCATGATGGATGCAGAAAAGAGGTGGGGCTTTTGCAACCGTTTGACATAAGGGAAGGATGGTTCAAGGGTAATTCCCAAATAGATAAAGCATTTGACGGAAGGTAAGCGCACAATAGGGCATTTGTCTCTGAAAGGAACTAAGCACACGTATCCCAAGCAACCCTACATCAAGGATCAGCTTGAATCAGGCAATCTTGGTGATTTATTACTGTTTTATTTTTATTGCTTTCTCTTCCTTTTGTAAAGGAAATCTAAAAAGGTAAAAATCACTTTAGTTCTGGAAACAGAAGTAAGGACTGTTGTGTACTGGGTTTCTTGCAAGCAGGAGACAAGGCGAGAGAGTTCAAGCAGGAACATTGCTTTATTGAATAACAGGAACTGAACTAGTAACCAAGGCTTCTACGCAGCTACTTATACTGCTGGCCACTAGGTGGCGGCCAATAGGTTTGAAGGAACCTATTCCCGCCCTAGAGCCAACCAATGGTCGTCCTGGAGACTGCATGTCTAGGCAGCCTGCGACCATTACACAGACTCCCTGATTAAGCAATCTCAAGCAGCATTCAAAGACATGTGGAACAGTTCAAGTAAAAGAGGCCCAATACATTACAGGGACCCTGTTATTAAATGCAGAACACTCCCAAAATCTGCATTTGAAAGAAAAAGGCTACTCTTTTGAAGAAGAGCAAAGTCCATATTTGGGACAGAGAGGACCGCTGGTTTGAAAGAGGCGGCCATCTATGTCAAAACTGAACAGCCTTCTCTCAACAGAGAGGGAGGGATATGGCACAGTCTACAACACAGTCCTTTCAGCAGTTCCAAGAAGGCCCCAAACATTTCCACCACTCAGGTGACCCTAAGGACACAGGTAAACCTCCAGGTGTCCTCAATGACTCTCTAAAAGAAGACAAATGACCAGCTGACTGCAAGGAATATAAATCCTTCCATTCCCCCTCCCCTCCAGTCAGAGCTGAAGAACCTTATTGGATGAGAAGCGAAACGTCTTCAAGGGAAAACAAAGGAAGTCCAGTTGCCTCCTAAAACAAAGCAGCTTTGGGAGAACCATGACCTGGATGACGGAGAATCTCCCAAGACAACACTCCCCAAAGTTACCAGGAGAAATCACCACAACATCACACACACCATGATACCCTCAATTAAATGTGATAAGATTATATAGTTAGATGATTTGCAACCATCTGAGCAATGACGTTGTGATATGTGTGACAACATCTGTCCCCTTTGCCCAACCCCACCCTGGATATCCAGGAGCAGGCTAAAAACACCTCCCTGCATTGCTCAAGTGACATAACAAGACATGTGGCTACATAATATGTCTTTCAGAGATTGGTCCAAATGTAATACAGGTAGCCCTCACAACAGCTTATTTAGTGACTGTTCGAACGGGAAAAAAGTGACTTATGACTATTTTTCATACTTATGACCCTTGCACATCATCATCATCATCAGGTTGGACGGGACCTTGGAGATCATCTAGTACAACCCCCTGCTCAGGCAGAAAACCCTACACCATTTCGGACAAATGGCTGTCCAGTCTCTTCTTAAAAACTTCCAGGGTTGGAGCATTCACTGCTTCTGGAGGTGGGTTGTTCCACTGGTTAATTGTTCTAACTGTCAGGAAGTTTCTTCTTAGTTCTAGGTTGCTTCTCTCCTTGATGAGTTTCCATCCGTTGCTTCTTGTCCCACCTTCAGGTGCTTGGGATAATAGCTTGACTCCCTCTTCTTTGTGGCAGCCCCTGAGATAGTGGAACACTGCTATCATGTCACCCCTCACCCTTCTCTTCATTAAACTAGACATACCCAATTCCAGCAATCATTGTTCATAGGTTTGAGCCTCCAGTGACCTAATCATCTTTGTTGCTCTTCTCTGTACTCTTTCTAGAGTCCCAACATCTTTTTTACATCGTGGTGACCAAAACTGGATGCACTATTCCAAGTGTGGCCTTACCAAGGCATTGTAAAGCGGTATTAGTACTTCACGTGATCAAAATTCAGATGTTTGGCAACTGGCTCATATTTATGACGGTTGTAGTGTCCCGGGGTCTCCTTTTGTGACCTTCTGACAAGCAAACTCCATAGGGAAGCCCAATTCATTTAACAACCACGTTACTAACAATGGCAGTTGTTTGCTTAATCACTGTGACAAGGAAGGTCATAAAAACGGGATAAAACTCACTTAACAATTATCTCACTTAGCAACAGAAATTCCTGGCTCAATTTCGGCTGTTAAGTCAAGAGCTGCCTGGAATGTCCCCAGAGGGAGACTGTGACCTGCTCTGGTACAAATCACCTGAGCAAAATAGACACATTAAGGCCTATTCGGGTTGCAGAAGTTTCTAACAGCAATCTTCAGTTTAAGGGGACTTTCCCTGATTGGTGCATCAGCAAAAAAAAAAAAAAAAAAGCTCAGTCTTCTTGCAAAACAGGAGGCTTGATCCATGGTTTGTGTATGTGGTTTGATCCTCTGCTTGCTGCCCACCTCAGTTCACTCTGCAGAAAAGCTCTTAGCTAAAGGAAGTAGAGTAACCGCGGCAGCAGGCCGCAGGCTCAGATCTGCCATGATGCAGTGTGCTTCTCTTTTTAATTTGAGATAAAAGCATCCCTAACCATTTCCCGCTCCACGTGGAAAGGAGGTTTCCAATTAATTGCTTAGCTGTCGCTTCATGTTCCAACTTAAAGCAGAGCTAGAAGAATGCAGCAATAGTCTATCCCAGTGTGATGGAACAAGCACCGAAGGGGGAGGATTTGGCCAAGGCAGCGTTCCCAGAAAGAGACCCGGATTAACAGACTGTGCAGTTCTGAGCTGGATGGGGAAGTGGGGAAGAATTCTGGGTAGCTATACTCTAGGGCAGTGGTGGCGAACCTATGGCACGCATGCCAGAGCCCTCTCTGTTGGCACGCACACCGCCACCAGCAGCGGTCCATCAGGCCACCACCGCCGCCCAGAGCAGGAGTCTCGCCGAGCACAAAGGAGGCGAAGCGGCCAAGTAGCAAGCTCAAGTAGAGGTGGTAGAGCAGAGGTCACCAACCATTGTTGACTGGTGGGATGGAAGAAAAAGGAGGGGAAAGCAGTTTACATGCATGCATGCACGCAAAGGGACCGCGAGCATGCATGTGCTGCAAATGGGGCAGGGCTAGTGCCTGCGTGATACGCACTAGCCTTGCCCCGTTCTTGAATGGTGCAGTGCCTTGTAACTGTACCACGTGCCCCGGCAGCGGCCATTTTTGCACTTTGCAGCACGGTGGCCCATTTTTGCACCCCTGGTTTTTGCGTGCCAGAGGTGGCTCTCAGAGGCGCCTCCCTGCCCCCCTCCCCCAGAGGGCACCACAATGCTGATGCGCCCCTGGCACTTTGTGATAAATAAGTGGGTTTGGGGTTGCGGTTTGGCACTCGGTCTCTAAAAGTTTCACTATCACTGCTCTAGGCTCTCTCAGGATATACTGTATCTAGTAGCTCTGAAAGTTATAGCTTTAGTTTGGCAAGATTCTGTCTGCTAGATGCAAGCGAATAAAATAATTCAACTGGAGTTTATTGCCTCGTTGCTGGGATTGGACCCGACACCAGCCAGCAATTAGAAATTGACATTAGAAATTTATATCCAAAGTAAGATTTTTCCACCTGTTTTCTGAAAGGTTTCAAATACTCAGTGCCTCTTACTTCTTTTTTTTCTGTTTAACTCAGGGGTCGGCAACCTAAAAAAGAAAAAGAGCCACTGGGAACCGGTTCCATCACAAATTAAAAAAAGAGGGAGCCGCGTGCGTGTGTCCATGCACGCGCATGCGCAAAAAGGTTTTTTGCGCATGCGCAGACGCACGCGGCTGCCATTTTTTAAAAAATGAGATGGAACCGGTTCCCGGTTGCCCGATGGCGACGGCCCGTCTGCAAAGCTGCCGCTTTCGGCAGCTTTGCAGACGGGCCGTGGCAGCTTCCGCAAAGAGCGGCGCCCCTGCCCATTCCGAGAGGTGCGCGCGCACCTCTCCGAACGACCGGAGGTGCGCGCGTACCTCCACGCGAATGGGCAGCGGTGCCGCTCTTTCAGGAAGCCCGCCGCGGCCCGTCTGTGAAGCTGCCGAAAGCGGCAGCTTAGCAAACGGGCTGCGGCAGCTTCCGCAAAGAGCGGCGCCCCTGCCCATTCCGAGAGGTGCGCGCGCACCTCTCCGAACGACCGGAGTTGCGCGCGCACCTCCCCAAACCTTTGGGGAGGTGCGCGCGTACCTCCGTGCGAAGGGGCAGCGGCGCCGCTCTTTCAGGAAGCTGCCGAAAGCGAAGGGGCAGCGGCGCCGCTCTTTCAGGAAGCTGCCGAAAGCGGCAGCTTCCTGAAAGAGCGGCACCGCTGCCCGTTCGCGCGGAGGTACGCGCGCACCTCCCCAAAGGTTTGGGGAGGTGCGCGCGCACCTCCGGTCGTTCGGAGAGGTGCGCGCGCACCTCTCGGAATGGGCAGGGGCGCCGCTCTTTGCGGAAGCTGCCGCGGCCCGTCTGCTAAGCTGCCGCTTTCGGCAGCTTCACAGACGGGCCGCGGCGGGCTTCCTGAAAGAGCGGCACCGCTGCCCATTCGCGCGGAGGTACGCGCGCACCTCTCCAAAGGTTTGGGGAGGTGCGCGCGCACCTCCGCCCATTCGGGGAGGTGCGCGTGCACCTCTCCAAACGGGCGGTGCCACTCTCCATTTGGAGAGGTGCGCGCGCACCACTGCCCGTTGGAAGAGGTGCGCGCGCACCGGGCGGCTGGGAGCCGCAAGAGACGGCTCAAAGAGCCGCATGCGGCTCCGGAGCCGCAGGTTGCCGACCTGTGGTTTAACTGTATGAAAATGTAAACACTGAGAATAAGCCTTCCGGTTGTTCAACTTGCTATTCAAAAACGCCTGCCTTCTCCAAGGCCAAGTTCAGGTATTCTCCTAAACCAGGCTTTGTTTAATCTTGGTTTATGGAAGGCACCATTCACTTAACCAAGATAAAACCAGTCAAAGCACCTTAGGGTTTTGCAGGGTTTGGAAGTCAAAGCATGCTCCTTAGCAGACGTGGGAAATGATGTGCAAACTGGGAACGACGGATAAGTTATTACTAGAAATTATTTTTTTTAAAGGATGTGGTCAAGCACTTCCCCTAAAAAATATTGTGCCTTTTGCAATAAAAAGTCAAGAAACATCTCTAGGTTGAGTTTGACTGCGGCTGATCTCATGAACAAATCCACATAATTTACTTGGCAGGAATAT
This sequence comes from Vipera ursinii, assembly GCF_947247035.1. Lineage (NCBI taxonomy): Eukaryota > Metazoa > Chordata > Lepidosauria > Squamata > Viperidae > Vipera > Vipera ursinii. Next base: position 7,971,530 of record NC_139524.1, on the reverse strand, counting down.
GGAAGTTACACACACACACACACAGAGAGAAAGAGAGAGAGAGAGAGAGAGAGAGAGAGAGAGAGAGAAGAGAGAGAGAGAGAGAAAGAGAGAGAGAGAAGAGAGAGAGGGATCTATCTTTGGCATCTAGTCTACAAGCTCAATATTTTATATCTTCTATCACAGTGCTATCAATGAGGTACGAACATAAAATGTTTTATATGAAAGGAACAAACAGTCTATAAGGAGCTTTTGATCCAGTTAAATCAGCAAGGCATAGCCTAGGAGAGTAATCAACAAGTTTTACAGTTATCAAACAATGAAAACAGATCTTTGTTTCAGTCCAAATAAGAGGGAGCTTTTTCAAAACATCACACACACACACACACACACACACACACACACACACACACACACACAAAAATCACATGAATATAAAAGAGGGAGAAGGAGGAGGAAGAAGCACAGACAGATTCTGTTACTATAACCAATCATTATAGTCATTTTTAGCCTTCCACGGGGTGTCTTTGTTGGTCTGGCCTGCCTCTTTGGGTTGAGAAATGGGAAATGCTCCAGAGGTTATGCTCCACGGGTTCTTTCATTATTTTCCTAGTTAAAAACTGGAGCCTGGGAGGATTTATCTGGAAATAAAGATGATGCTGAAAGCAGGCAGTTTGCTTTGCTGCCTGTGGGCGGAATATTGCCTGCTCTCTAGCGTAAAGCCTTCACAGACAATTCCTTGTGTGTCCAATTATACTTGGCCAATAAAGAATTCTATTCTGTTCTGTTCTGTTCTGTTCCATTCCCACTCCCAATCCATTCCCATTCCCTTCACTTCCATTCTATTCCCACTTCTATTCACATGCCCTTCCCTTCCATTCCCACTCCCATTCTATTCCCATTCCCATTCCCTTCCATTCTATTCCCATTCCCACTCCCATTCTATTCCCCTTCCCTTCCATTCCCTTCCCTTCCATTCTAGACAAGGTTTGGTTTTGAAGAAAACTCTCAAGCTTCCATTCCTTGAGATGATCCATAGAAGATATCATAACCATAAACGTCACATGGAATAAATGAGTTTGTAGCATAGAAATAAGGGGGGGGAGGTTCAGTTGATTCTGAATGAACAGGCACACACGCACACACCAATTCTATCTGGGGGGCAGCGGGATCGGAATTGCTATTCTGTGCAAATGTGCTTTCCTTTACACATCAGAATGCAAATACTACTTTAAGCTGCAAAGGGATAGATTCCCAAGGACGGCGAGCCAAAATGAGATTGCATTGATTCACCTCCTGCTTGTGAGAAATTGTGAGGTGGCTGAGAAAGAAATGGAAGGGAAAGACAGACGGGCAGTCTTCTGTTTGCAACTTTGCTTGCAATTCTGATCAGTGATCATCATCATCATCATCATCATCATCAAAGAGTCAGATGGGGAGTCCATTGGCAACACCAATTAAGTCCAAGTGGAGAGAAATCTAGGAAGAGGCATTTGACGCTGATCTCTGCTATAAGAATCTTTCTCTAATTGGGGCACGGAAATTCTTCTTTTAGTTTCCAAGAGCAGCACTGAAGATACTTTCTGGAAATTTGCCAATAGTTTGTGCATCCTTGATCTTGCCAGGATCTGCAGAGTTAGACCCCACCCTTGTAGCCCTGGGGAAAATGCCTCTGAATTAATTCCATTTGACACATAGCTGGCTGACATAACTGCCAGCCAGTGTAGGGGGTTGATCTATCAAGAGGAGACTCATTGAGGCCAAGAGATATCACCAGCAATGAGACCACAGAGAGCCGAAGAAAGCTGAAGAAAGAAAGAAAGAAAGAAAGAAAGAAAGAAAGAGAGAGAGAGAGAGAGAGAGAGAGAGAGAGAGTAATGGATACAAGCTACGGATTGTCCAGTTATTGTAAAACATGTTCTGTAGAAGAGAACAGAAGTTCTGAGAAACAGATGTTCTGTAGAAATCCAGTGCATTGTTGATAGACCTATCCATTTCTAGTCAGACAGATAAATGAAGAAATGATAAGAGAGATCTAATCCAGGTTTGTCAACATGGTCCTTAAGCGAGGGATCCAAAGGTGCTTTTCAAAAGGCAACTGGACTTCCAACATTTCCTTGAAAACATGTCACTTCTCATCCAAGAAGCTTCTTCAGTTCATGAGAATTGGATCCTTGGATGAGAAGCAAAATGTCTTTAAGAGAAAAAACAAACAAGAAAGTCCAGTTGGACAGCCACGACCTGGATGGTTAAGAATGGTCATCTAGTCCAACCCCCTGCTCAGGCAAGAAACCCTATACCATTTCAGACAAATGGCTGTCCAGTCTCTTCTTAAAAACTTCCAGTATTGGAGCATTCACAGCTTCTGGAGGCAGGTTGTTCCACTGATTTAATTGTTCTAACTGAGAAAATTTCTCCTTAGTTCCAGGTTGCTTCTCTCCTTGATTAATTACCATCAATTGCTTCTTGTTCCACCTTCAGGTGCTTTGGAGAATAGCTTGACTCCCTCTTCTTTGTGGCGGCCCCTGAGATATTGGAACACTGCTATCATGTCCCCCCTCGTCCTTCTCTTCATTAAACTAGACATACCCAATTCCAGCAACTGTTCCTTGTAAGTTTTAGCTTCCAGTCCCCTGATCGTATTTGTTGCTCTTCTCTGTACTCTTTCTAGAGTCTCAACATCTTTTGGACATCGTGGTGACCAAAACTGGATGCAGTATTCCAAGTGTGGCCTTATATGATGTCTATGAATACAAGAAACTACCAAGGCCACCCAAACGGGCAAATCTGAGCAACTCTTCAGAGTCAAATACAGGTGTCCTCAACGTAAGACCACAAAAGGGACCAGAATTTCCACTGCTAAGCAAGTGGTCATTAAGTAAGACATACTGATTTTTACAACCTTTTTTTGCCATGGTTGATGAGTGAATCACAGCAGTTAAGTGAGTCACATGGTCGTTAAGCAAATCTCATTTCTCTCCCCCCCCCCATTGACTTTGCTTGTTGTCAACTGGGAAGGTCACCAATGATGCTTATAGGAGCCTGGGAGGCTGCAATCATTGTGAATACATGCCAGTTGCCAAGCGCCCAAACTTTGACCCCATCACCATAGTAACCTGCAACAGTTGAAAGTTGTAAGTCACTTCTATCGGTGCCATGGTAACTCCGAATGTTTTCTAAATGAATTGTGGTGAATTGCCCACATATGACACAACAGCCATATCACCAATACGTGGCATTGGTTATGTGGCAGGAAAATAACAACAGGGCAGCAAGTGCAGATAGGAAGAAGCTGAGATCAATCCTTGGGCCGATCACGATCGTCACCCAAGACTTGTTTTCGATTCCCCAAGAACAAGGCAATTTCAGAGGTTAAGATGGGCCAATGACATTAGAAAAGTGAGAATATTCTGGAACATTAGAGCAATGAAAAAGAAAAAAAAAGCAGCTCTGTTCTCTTTAGACAACTGTAATCAATCACTTCTACCTCGGTCTCAAATGATCCATGTGACTAAAATTTAAAAGGCTGCAGAAATGTGGCTCGTGGAAAACATTGGGAAAATATCTGCCTAATGAATCAAATTGCGGATGTCAACCCGAGAGGATTATTAACAGAAAATTAGTTCTGTTAAATGCCAGCAGCCTTGAACAAACAGAATGGTTATCTTCGCGAGGCCATTTCAATTACAAGCACAAAGAACAATTGCATTTTGGAAATTTTTCATTCTCTACTCAAGCAGCTTCCATAGCCTGTCAGAGATATCTTACAAAACATTCCGAGTCTTAAAGGTGTCTGTTGCAAACTTTAAAATTCTTCTGGTCTAAATCATCTCCTTTTCTGTGTGAGTCACAAAATATCCATTCTGCTGCCTGGCAATAGACAATTCTTTTCCTGAGATCAAATTAAGAGAGGATTTCTTAAGCAGCAGAAAGGAAATCGCTGATTGGATGTAGCATGTTCAGAGACAGTGGAATTTGGAGGCTGCCACCCATCCACCCCGAATCCTGCCAGGATCAACTTCTAGAGTGGATCTCCAGTAATGTAGGATCACCAAGCCAAATACCATCCTGCAGCTAAGTTTCACACTTCAGTGGTAACTTAATAAATCTTGAGTTTGTATTTGCTATGGAAAACCTCAGGTTAAGTAAGCTGGCAACCGAAAATGAAGTGAAGATGGTTGCAGCCAAATTCGTTTGAAGGTTGAATTTGGCTGAAGCATCTCCAGACCAGGAAAAGATTATGCACAAGGAACGGTACTTTGCATTGCACTGCAGTTTATTGATATATTTTAATTTGCAAACACCCAGTGATCTGGGAGCTCCTCATACTCAGTGTTGTAATCCAGATGTGTCACGATTGATTTATTTTTATTTGTCATAACACAATGGATGGGCTTCTAAGATCTCACAAGCAGGATGCAAGGACAACAGTGTTCTCCCCTTGTTGTTGTTTTCCAACTAACTGGATTTCAGAGGCAATAGGTTTGCTTCTTGTAGATCTCCAAGTTCCATCGGCTTACCCTTGCAAACCATTATGGACAAACCACCCTGTCTCTTATTAATGTAGTCCAAGCAATTCAGCCCAAGTTCAGTTCTTTATTTGTTTACAACAACAGACAGAAACTCGCCAGATGAAATCCTTACTATTTTCAGCCTAATGGATAAGGTATACTCTGGGAGATTCTCGTGAGTGGCTATAACAATAGCACTTAGACTTATATACCGCTTCACAGTGCTTTGCAGCCCTCTCTAAGGGGTTTACAGAGTCCGCATCGTGCTCCAATCTGGGTCGTCATTTTACCGACCTCGGAAGAATGGAAGCCTGAGTCGACCTTGAGCTGGTCAGGATCAAACTGCCAAATGGCAGGCAGCCGGCAGGCAGCAGAAGTAGCCTGCAGTACTCCACTCTAACCACTGTGCCACCAGGGCTCCTACTCTATCCCAGAGGTCCCCAACCTCTTGGACACCAGGGACCGGTTCCGGGGAGAGAGGTTTTTCCACAGCCCGGAAAGGCATGGGGTTTTGTGTGCTGCCTGCATCCCACGGATGAGGCTTTGCTTGTTTGTGCAGCCTGGTTGCTGTCATGCCGTAGCATGGTACTCATCCAGGGACTGGAGATTGGGGAACCCTACTCTATCCTATCCTTACTCTCTTCCTCTGCCTCTTGTCTTGCTCCCCTTTCTGGAATGGGCTGCCTCTTTTTTGGGGGAAACTTCCACTTCACTGTAGTCCATCACACCAGCTCCTTCTCTCTCACAAGCCCACCACTAGCCAGTCTGCCAGAAAAAAAAAATCTAAGATGGGAACTGTAATTTCTGGGCAGACAACAAGAGTTCTCAACTAGATTTGAAAACAGAAGTGGACGTGTTTAGACACTTGCCAAAACCTTATGGCCCAGAAGGATCCATTGCAAATTCCACCAGAGAGTTTATTCCACCGTAGCCAACTCCATGAAAGCACCACACTGACAGTCCACTGAAATCAGATACAAAACTCCAATTGCATCGAGGTCCCAACCACAATATATTCTTCGCTAGTTTCCATGTCTCCTAAAAGTGCTTGTCTACTTCCTAAGATATACCTGTAAATGTCCACCGTGCAGAAAGATGGTGGATGAAGGCAGAGCTCCAAAGACAGTATTTATGAGCTAAAGACTGGAAATATCAATCAACAGCTCCTTTAGGAGAAGAAAAACAAAAGAGGCAGGAGGAATAATGAGAGAATCTAAAATCAGTTGCCTCAGGAGCAAATTCCAAAAAAAGATGATTCATTTATACAGGAATTAGTTTGATTTCTAGTGAACCATGTGAACTGGTCAGAGGAGAAAGGAAAGAAAGTTCTCCTTGTTTTCTAGTTGTATTAAGTGTGCCATGGGCAGAACATTATTCCAATTTGCAAATGCATTATAATACCAATTTAATGTACTATAAACGGGGGGGATTTGTATTGTACATTAAGGGAGCTGGGGAAAGCAGAATCAGATTGTCCAAATCCTCTTTTCAAAATTACCCAGGAAAATATCAGACAAAATTCTGATTTAGAAGAAGTAGTTAACAAAATGGGAAAATGAATCACCCTCAACATTTCCTTTCTTTCTTTCTTTCTTTCTTTCTTTCTTTCTTTCTTTCTTTCTTTCTTTCTTTCTTTCTTTCTTTCTTTTTCTTTCTTTCTTTCTTTCTCTTTCTTTCTTTCTTTCTTTTCCTTTCTTTCTCTTTCTTTCTTTCTTTCTTTCTTTTTCCTTCTTTCTTTTTCCTTCTTTCTTTCTTTTTCTTTTTCTTTCTTTTTTCCTTCCTTCCTTCCTTCCTTCCTTCCTTCCTTCCTTCCTTCCTTCCTTCCTTCCTTCCCTACCTCCCTCCTTCCTTCCTTCCTTCCTTCCTTCCTTCCTTCCTTCCTTCCTTCCTTCATTCATTCAATGTTTGGCTGCCCATCTCAGCAACTCTGTGTGGTGAACAATCATAAAATGAATTAAAAGCCTTTGCGAGGAAGGCTCATCACTTACCAATGTACAGGGAAGAATCCTTCCGCTTCACATGGTCATCAATGTAGGAGACCCCCAAAGGTTGGACTGGAGTTGCCCCAATTCCCAGAAGGACTTGTGCTCCAATGAGAAGCAAATACATCATGTTCGTGGCAGTCCTGTTCCTGCAGATCCGATCAGGATCTGGTCCCTCGTCGCTGGTGGATCCATTGGCTACGCAGACATCCCTCCCTTCGGCCCGCCACCGAATCTCTCCAGATTCATACTCATACTGATGGGTGAGGAATTCTGGCAGAGCTGAAAGAAGGGCTCCCAAAGCCATAATGATCCCTCCGCATCCTATCAAACGTGGCCGGTGTCCCCGGGCACCAAAGTAGCTCACAAAAAGGATGAGAACCAAGTTGCCAATCTCAAAGCTGCTGGCGATCACGCCAACATCGGCGCTCTGGAGGTTGAACCGCCGTTCCAAGGTGGTCAAGATGCTCACCTGCAAGGAAAGAGAGCAAGAAGTGAGGGAGGGTTTGTTTCAAACATGGCAGCCTTACGAAGGAGAATCACTTCCCCAATAACACCTGGATGGATATCATAGGGTTGCCAGTAGCTCCTTTTTAAAAGAGCTAATGTCAATGCTGCAATAAACTGAACTGAAGCCATTTTCACTTTGCCTTCATTGCCACATAGTGAGATTAGAGGAAGAAAGGGTGGGAGGCTGGGTGTAGTTTTCAGTTAGCCAAAACAATTCAAGCCTGTGGGAACCAAGGTCATTGCTGATAACATTTTGGCCAGGCTGGAGGACTGGGAAGAGTGCCCGTGTTTTCTAACAATTGGTGAATGTGATTTATGACATCTACTTGGGGTGGGAATTACAACTTGCAACTTTGTAACTGGGGGGGGGGGAATTTAGTCTTGGCTTCACCTTTGTACGTGCTGTTATTTTGTAGCCAAATAAAAATGTTCTTTGACGAAGAATGCCTTGCCTTAAAGTTCTTTTAATTGGTGTCATCTACCGGAACCATAATGGCTTACACACAAAGTCTAGTTTAGTGAAAAGGAAGACCAGGGGTGACATGATAGCAATGTTCCAATATTTGAGGGGTTGCCACAAAGACGAGGGGGAAAGCAGGACAAGAAGCAACGGATGGAAACTAATCAAGGAGAGGAGCAACCTAGGACTAAGGAGAAATTTCCTGACAGTGAGAATAATTAATCAGTGGAACAGCTTGCCACTAGAAGTTGTGCTCCATCACTGGAAATTTTAAAGAGATTTGTCCAGAATGGTAGAGAGTCTCCTGCTTGTGTGAAGGGTTCGCCTAGAAGACTTCTAAGGTCCTTTCAACTCTGTTATTCTGTTAAGGGCAAATTTCACCCAACACAGTTCACCCAATTTTACCCAACTGGTTCATTTTTTAGCTTTCTACAATACAACAAATTATTTATTTATTTATTTATTTATTTATTTATTTATTTATTTAATTTATATACCGCCCTTCTCTCAAGAGACTCAGGGCGGTTAACAGGGCAATACGTAAAAGACAGATACAAAAGTTAAAATTATTAAAACATGATTAAACAATGCCCATAGTACAAATTTAAAATTAAAGTCATAATAACAAACCCACCCCATCCCATCAGGCCAGGCCCGCTTCCTTAAAGAGATGGGTTTTAAGGTCGCGCCGGAAGGAGCGGAGGTCGGGCGCCATCCGGAGCTCTACCGGAAGATGGTTCCATAAGTCCGGTGCACCCACAGAGAACGCTCTCCCCCTGGGGGCCACCAGTCGACATTCTTTGACCGGCGGCACCCTGAGGAGGCCCTCTCTGTGGGAGCGTACTGGGCGGAGGGAAGTTGACGCCGGCTGCAGGTGCTCCCCAAGGTATTCTGGACCCATGCCATGGAGGGCTTTGTAGGTCATTACCAACACCTTGAACCTCACCCGGAAGACAACTGGCAACCAATGCAGCTCGCGGAGCAAAGGTGTAACACGGGAGTATCGGGAGACCCCCGACACAACTCTCGCGGCTGCGTTCTGTGCCAGCTGGAGCCTCCGAGTGGTCTTCAAGGGTAGCCCCATGTAGAGAGCGTTGCAGTAATCAAGACGAGAGGTCACGAGCGCATGAGTGACCGTGCGCAAGGCATCCCGGTCTAGATAGGGCCGCAACTGGCGCACCAGGCGAACCTGGGCGAACGCCCCCCTAGTTACAGCTACAATATGGTCTTCTAAAGAGAGCTGTGAATCTAGGAGGACTCCCAAGTTGCGAGCCCTATCTACAGGAGGTAATGACTCACCCCCCATAATGAGGGGTGGGATATCCTGAATATCCCGGGATGCCGGTACGCACAGCCACTCCGTCTTGTCGGGGTTGAGACGAAGCCTGTTCCTCCCCATCCAGACCCGGACCGCCTCCAGGCACCGGGACATCACGTCGAGGGCATCACTGGGGTGGTTTGGGGTCGAAATGAAAAGTTGGGTATCATCAGCATACTGATGATACCCAACTCCAAAACCACGAATGATCTCACCCAGCGGTTTCATGTAGATGTTGAACAGAAGGGGCGAGAGGACCGACCCCTGAGGGACTCCACAAGCGAGAGGCCTCGCGGTCGACCTCTGCCCCCCCCGTCAACACCGACTGCGAACGTCCCAGGAGATAGGAGGAGAACCACTGAAGACCGAATCAAACAGATTGGGTCATGCAAAATGCAAAGCAAAGGAAGGAAGGAAGGAAATTAAGCTTAGCATGCTGTTTGAATACAGCCACTAGATTTGTAACTGAACTGGTAGAAGTATGTTGTGAGAATACAGTACAAAGAGAGAGAGGAAGAGAAGGAGTAAAAGAGATTAACTTTTTGATCTTCCTTAAAATTCTAAAGCAAACCTAAACTTCTTTTTTTCCATTTCAAAAATTCACAACATACACTGAAGACTTTGCTGTCTCTGGAGAACATCAGAAATAGCCAAGACTGGAGGCAATTGCAAAGTTTTCTAATATGCACCCTTCAAAGCAGAAGATGCCCTGAAGCCAACTTCTAGGAGGCTCTGACAGCATTTATCATCCCACAACAACGTCTCCCTAGGTATCTGAAGATGCAGAGAGGGATTGAAAGTTCATTGGGTGGAGAGAGAATGTGTATTTGGGGGGAAATACCAGCAAGATGGTTTACCTTTCTGGTGCAGAAGGACAATTCTCAGGACAGCAGTGAATAAACTAGGGGAAACACACAAGGTATTCTCTTCAACTGCTGCCTCTCTGCAGGAGCCTAAATTTTACCTGACCTCTTTGAGCTCAGTGAGCAACTCAAAATGAGGAACCACGGCACAATACATTTTTTAACCAGGCATAATAAACACAAAACTAGAGTGATACTAATAGAAGAGAATATATGTCGTTTTTGGTTGCCCTGTGGGGTTCTTGATGCCCTCTGAGCTTGGTTGTCTACTTGCAGATATTTTATTACTGACTAGGTAACATCATCAGTGTTGGTGAGTATGGTGTTTGCTCCCTGTTTGTATGCAATAGCTTGCCCTGCCACTCTTGGCAGGAGTGTGATTGTCTCCTTATTAGTTCTTTCATTGAAGTGTTGTTTTCTGATTGTCTGCTTGATTGATTGTCCGCTTAATAGTTCCTTGATTAGGTTATGGTTTTCTGATTGTTTGTCTGATGTTAATTCCTGCTTATCTGGGTGACGATTGCTGGAATGAATATATATTGTGATCTTTTTTTCTTTCCTTCTTAGCTTTTGATTGCCTCTTTTGAATGGTGTGTAAATGTGGTTTATCACTATGTGTCTGTTGATGGCGGACTTCTCTGAGTGCTAAGATGGCGGACTTCTCTGAGTGCTAAGCAATTTTCTACTGCCTAGAATGCTCACATTTTCCCAGTTGAAACTATGGCTAAGTCTGTCTGTGTGCTGTGAAATTAAGGAGTTTTCTGATTGCTAATTAGTGTTCATGGTTGCACTCTGCTAGTCTGCCTGCCTGTCCTACATAGTGACTGTTACAGTCTTTACGCTCTATGTTGTAGATGACCTTTGCATTTTCTTCTTGGGCTACTGGGTCTTTTGGTTTACTTAAGAAATTTTTGAGGGCTTTAGTTGGTTTGTGTGCTACAGGGCTGCTGTGTGATTGTTTCTGAGATATTTCTGATGCGCCTTATCCTTTTTATAGCTTATGTTGATTGTGCTGTAGTCAGGGCTTTTTTTGTCATAGAACGCTCAGAACGGAGTTCCGGCACCTTTTTTGGATGGAACCTTGTAGGGTAGGCAAGGCGGGTTGTATGACATGTGTGAGTTCCAGCACCTTTTTCTTTTACAAAAAAAGCACTGGCTGTAGTGGACTGGGTGGTCAAGCATTTTTTATCCAGTTGTGCAGGCATCCATTTTGTTGGGAGATGGTGCATAGGCAGTTCGTTTCCTTTTTCTTGTTTGCTGCAGTGCGTTTGTGCTTGTCTGAACAATGTTCTTACACAACTCTTTGGGGAAGTTGGTTTGTTGCTTTAGTAATGGAGCACATGGTTAGTGTGGGTTGTTTTTCCATAGACTGCTGCACGGAGCTTTGTTTTTGGATATGATAACTGAGGCAGATTATTGTACGGACAAAGATGGAAAGATCTAGCAATAGTTACAATGGAGGACTGGTTAGTGAAGGTGAGGGAATTTGCCAAAATGGCTAAATTGACTGGTGTGATTAGAGAAAAGAGACTATCTACATTTATTGGTTACTGGAAACCCCCCTCCCTTACAGCTTTTGCATAAAAAAGAAAAACAATTATTTATAATTTGGATGGTGAGATAGGATAGATTATAGAACAAAAGGAGTTGCGATGTAACTTTAGACAGAGAGGTTAAAGAATAATTATATTTATAATTGCTGTAAAGAAGATCAGAAGGCACTTCTTTATCTTTTTTTTCCCCTTTTTTCTACTTTTCTATTTTGTTTTCCTGTTGAACTTTTAACTTTTCCTTTTATTTCTTTTATTTCCCCCTCTTTATTTTTTATTCTATTTTAGCTTGCATTATTCTTACTAGTGATAAACTTTTCAACAGAGTTACACGGGGGGGGGGGAGGACGGAAATATGCAAAGGGGCTGAAGCTTTTTAAAGTCAGAGAACAAGCAAATGCTTCAAAGCGGCTCAGACAGATGAACTTAGGTTCACTTACACTCAATTTCAATTAGACTTGTGAGAGTCTGTTATTAGATCCAAACTCAAAAAAAATATTAGATTTAGCCTTCACGGGAATTGACTTCCCGGTCTGGTCTACCTAATGGGGCTAGAATTCTGGGAGTTGAAGTCCAGAAGTCTTAAAGTTGCCAAGGCTGAGAGCCCCTGACCTAACGGAAAGAACTCACGGGAAAAGAAACTCACGGGAAAAGAAACTCACGGGAAAAGAACTGAAGGAGCTTCCTGGATGAGAAGCGAAACTTATTCAAGACAAAGGGGGGGAAAAAAGGAAATCCAGTTGCCTTTTGAAAAAAAAAGCACCTTTGGAATAACCAGGAGCTGGATGGCTGAGAATGTCCATATACGACCAGACTTTTGTAGTCTCGAGTTGCCTACAGCTTGAGTTTTTTTTATTTTATTTTTTATTTTAATTCCATTTATATCCCGCCCTTCTCCGAAGACTCAGGGCGGCTTACAAGCTTAGCAGTAGCCTTCATTCTATGTATATGCCTGCTTATTAGGGCTTTCACACACACACACACACACACACCCAGCGGCATTATTACAAAGTCAGCTTAATTGCCCCCAACAATCTGGGTCCTCATTTTACCTACCTCAGAAGGAAGGAAGGCTGAGTCAACCTTGAGCCTGGTGGGACTCAAACCTGCACTAATTGCAGGCAGCTGGTGTTACTTAAGGAGGCATTAGCCCACTGCTCCACCAAGGTTCTATGCTGACACACATATCAAAGAAAGCCATTTAATTGAAGCATATGGCTGGTTTGTGTTCTGATGTTGCTGAAATTTGAACCTGGTTCTGACTTACTAAAAGTAGTTTTATTTATTTGTGAATATTTTAATATGTAAATGTCGTCACTAGGACAATGCTAGGAAGCTGCTTGCGGCAGCTTAATTGCAGCAGGGGAATTGAACCTAAGTTGAAAGGGTCCCCTAAGGCCATCAAGCCTCTCCTCAGGCTTGTTGCGAAGGAAGACAGTTATTTATTTATTTATTTTAATTTTAATTCCATTTATATCCCGCCCTTCTCCGAAGACTCAGGGCGGCTTACAAGCTTAGCAGTAGCCTTCATTCTATGTATATGCCTGCTTATTAGGGCTTTCACACACACACCCCAAGCGGCATTATTACAAAGTCAGCTTAATTGCCCCCAACAATCTGGGTCCTCATTTGAAAATCTGAGTTCCCATTTGAAAAGAAGGCCCTTGTTGTAATCCTTGCCTTGCAACCTAAACCTTTGCTCTAATAAATATTACTAATAAGGCCTCTGAGAAATTTTATCTTGGGGTTCAGGCGGATTGCTAGGAGAGAAGGCTGTCCATGCCCCGGCACGTGGCAGATGGAAAGCTAGCAAGATGTGTCTGCTGATTAGGAAACAGCCATGACAATGGAGACTAGGATACAAGGGAGGGGTAAAGGATAAAAAGGAGGATAAAGCATTCTAAGTCTTCAAAGAGTGTAAACAAGCCATCTGGAAAAAAACAAGGCTTTGTGCAAACATCAAGGGCTGCTGTTACGGTGTGTGTGTTTTGTACGCAGCAAAGGAACTGGGGCCAGATGACAAAAGAAAGGGTTGCACCTGGCCTTGTAAACCCAGAAATGGTTCACCGCTTTTCAGAACTTTGTGAATTTGCTCTTCATGGAGGGAGCTCTAATGCAGCAGGTTATCTGGCTTATGTTTTGTGAATCTGCTTTTTTTTTAAAAAAAAGAAATCATTTAAAAGTACAAAGCATGAAGTATAAACATCTGAAGTTTAACTCCAACATAGCAGTCCAATCCCCACCTCTCAGTTCCAAGTTTAGGGGCAAAGCCAATAACGCTGTTCCAAGAGGCAACTGGACTTTAATGGCTTCTTCCTTGAAAATGTTGGAAACTGGGTTTTGTTTTTGTTTTGTTTTTTTTCTCTCCTTGAAAACGCTGAGAACATTTCGCTGCTCGCCCAAGAAGCTTCTTCAGTTCTTCTTCAAAATTGAAGAAGCTTCTTGGGTGAGAAACTAAACGTTTTCAAGGGGAAAAAACCCCAAGAAAGTCCAGTTACCTTTTGGGACAACCATGACTTGGATGATTAAAAAGGTAAAGGTTCCCCCGCACATGCGTGCTAGTCGTTTCCGACTCTAGGGGCCGGTGCTCACCTCCGTTTCAAAGCCGAAGAGCCAGCGCTTGTCCGAGGACGTCTCTGTGGTCATGTGGCCAGCATGACAAGACGCCAAAGGCGCACGGAACGCTGTTACCTTCCCACCATAGTGGTCCCTATTTTTCTACTTGCATTTTTACGTGCTTTCGAACTGCTAGGTTGGCAGAAGCTGGGACGAGTAACAGGTGCTCACTCTGTTCCGCGGCACTCGGGATTTGACCCGCCAAACTGCCGGCCTTCTGATCGACAAGCTCAGTGTCCTAACCCACTGAGCCACAACAAATTCAGACATTCACATGGAGGTTACGTGGACTGGAATACTTGAAGCTATTTTCAAATGAGGGAATGGGCTGAACTACAATTATGATACAATTTTCAGACTAGCCAGCCAGGTGGTCCTATAAGAAAATGGTATGCCGTATAATTGTATGCATTTTCTAATACTTCCCAAATAATTTCCAGTGATTCTCCGAATTAATTTGCTTCTAAGCTACCTAGGGGGGAAAAAACGGTGTAAGATCCTGTGACACCTGATGGAAGCAAAAGCTGGACTTTTATTATTTATTTAGCGAATGGCATCTATTAAGGTCATGCAATCTCTGATATACAACATGAATAAAGGGCATGGTACATACAAATACAAATATAAGTTTAAGTTAGAGCATTGGCAAATACACAAACACACGCAAAATATGTAGGCAGTACAATACGTGAGATAAAATATTAAATTAAGGTAAAACCACAATAAAAATCACCATCATATGGAGCCATAGAGTTGCAATCGGATAGATGCTATAATTCGATATCTAAGGAAGCTAACCATCTAACTGCTTCTGGTCTGGCTGCAGTGAGTTCATCTAGAAATCCCAGCTGGACTTTGAAGAAGGAGGATATGAGGTGTATTGACTGTTCTGAACTCTGGTGTTAAAAAGACTCCCGAGAATACCACAGACAGACAAACAGACAAACAAACAAACAGAAAACAGAAATCAACTCAAGAGTTCTCTCTCGAGGTTCAAATTATCCTCCTTTGGATCCACAAGGCAAAGGCCTAGCTCCCTGGAAAAGGCTTTGCTTCGGAAGCGGGGAAGGAAAGAGAAGAGGACAACCAACAGCAAGATCTGAACAGAACAAAATAGCAGAGGTGGAAGGAACCCTGGAGGTCTTCTAGTCCAGCCCCCTGCACGTGCAGGAGACCCTATGCCATTCTGGATCCATGGCTGTTCAGTCTCTTATTGGACAGCCATTCGTCTCAATCTCAATCTAAGTAGCTGGCCTGCAGGACTTTCCTTACGCTCCAAAAGCATGGTGTCACCCATGCTGTCATTTAGATACAACACATACACACACAGAGAGAGAAAGAGAGGGAGAGGGAGAGGGAGGGAGAGGGAGAAAGAGTGAGAGGGAGGGAGAGGGAAAGGGAGAGATGGGGAGAGGAAAGGAGATGGAGGGGGAAAGTGAAAGAGAGAGAGGGAGAAAAAGGGAGAGGGAGAAAGAGGGAGGGAGAGGGAGAGGGAGGGAGAAGGGGAGGAGAGAGGGAGGGATAGAGAGAGGGGGGAGAGGGGGAGAGGGAGAGAGAGATGGGGAGAGAGGGAAGGAGAGGGAGAGGGAGAGAGAGGGAGAAAGAGGGAGAGGGGAAGGGGAAGGGAGAGGAAGAGGAAGGGAGAGGGAGACAAGATAGAAAGAGGGGGAGGGAGGGGGAGGGAGGGAGAGGGAGAGGGAGACAGAGAGTGCCAGGCAGAAGCTCACTTTTTCTCCACAAAAGGACTTCCAACTAACATCTGGGTAACATTTGCAAGGAAACACCAGGAAAGGGAATCTTAGAGGAAGACAGAGCAGATGCTGAACTAAGATAAATGTGACCTAAGTGTGATGGAAGGAAACTGAATGGACTCAGGTACAGTGGCAACACCTTTGCGAGACCTGAAACACCAGGTTAGAGGCAGATTGTCATGGAGAAAAATCTATCTATATGGGTCTCTAGAAGCCGAGAAACAGCTGGATGGCAAACCAATCAATTAAATGAGGGCGAGCAGAAGAAAGATGTGGAATCCGCAGTAGGTCCTGCTTGTTGAAAAGCCATGAAAAAAAAGAAGCAAGCAATCAAAGCCAGAAGCTTTTTGATTTTGTTTCTGGGCTCCATATAATGTGCAAGATAAATCTCCCAACACTTTAAAAGTTCCATTTGTAAAGCTAATAACTGCTGTAATTCGTATCTGGACTTCCTGGGCACTTTAATTGCCAGCTGAAAAAGGATCATGTTTTTCTGTTTTTTACATGCTGTATATTTCCATGGACATGAACTGGCTCTCTCCAGGGAGCTGAGAGTCCACATGCTTGGAAGCCTCATTTATGGAGCAAAGAGACTTATGTAAGGGACTTTCTCGCCCCTACATTCTCGCATACACATCGCTACCTAGCTGGCGGGCTGCTTAAAGCACCTCTCCCAGCTGCACGGAGACAGGGGTTAATGCAATCCATTAACCTGTAATTGAATCAGAATTATTGGATCTGACATATTTTTTTTTAAAAAAAGCAGCCTGAATTAGAACATGGTCTGTGTCTCATTGAAAAATAAATAAATAAATAAACAAGGTTAGGATTAAGGGGTGGAGGGATGTTCTCTGAGCTTGTGGGTTGGTTTCCTAAACCTTTTGTTACCAGGTAACATTTCCAGTGGAATTTAGGGACTGTCAACTTCCTGACAGTGAGGACAATCAACCAGTGGAACAGCTTATCCCCAGAAATCGTGGGCGCTCCATCACTGGAGATTTTCAAGAAGAGACCACTAGACATTCACCCGTCTGAGACGGGATAGGTCAGGGGTAGGCAACCTTGGCTCTTTTATGACTCATGGACTTCAACTCCCAGAGCTATGCTTGCTCAGGAATTCTGGGAATTGAAGTCCACGAGTCATAAAAGAGCCAAGGTTGCCTACCCCTGGTATAGTTTTTCGTGCTTGGACAGGGGGCTGGACTACAAGACCTCCAGGGTCCCTTCCAGCTCTATTCTATTCAATGTTGGTGTTCTTCTGCTTCTATGGGAGAGTCACACCAGGTGAGACTCTTCTGATGGGGCTGATGAGGGTCACTATTGCAAGGTTATTGACTGCTTTCATGCTGGTTTCTGTTTATAAGGTATGGAAGGAACCCAAAGGCTGGGGACTCCCACGATTGGCAGTCAATAAAGTGGCATGTGCAACTAGTCAATACCCCCAAATGTTAGCTATATCAGTGTGTTCTTGCTGCAGGTTTTTCAAATCTCCAGAAAAAGGTCCATTTGGAGGTCCTTAGTAGGAAACACGTACCTAAGGTGGATTTTCTTCCTTTTCTAGAAATCCATTGTGGGCCTACTGAAGATGTTTTTGGAAGAGCTCATGGGGGGGAGGTCCATTCAGAGGTCCTTAGTAGGAACTGGATTGTTTCTTCTTCATTTTCTAGAAATCTTTTGCTTGGGTGTTGAAGATGTTTTTGGAAGAACATCAAGGAAAAAAAGGTGCATCCATATTTCCTTAGTAGGAGACATAGGCCTAATGTACATTTATTCTTCTTCTTCCTTTTCTAGAAATCTTTGTTGTCCTACTGAAGATGTTTTTGGAACAGTTTAAAAAGAAAAAGGTCCATTTGGATCTTCTTAGTAGGAGACACATGCCTCAGATCAGGGGTCGGCAACCTAAAAAAGAAAAAGAGCCACTGGGAACCGGTTCCATCACAAATTAAAAAAAGAGGGAGCCGCGTGCGTGTGTCCATGCACGCGCATGCGCAAAAAGGTTTTTTGCGCATGCGCGGACGCACGCGGCTGCCATTTTTAAAAAAATGAGATGGAACCGGTTCCCGGTTGCCCGATGGCGACGGCCCGTCTGCAAAGCTGCCGCTTTCGGCAGCTTTGCAGACGGGCCGTGGCAGCTTCCGCAAAGAGCGGCGCCCCTGCCCATTCCGAGAGGTGCGCGCGCACCTCTCCGAACGACCGGAGGTGCGCACGTACCTCCGCGCGAATGGGCAGCGGTGCCGCTCTTTCAGGAAGCCCGCCGCGGCCCGTCTGTGAAGCTGCCGAAAGCGGCAGCTTAGCAAACGGGCCGCGGCAGCTTCCGCAAAGAGCGGCGCCCCTGCCCATTCCGAGAGGTGCGCGCGCACCTCTCCGAACGACCGGAGTTGCGCGCGCACCTCCCCAAACCTTTGGGGAGGTGCGCGCGTACCTCCGTGCGAAGGGGCAGCAGCGCCGCTCTTTCAGGAAGCTGCCGAAAGCGAAGGGGCAGCGGCGCCGCTCTTTCAGGAAGCTGCCGAAAGCGAAGGGGCAGCGGCGCCGCTCTTTCAGGAAGCTGCCGAAAGCGAAGGGGCAGCGGCGCCGCTCTTTCAGGAAGCTGCCGAAAGCGGCAGCTTCCTGAAAGAGCGGCACCGCTGCCCGTTCTCCGAACGACCGGAGTTGCGCACGCACCTCCCCAAACCTTTGGGGAGGTGCGCGCGTACCTCCGTGCGAAGGGGCAGCAGCGCCGCTCTTTCAGGAAGCTGCCGAAAGCGAAGGGGCAGCGGCGCCGCTCTTTCAGGAAGCTGCCGAAAGCGGCAGCTTCCTGAAAGAGCGGCACCGCTGCCCGTTCGCGCGGAGGTACGCGCGCACCTCCCCAAAGGTTTGGGGAGGTGCGCGCGCACCTCCGGTCGTTCGGAGAGGTGCGCGCGCACCTCTCAGAATGGGCAGGGGCGCCGCTCTTTGCGGAAGCTGCCGCGGCCCGTCTGCTAAGCTGCCGCTTTCGGCAGCTTCACAGACGGGCCGAGGCGGGCTTCCTGAAAGAGCGGCACCGCTGCCCATTCGCGCGGAGGTACGCGCGCACCTCTCCAAAGGTTTGGGGAGGTGCGCGCGCACCTCCGCCCATTCGGGGAGGTGCGCGTGCACCTCTCCAAACGGGCGGTGCCACTCTCCATTTGGAGAGGTGCGCGCGCACCACTGCCCGTTGGAAGAGGTGCGCGCGCACCGGGCGGCTGGGAGCCGCAAGAGACGGCTCAAAGAGCCGCATGCGGCTCCGGAGCCGCAGGTTGCCGACCTGTGCCTCAGATGGATTGTTGCATCTTTCTTTTCTGGAAATCTATCATCTCTATCCATTGTCTCCTTGGACGGCCCAGTCTTTGCCAATACAGTTCCTCCCTCTGATGTTTAACCTCCCAAGTGAACTATTTACTCTTCCCCTCCTGTTCCTTATTCTGTGAACTCCTAGCCTTCTGCCTCCTCCCTTTCACCATCTCTATTTTTAGGGACTGTTTTGCCAGTCCACGTCCTAAGGGACTGATCGCCTAATCAAGAATCCTTCTTTTCATCAGCATTTGCAGTAAAAAGAAAATGTTTTGGTACCACCTATAAATATTCTCCAGCTAATGTTCCAATCTGTCAAACTGCTAAGGTCTACTGAAGCTGTCTCTTGCCCCTGTAAAAACATCTCTTCGTTTGAGAAATAAACATTGTTGGCCTACAGAAGATATTTGGAGAAGTAAGCTTCTACATTTAGGCAAGAAATAACAAATGCACAGGTATAGTTTAGGAGGTACCTTGCTCAATAGTAGCAACTGTGAGATGGATCTTGGAGTCCTAATGGACAATCACTTAACTATGAGCCTGCAGTGTGCTGCAGCTGCCAAAAAAGCCAACACAGTGCTAGGCTGCATTAACAGAGGGATAGAATCAAGATCACGTGAAGTGTTAATACCACTTGACAATGCCTTGGTAAGGCCACACTTGGAATACTGCATGCGGTTTTGGTCACCATGATGTCAAAAAGATCTTGAGACTCTAGAAAGAGTACACAGAAGAGCAACAAAGATGACCAGGGGACTGGAGGCTAAAACTTACAAGGAACAGTTACTGGAATTGGGTATGTCTAGTTTAATGAAGAGAAGGATGAGGGGTGACACGATAGTAGTCTTCCAATATCTAAGAGGCTGCCCCAAAGAAGAGGGAGTCAAGCTATTCTCCAAAGCACCCGAAGGCGGGACAAGAAGCAATAGATGGAAACTCATCAAGGAGAGAAGCAACCTAGAACTGAGGAGGAATTTCCTGACAGTGAGAACTATTAACCAATGGAACCACTTGCCTCCAGAAACTGTGAATGCTCCAATACTGGAAGACTTTAAGAAGAGACTGGACAGCCATTTGTCTAAAATGGCACAAGGTTTCCTGCCCTCCAAGGTCCCTTCCAACTTTATTATTATTATTAAGAGCTTATTGAGAAAAAGGCCCATTCAGATTCATAAGTCCTTTGCTTATGACCACAACTGGGACAAGAATTTCTATTGCAAAGCCGGATGCTTGTTAAGGCAGTCGTGCCTCAGTTTACAACCTTTTCCCCATGGTTGTTAAGTGAACCATCACAGTTGTTAAGCGAATCACAGGGTCATTAAGCAAATTAAGTCTTCCCCACTGACTTTGCTCATCAGTAGCCAGCTGGGAAGGACCAACAATGCAATCACATGTCCTGAGGATGCTGCAACTATTGTAAATGCATACAGGTGGACAAATGCCCCAATATTTATCACGTGACTGTGGGGGTGCTGCAACAGTCATAAATGCGAGGACAGGTCACTTTTTCCCAGTGCTGTTGTAACCCTGAATGGTCGCTAACTCAATGGCTGTTAAGCTGGGAACTATCTGTATTCCACCAACGGTATTTTATCACAACGGCATCATGTTTTACATTGTGAAACTTTCAAAGTTTTGATTTCATCATCGACTGATCCATTTTCACGGATGAAAAGGCCAGGTGATTTATTTAACAGAATAATAGAGTTGGAAGGGACCTTGGAGGTCTTCTAGTCCAACCCCCCCATTCAAGCAGAAGATGTTAAACCAGGGGTCTTCAAACTTGGCCCTTTTATGACTTGTGGACTTCAACTCCCAGAATTCCTCACCTGGCTGAGGAATTCTGGGAGTTGAAGTCCACAAGTCATAAAAGGGCCACGTTTGAAGGCCCCTGTGCTATACCATTCCAGATAAATGGCTGTCTAATCTGCTTTTCAGAAGTGGAGCGTCCACAACTCTGGGACGCAAGCTGTTCCATGAGCTAATTGTCAAATCGTACTGAGTCCATCTTTCAGTAAAATCAAAGTGAAATATAGGTAGTCCTCGACTTACGACAGTTCCTCTAGTGACCGTTCAAAGCTACAACGGCAGTGAAAAATGTGGCTTGTTTTTCGCAGTTATGACCTTTGAAGCGTCTCCGTGGCCACGTGATCCAAAATTCAGACGCTTGCCAACCGGTTCATATTTATGACGGTTATGCAGTGTCCCAGGGTCATGCGATCCCCTTTTGTGCCCTTCTGACAAGCAAAGTCATCGGGGAAGACTTTTCACCTCTTGTGCAAACGGAGGCACTGCTTTCCTTTCCAAGGACCTGGTTTAGGCAGTTTGCACAAAATGTAGCCCCTGCCAACCTCTTAACCTAGTGACTTCATTAATTCGTTCTCTGAGTGTGCTTAATATTTGTAAATGGTAAAGCTAACCAAGAGAGGTGGGTTTTGTACAAAGTGGCAAGCCCACAAATACTAAGCAAGATTAAAAATTCACTCCTCGGTCTTTAATTGACCTACTTAAGGGTGTTATGCAAGCAGAGCTGGGAAAAAAGCCTGAAGACCCTCTGCGTTTAGAAGCATTAAGTACCCTGATTACTCATTCTGTGCACACAATTAAATTAATCTCTCTACTCTACCTTTCTGAAACACCTGCAGTTCCCCAAATGAAAAAAAAAAGCCTTCCAGAAGAAGGTCTGTGTTTAATGGAAAGGCAGGTAGAGGAGAAAAATGATGGCTAGATCCACCTGGGATCTGGCATACGTTAAACCAGATTCTTCAAGATGGAAGTCTTCCAGCCTTACTACAGCCTGGATAGAGTCTAAGACGGATAAGGTTAAATTTGTCAGTAAAAATTCAAGCCAAGCAATCTGCCAATTCAGCAGGACACCTTCATTTGACGTGTGTCGCCGCTGGTCCTCAAAACCATTTGCATCAGGAAAACTGCCACAGAAAACTCCCACCTCTATAATGCAAGGGGTATCCATTTGCCAAGTATTAAACTCAGCCTATTAACGTGTTTGCCTGTGTACTTGGGTCTCCGGCCTTGTAGTTATTTTCTACGTATTTTAAACTGTGGGTAATCCTCAACTCGCAACCGCAACCAAGCCCAAAATTTCCCTGGCTAAGCGAGACAACTGTTAAGGGAGTTTTGCCCCCAATTTTTATGACCTTTCCTGCCAGCTGTTCAGTTAGTAGCACGGTTGTTAAGTGAATCTGGCACCCCCGCTGACTTTGCCTGTCAGAAGGTCACGAAAGAGGTTCACACGATCACTGCAACCAGGAAAAATCCACGCTGGTCAGCAAGCTTCTGAATTTTGATGACGTGACCACGGGGATTCTGCGACGGTGGTTAAGCGTGAAAAACAGTCGCAAGTGACTTTTTTCCGGTGGCGCTGTAACTTGGAAGGATCACTAAATGAATGGCCGTAAACGTTGAGGACTACCTGTTGCATTTGCACACTAGGGCAGGGGTAGGCAACCTTGACTCTTTTATGACTCATGGACCTCAACTCCCAGAATTCCTGAGCCAGCCACGCTGAGGGGAAAGGGAGAGGTTTCCAAGCTGAGCCATGCTGGCTCAGGAATTCTGGGGGCTGAAGTCCACGAGTCATAAAAGAGCCAAGGTTGCCTACCCCCTGCACTAGGGGCTGTACGAGGCAATACTGTTCAGAAGGCTTTGGCTGGCCAACCCCTCAGCTCAGCTTTATTATCTTCGGGAAGCAATAAAAAAAACACAAATCACATTAATGTTATTTTATTGTGTAGAACAGGGGTCCCCAATCCCCAGCCCGTAGACTGGCACCAGGCCACAGCATGCCAGCCACCGGTCCACGCAAACAAGTGAAGCCCCATCTGTGGGATGCAGAAAGCGCACAAAAGCAGAAAGGGCAGTGCTTTTTTTGTGAGAAAAAAAAGGTGCCGGAACTCACACATGTCATACAACCCGCCTTGCCTACCCTACAAGGTTCCATCCAAAAAAGGTGCTGGAACTCCGTTCTGAGCGTTCTATGAGGAAAAAAAGCCCTGAGAAACGGTAACACCTTCCTGTACGGAACCACTCCCTGGTGCCCAAAAGGTTGGGGACTGCTTGTCAGGTCCCCGAACCCTCATTATTTTCCCCTGCACATATATTCTACTTTGGGGGGAGGGCTGCCACTCTGCTGGTGGGGGGGGGAAGCAAGCTTTCACTTGGGATAACTTTCGCTTTCTACTCTTCCCCTCCTGCCTCTATCCTCTTGAGAAAGGGACTGTTTCTCCCTTATCAGGGAGACGGTTCCGGAGAAACGAAACTGGAGAAGACCTTGAGTTGTGGGCCAACACATCGTGCCACCTGTGGATTGGCTGGATTTCAAACGGACATTGCGACTCTGGTGAGAGGAGGAATCTTCCTGGCTTAACTATGCCGTTTGAGCGGGATTTCCCCCAGAGCTCGCCTTGACCGCCCTACTGTCACTAACCCCTGACAAAAGTTTCCTTTAGAGACAAGGCCTGTTGCAAGAGTTCTGCTTTCTTGGGTGGTTAGCTGAGGGGGGTCCTTACACGGCTGGTGTAGAAAGGAGAGACAGAGACTGAGGGCTATAGTGTTCCTTCAACCTTTCCACCTTCCTCCAATCTTAACTGCTATCCTAAGAAACCGCCTGCTCCTATTTGTTGGGGAAAGCTGAAGAATCTATTCCCTCACAGCTGTAGTAAACATTTTTTTTGCTTTGGACCGAATTCTTACACAGGACAATCTCTACCTACTAAGCGAACTTTCAACTAAAATAGTCAGCTGGTGTTCTGTACCAGCCTGCTACCGGCCCTGCAGAAAAGGCAGGGACAACCCCTTTAAAAATGGCAAGAGGCTGGAATTACGCCTGCCAAATTTATAGCTACAAAAACAAACAAGACACGAACCAAGAAACAGGAGCTTTAAGAAACATGAACTATCCAAGCGGTTGCCTTCAGCAAACCAGCCCTCCCCACACATTCCCCTTATATAGAGTTCAGGGCGTGGCTTCTCTCTGCCTCCTTCCGAGAAGCCCCATTGCCTTCCTCTGTTTACTCCTAATTGACTGCCTCCTGCGTCGGGCGTCCTTGAACAGGGCCAGCTGTGGGTCATCTTCATCCACGCTGTCAGGCTCACACAGCTGGGTCTCCGTGGTGACCAAGTGGGAGGGGCCTGGCTGAGGGCTCTCATCAGCAAGATCTTCAACCCCCTCAGCAAGGTCTTCAACACCCCCCTCCTCCTCCTCTGAGTCGTCTGACCCAACTGCCGACCCCACAGGCTGACCCTGACTCACAACAACTGGAAGCTTTACTGCTATGGTTCACCCAAAATGAATTACAGCGGGACTTTCAAAACTCATCGAATTTGTTACTTCTACTCTATGCAATTTGACGTGAACATTTTGTCCCGGTGTTCACCTTTTCGTTTGGTACTCAACGGCGCAAGCTAGAACTTGTTGGTGTCGGCTGCCTTGTGACTCACTGCTTCTGGGAACATTTTGTTTGGTACGCCTTGGTTTTTTTTTCCATGACTGGTGAAGAGACCTGTCTTCTCCCTAGTTCACCAGAAGATCTGGACATCTCTGCCTTAGCGCCTGTATATGTGCCTTTGAGTCAACGTTCGCCCTTCGTGACTGCCTGAACAAGTCCTTGAAATTTTCTTGCAAGGCTTGGAAGAGTTCTTTAGGGCTGAGAGAAGGTGACTGGCCCAGGTTCACCCAACTGCCTTTGTGCCTAAGGCAGGACTAGAATTTACAGTCTCCCTGTTTCTGCCCTGGTACCTTAACCACAACACACTACCTATCTCTGTACTAACATGTTGTTGTTGTTGTTGTTAGCTGCGAAGTTGTGTCTGACCCATTGCGACCCCATGGACAACGTTCCTCCAGGCCTTCCTGTCCTCGACCATCTTGTGAAGTCCATTTAAGCTCACGCCTACTGCTTCAGTGACTCCATCCAGCCACCTCCT
>NC_139524.1:7324256-7341756 GCF_947247035.1 Vipera ursinii | reverse complement strand
TCACCTACCTCCCAGTGATGTCCCTGCTTCACCCATTGGTCTCCTGTGGCTATTGGGAAGACTTCAGCCTTTCATAAGCTGAAGCTCACTCTTGCTGTAGAATATCTGAAAGTCCTCCCAGTGAGCTACCTCAAAAGCCCTTGAATAGGATAGAATAGAATATTATTCTATTCTATTCTATTCTATTCTATTCTATTCTATTCTATTCTATTCTATTCTATTCTATTCTATTCTATTCCATTTATTCCATATTCTATTCTATTCTATTCTATTCTATTCTATTCTATTCTATTCTATTCTATTCTATTCTATTCCATAATTCTATTCTATTCTATTCTATTCTATTCTATTCTATTCTATTCTATTCTATTCTATTCTATTCTATTCTATTCTATTCTATTCTATTCTATTCTATTCTATTCCATAATTCTATTCTGTTCTATTCTGTTCTATTCTGTTCTATTCTATTCTATTCTATTCTATTCTATTCTATTCTATTCTATTCTATTCTATTCTATTCTATTCCAATATCTATTCCATTCTATTCTATTCTATTTATTCCACTCCACTCCATTCCAATATCTATTCTATTCCAATATCTATTCTATTCTATTCTATTCTATTCTATTCTATTCTATTCTATTCCATAATTCTATTCTGTTCTATTCTATTCTATTCTATTCTATTCTATTCTATTCTATTCTATTCTATTCTATTCTATTCCATAATTCTATTCTGTTCTGTTCTATTCTATTCTATTCTATTCTGTTCTGTTCTGTTCTGTTCTGTTCTGTTCTATTCTGTTCTGTTCTTTCCATTATTCTATTCTATTCTATTCTATTCTATTCTATTCTATTCTATTCTATTCTATTCTATTCCATAATTCTATTCTATTCTATTCTATTCTATTCTATTCTATTCTATTCTATTCTATTCTATTCTATTCTATTCTATTCTATTCTATTCTATTCTATTCTTCTATTCTATCCATGCAACGGATGGAAGCAACTGAGACTGAGAGAGAAAAACTTCAGAGGTTGCCTCTCGTGATTCAGTTCCCCCAAAGTTTCTAAAATGTACCTGTCAAGAGAGTGAGGGGAGCATCAAGGCTGTAGCGTCTTCCTGCTGCATGGGTCGCCACGCAACGGTAAGCTCCAGCATCCCTCTCCTGAACATCTGTGATCTGAAGGACACCACTTGGAAGGATAATGAACCTACGAACAGGAGGACAAAGAGGGAAAGATTAATTCCCACACTGGATCAACTCAAAATACAAGAGGACCCTAGAAAGTGTGCAAAGAAGAGCAGCAAAGATGATAAAGGATCTGGAGGCTAATTTCTAGGATGTGATTGGTTGAGGGACCCAGGTCTGTCTAACCTAATGAAGAGAAGGATTAGAGGTGACACCTTAGCTGTCTTCCCATACTTGAGGAGCTGTCACAGAGAAGAGGGGATTGGTTGATTGATCAGAGCACCTGAGGGCAGGACAAGAAGTACAATGGGTGAAATCTTGTTAAAGAATGGTCCAACCTAGAATAAAGGAGACATTTCCTGAGAGCGAGAACAATTAATCAAAGGGATAGCTTGCCTCCCAGTGTTGTGGATGCGCCATCGCTGGAGGTGTTCAAAAATAGACTGGGCAGCCATTTGACTGGGATGGTATAAAGTCTACCTTGAGCAGGCGGTTGGAAGACCTCTGAGGTCCCTTCCAGCCCGAGGGTTTTTTATGCTAATAGCAATAGCACTTAGATTTACATATTGTCCCATGGTACTTCACAGCCCTGTCTAAATGTATACAGAGTCAGCCTATTGCCCCTCGGAAGGAGTCAACCTTGAGCCCCGTCAGGATCGAACTGATGGCAGTGGGCAGAGTTTGCCTGCAATGCTGCATTCTAACTATGTGTCACCAAGGCTCCCTGTTCTGTGTTTTGTATCCCTTTCAGACTCTCTTAGAACTGGTCATGGACAGACACAATGGACTATTCTGACAATCCAGAGATAAACCTGTCAGTTGACACAACTACCTTCAGGCATTAAGCTCAGGCATACGTCACAGCTTGCAAGCCACAACCCGTGAAGCTTAGCAGTTCCAACTTAACTAACTCTGTTGTGTTGGAGGCGATGGGTGAGCCCTGCACAATTCACCTTGCTTCCGAAGGCACAGCCTCCTCGTCTTTTTGCCAGCTTATGACCGGAGCAGGCAAACCCTTGATCCGACACTCAAAACGAGCCACGCCATTTTCTTGCACAGACTGGGGTTCTGGATGTTGGAAAAACGGAGACAAGGCTGTGGTAGGAGGTGGGAGATCGGAGAAAGAGGAAAGAGAGAGAAAAAAGGGAGGCGTGAATTCCAAGCGGATGAACAATCTGGGTTTAGATAGTGTTGACCTACTATTGGTAACTGCTTGGGTTTTTGTGTTTGTTTTTTTAATTTTTGTAGAATATTTAGATTAGGGAAGGAAAATTAAAAAGCAAAGCACCAAAATATTTTTTTTAAAAAAATAGGGTTAATTTTGTGGATGATTTCAAATTGAAGCCATGGTTGATTAGAATAATAGTTAGTTAACAGAGGATTTTGGAATTTTAATCTTATCTTTCTGCTATTATGAGTAATATTTTTAAATTATGTTTATACTTTTACATATTATTATTATTTTTCCTGTTAACACTTTTGTTCTTAATATAGCATATAGATGACAGGCTAACAATTGGACACAATCTTTAACTATGGAAGGGATTGACCAAATTTCTTCCAACAAATGTATTTGTAGGACTCCAGAGATAGAGGACACAGTACATGTGGGTAGTTCTCAGCTTACAACATGTTTGTTTACTGACCGTTTGAAGTCCCGGTGGCACTGAAAAAAGGGACTGTTTTCCATACCGATGATTGTTTATTTTATTTTATTTTATTTTATTTATTTTATTTTATTTTATTTTATTTTATTTTATTATTTTATTATTTTATTTTATTTTATTTTATTTTTTTATTTTATTTTATTTTATTTTATTTTATTTTATTTTATTTTATTTTATTTTATTTTATTTTATTTTATTTTATTTTATTTTATTTTATTTTAATTCCATTTATATCCCGCCCTTCTCCGAAGACTCAGGGCGGCTTACAAGCTTAGCAGTAGCCTTCATTCTATGTATATGCCTGCTTATTAGGGCTTTCACACACACACCCAAGCGGCATTATTACAAAGTCAGCTTAATTGCCCCCAACAATCTGGGTCCTCATTTTACCTACCTGGGAAGGATGGAAGGCTGAGTCAACCTTGAGCCTGGTGGGACTCGAACCTGCACTAATTGCAGGCAGCTGGTGTTACTTAAGGAGGCATTAGCCCACTGCTCCACCAAGGCTTTTATGGAGAAATATCAAAATTTGCATGAGTTTCTAAAGGCTTTCGTCTCATTAGCCTATTATCTAAATCAAGGGTCTTCAAACTTGGCCCTTTTATTTTTTTTATTTTTTTATTTTTTTTATTGCATTTATATCCCGCCCTTCTCCGAAGACTCAGGGCGGCTTACAAGCTTAGCAGTAGCCTTCATTCTATGTATATGCCTGCTTATTAGGGCTTTCGTCCCCCCCCAAGCGGCATTATTACAAAGTCAGCTTATTGCCCCCAACAATCTGGGTCCTCATTTTACCTACCTGGGAAGGATGGAAGGCTGAGTCAACCTTGAGCCTGGTGGGACTCGAACCTGCACTCATTGCAGGCAGCTGGTGTTACTTAAGGAGGCATTAGCCCACTGCTCCACCAAGGCTCTTATGGAGAAATATCAAAATTTGCATGAGTTTCTAAAGGCTTTCGTCTCATTAGCCTATTATCTAAATCAAGGGTCTTCAAACTTGGCCCTTTTATTTTTTTTATTTTTTTATTTTTTTTATTGCATTTATATCCCGCCCTTCTCCGAAGACTCAGGGCGGCTTACAAGCTTAGCAGTAGCCTTCATTCTATGTATATGCCTGCTTATTAGGGCTTTTGCCCCCCCCCCAAGCGGCATTATTACAAAGTCAGCTTATTGCCCCCAACAATCTGGGTCCTCATTTTACCTACCTGGGAAGGATGGAAGGCTGAGTCAACCTTGAGCCTGGTGGGACTCGAACCTGCACTCATTGCAGGCAGCTGGTGTTACTTAAGGAGGCATTAGCCCACTGCTCCACCAAGGCTCTTATGGAGAAATATCAAAATTTGCATGAGTTTCTAAAGGCTTTCGTCTCATTAGCCTATTATCTAAATCAAGGGTCTTCAAACTTGGCCCTTTTATTTTTTTTTATTTTTTTATTTTTTTTATTGCATTTATATCCCGCCCTTCTCCGAAGACTCAGGGCGGCTTACAAGCTTAGCAGTAGCCTTCATTCTATGTATATGCCTGCTTATTAGGGCTTTCGGGGCCCCCCAAGCGGCATTATTACAAAGTCAGCTTATTGCCCCCAACAATCTGGGTCCTCATTTTACCTACCTGGGAAGGATGGAAGGCTGAGTCAACCTTGAGCCTGGTGGGACTCAAACCTGCACTAATTGCAGGCAGCTGGTGTTACTTAAGGAGGCATTAGCCCACTGCTCCACCAAGGCTCTGTTGTTGCATCATCCCCTGGGTCACGTGATCGAAATTCAGACGCTGGGCAACTGACATGTTGCGGTGTCCCGGATCACGTGATCCTCTTTTGCCACCTTCTCACAATCAAAGTCAATGGGGAAGCCAGATTCACTTCACAACCATGTTACTAACTTAACAACTTGCAGTGATTCACGTAACAACTGTGGCAAGAAAGGTCGTAAAATGGAGCCAAACTCAGAACCGTCTCGCTTAGCAATGGAAATTTTGGGCTCAATTCTGGTTGGAAGCCAAGGGTACCTTCTATTATTTATATGTGTGTAAGAAATAGGGACATCCGTATTTTGGATTGCACATGGGAGGAATGGTCTGTTGCAGTGATGGCGAACCTTTTAGAGACCGAGTGCCCAAACGGCAACACAAAACCCACTTATGTATCGTCGGGTGTTGGGTGGGCGTGGCCCATTGGGTGGGTGTGGCCCATTGGGTGGGCATGGCTCATTGGGTGGGTGTGGCCCATTGGGTGGGCGTGGCTCATTGGGTGGGTGTGGCCCATTGGGTGGGCGTGGCTCATTGGGTTGGCGTGG
Source organism: Vipera ursinii (assembly GCF_947247035.1). Classification (NCBI taxonomy): domain Eukaryota; kingdom Metazoa; phylum Chordata; class Lepidosauria; order Squamata; family Viperidae; genus Vipera; species Vipera ursinii. The sequence continues at coordinate 7,336,603 of NC_139524.1, read as the reverse complement.
CTGCAGTGGTAACAGCAGACTGGGTAGGACTAAAAAGTTCAATCAATCAATTCCAACGTTGCAAGATCTTCTTTGCAAGAAGTTGAAATTGATTGATTGATTTGAACCTTTTTTTTTTGCACACAGCAGTGGAGGCCTAAAGCAAAAAGGTTTTATAAAACCCAGCTAAAGGCCTAGGACTGGGATGACAGCGCGCGTGCCCACAGAGAGGGCTCTGCGTGCCACCTGTGGCATGCGTGCCACAGGTTCGCTACCACGGGTCTATTGGGATTCTTATTAAAACAACCTATTTAATGAGTGGTCAGAACCCATTAAATATGGCATATAAAATTGCCTGTTCTCTGAATCGGGCAGAACCATTGAGAACTGGATCTGCTTGGGATAAATTATAGGGCTCATACAAAAATATTTTCTTTTAGTTCTGCCTTTCACCCTTTTTGTTGTCTATGATTTTTGCTGTTGCCTTACATTGTGCATTCTGATATGTCTGTTGATTAATCAATCAATCAATATGGGAAGAAGAGGGAAACATAAATTCTTTGTGAGGTTTTTTATTTGGGCGACACCAAATTGGTGTAAATTGGGTAAAGATTGCGGGATGCGTTCGAGAAGCCTTTTATGAAGAGCATGAAAATAAAAGAAAAATTTCCGTCAGGAGATTCGCTTTATGGTGTGTGTTCCCTTGGACACAAGAACTTCTATTTCTTGTACTTAAAAACGAGCAGAGGGAGTATTGAATTTCAGGTGGGTTTCGCTTCCTTGACTGGCTATTTAACCTGTCAAACAAGGTTTGCTAATGGACAAAGATGAATAAAATACGTTTGAAGAATACATTGCTTACATGAATTATGTATGGACAATTACAATGAATTGTGGTCACGATTTATTGAAACTGTTGTGTTACTTCATGTACAGGTCGTCCTTGACTTAACTACCCGGACTTCTGTTGCTAAATCAGGCAATTGTTAAGTGAATCGGGCCCAGGTTTATGACTTTTTTTGCCACCGTTGTTTAGTGAATCACTGAAGTTCTTAAGTGAGTCATGCAGTCATTAAGCAAATTGGGCTTCCCCCATTGACTCTGCTTGGCGGAAGCCTGATGGAAAGTCATAATGGAGATGACATGACTCAGGGATAGTGCAGCTGTCATAAATACATGCCACATCCCAAGTGCCCGAATTTTGATCACTAAATAAAAACAAACAGAGATCCAGGGATCTCTGAAGAACCAGTAATCCTCATTCAGATGTTGCAGAAATACAATATATATTGTATTGCCCCACTCTGAGGACTAGAAGCATACTGAACTAGAAGCACCTGAGGGCTTTTGTAACGAATTGCAGGGGACAAAATACTCACTTGATTCTCGGAGCATCAGAGTTTGGCCAGTGACTGACCCAAATGGGCCATGAAGGGTACAAGAATAATTTCCTTCAACACTGGAGCCTCCTGTGTGGTTGTCCTGTTTCACAGCTCCCTCAGTTGATGTGATCAACAAAGATCCGTTGGGGAGGACACGGAGGTTGCCTTCTTCTTCCAGTGGATGTCCGTTCTTCTTCCACGTAATATTGGAAAGCTGCTCACTGGATGGAAAGGAACGGAGACCTAGCCTTGGGAAGAAGAAAGGCAGCAAGGAAGCGACAAGGGAAGGGAAAAGATTTCTCAGTGCTGAGGACCCAGAGTGAGTGAGAAAGAAGCTCAATCTAATTCTACGTTGATTTTGTTTGGTATAAGATCTTGTAGAGACCAACTCTAGCAAGATTATATTAGTATACCCTACAACAGTGTTTCTCAACCTTGGCATCTTTAAGCCAGCATGGGGAATTCTGGGAGTTGAGGTCCACATGTCTTAAAGTTGTCAACGCTGAGAAACACTGTCCTACAACAATAAAGCAAGCAAGATTGCTGGAATCCTGACAGTGTCTTTGCCTTGAGCCGACCTACCTCGAAGGGCTGACATCAGGAAACAGGTTGCAACTCAGCTCCAACATCTCATGAGGGTCCAATGTCACTGGTCCAGTTCCAGAGCCACAGCTCAACTCCAAGGCCCGCACTTGAGAGGGTTCTCCTGCAGGCAAATGAGATGACCCCCAACTCATGTTAACCCACAGTTTGTATAATTACAGTCTACCGAATCAGTCCGAATTGGCCAAGTTCCCACCGTGCATAAGTCAAAATAAAGTAAGCTCAGTGGGTTGAGTAAGCAAAGATCAAGGATTTTAAGAAGAGACAATCATTGTCCAATCATTTGCTTGAGTGGGAGGCTGGACTAGAAGACCTCCAAGGTCCCTTCCAATTCTGTTATAAGAGTTCATCATAAAAAAAATGGTATTTTCTTGACAAGTAGATAAATTTATTTTGTTTTATTTTATTTTATTGAATTTGTATACCGCCCTATTCCCGTAGGACTCAGGGCGGTTTACAGGGCAGTTAAAACCATGAAATACAAAAATTAAAATCAATTAAAACAATTAAATTAAATTCAAGCCCGAAGAGTAAATCTAAAACCCAGTTAAATTAACAACCCCACAGTCTTTTCTTTGCAAATAAAAAGGAGACATGCTCTGTGTGTGTGTGTGTGTGTGTGTGTGTGTGTGTGTGAGAGAGAGAGAGAGAGAGAGAGAGAGAGAGAGAGAGAGAGAGAGAGAGAGAGAGAGAGAGATTTTCACTTAACAACCGGGTTACTAATTTAAACAAAGGCAGTGATTTGCTTAACAGCCTTGGCAAGAGAGGTCGTAAAATGAGGTAAAATTCCCTTAACAACTGTCTTGCTTAGCAAGAGAAAATTTGGGCTGAATTGTGGAGATAAGTTGAGGATGACCTGCACATAAAAGACTTGGATGCCACTTTCTGCCACTCTGCTCTCAATCAATCTGTATTCCAGCTGGCTGATTTTTGTTTCCCTGGATCTGTGACACTTTTTTTTTTTTAAATAAGCCTGGGTGAGAAACAGTGTGGCTGTCTGCCCATGCTTGAATAGATTTTACGGCGATTCCAGCAGCCTATTTAATCCTTTTGCTAGCAACTGCCGATAAACAGGCTGTGTTGGGGGTGCGCAGGGGAGAATGCAAAGAGGGAAGCAAATACACTTATGAGCTTGTAATTAACTGCACCAATGCCCAGAATTAACACAAGAGATGTTGAAAGCTTTAAAGAAATGGCAAAGGCAACTGGGGGGGGGGAGGGGAAACCCTCACATTATTGGCGAATAAAATGGTTAACTGCTCCATTAATTTAAAGTAGTCTGTTCTCCTTGCCTGCACAATCCATCCAAGTGCTAATATTTCAGAGCTAAGCATTGCCTGCTGTTTAACCAAGCAGCTCCTTCTTACCTGGGCTAGCCCAGTTCTTTAATGCAAGACCCTTCCTTCGAGGCCTTCTTTCCTTCAATGGTTAGGGGGCTGGGGGCTAAAACGTATGAAGAACGGTTCCAGGAATTGGGTATGTCAAGTCTAATGAAAAGAAGGACTAGAGGGGATATGTTAGCAATGTTCCAATGTTTGAAAGGCGCCTACAAGCCCGAGGGGGACCAACCTATTTTCCAAAACTCCAGAAGGCAAGACAAGAAACAACGGTTGGAAAGTAACCAAGGAGAGAAGCAACCTAGAACTAAGGCGAAATGTGAGAGCAATTAACCAATGGAATAACTTGCCTTCAGAAGTTGTGGGGACAGGAGGCTAAAGGATATGGTGAACAGTTGTGGGAATTGGGTGTGTCTAGTTCAATGAAGAGAAGGACTAGGGGTTTTGGGATAGCTGTGTTCCAATATCTCAGGGGCTGCCACAAAGAAGGGGGGATCAACCTGTTCTCCAAAGCACCTGAGGGCAGGAGAAGAAGTAACAGATGGAAACTCATCAAGGAGCGATCCAACCTAGAGCTAAGGAGAAATTTCCTGACAGTTAGAACAATTAACCAATGGAATAACTTGCCTTCAGAAGCTGTGTGGGTGATCCATCACTGAAGACTTTCAAAAAAAGACTGGAGCAAAGGGTTGGACCAGAACAAGAAGACCTCTGAGAACCCTTCCAACTCTGTTATTCTATATTCTATGCCTTCACCCTTTTATGGTCGACTTGGCTCAATACATTTCTGTAATTTTTCTCCAAGAACTCAACCTGGCTATTTTGTCACACTGATAAAAAGGTGCATGGAAGGGAGAAAGAAAGAAAGAAAGATGAAAGAAAAAGAAAGAAGGCTTGTCGGTATTCTACCAGCCCAACACAAGGAATGCCTTGCATTTGGCTTCATAGAATTCCTGGTCTCCTGTGATGACCCACATAATTGGCTGGGGTTATTTATTTATTTACGGGCTTTATTTTTATAACTAACGCACTCCCCAAAGAATCTCTGTCTCTTAGCTCTTTGCCCTATATGCTGATCACATTTAATGAAGATCTCCCTCCGGGAATCTTGGTGGCTTCTTTTAAACAACGGGAGTGGTTTCACACCATTTGGTCTTTTACCTTATGCCCACTAAAATGTGGTTTCTTTTAAACCAGGATACATTTTGAGCCAAGCAGAATCACCCAGTTCACAACTTAAACCAAAAGCTGTGATCTATAAACCACAACTGTTGCTAATTATTATCATCTCAGGGACGTGGTGGCTCAGTGGGTTAGGACGCTGAGCTTGTCGATCAGAAGGTCGGCAGTTTGGCGGGCCGAATCCCGAGTGCCGCGTAGCAGAGTGAGCGCCTGTTACTCGTCCCAGCTTCTGCCAACCTAGCAGTTCGAAAGCACATAAAAATGCAAGTATAAAAATAGGGACCACTAAGGTGGGAAGGTAACAGCGTCTAGTCATGCCGGCCACATGACCACGGAGACATCCTCGGACAAGCACTGGCTCTTCGGCTTTGAAACGGAGATGAGCAACGGCACCTAGAGTTGGAAACGACTAGCACGCAAGTGCGGGGGAACCTTTACCTTTACTATTATCATCTCTGTGATTTGTTGAATGAGACCTGGTTCATACAGCCTGCCAAGCCAAAAAGTGCTAAGCTTGGTTTAGTAACTTGAATGAATCTAGCTCGTCAGCCATGATTTTTTTTCAAATTTTTTAAATTAATTTTCTATTATTATATTTGATTAGTGCTCAATAAACATCGTGTTGTCTGGGTTAATTTGTTTGCTTGACGATACAGCTTACATTCTTAGTCTCTACCCTTTTTTTCCAACCATTGACAAAATAAGTTCCATGTTTGAAAATATTCTGTTATCTTCTTTCTCTTTGATTCTCAGTCTGTCCACTTCAGCACAGTCCAATATCTTCTTGATTATCTCTTCATCTAGTGGTGTCTCTTCATTCTTCCAATGCTGAGCAAATACAATCCTCGCTGCTGTTAGTTACGTGCAATGTTAAATATACACTTTGCTTATCAGATTTTTCTCATATTATACCTAGTAAGAAAAGTTCAGGTTTAAAATCTACATGTTTTCTGAACATCTTTTCTAACCAAACGTGTATTTTTGTCCTTTTTTTTTTTGCTTTAACACAGGTCCACCACAAAGGATAATATGTGCCAGATTTTTGGTCATAGCTCATCAGCCATGATTAAGAGGTTTGCATATCCAGGGAAGCCAACCAAGGCATTAACGGATTTTTGCAATGGGCAGTGTTTGGGCTAAATCAGGGGTAGGCAACTTTGGCTCTTTTATGACTCGTGGACTTCAACTCCCAGAATTTTAATTTAATTTTTAATTTTAATTCCATTTATATCCCGCCCTTCTCCGAAGACTCAGGGCGGCTTACAAGCTTAGCAGTAGCCTTCATTCTATGCATATGCCTGCTTATTAGGGCTTTCACACCCCCCCCAAGCGGCATTATTACAAAGTCAGCTTAATTGCCCCCAACAATCTGGGTCCTCATTTTACCTACCTCGGAAGGATGGAAGGCTGAGTCAACCATGTTAGCACTTTTCTATTAAATTCCACAGTAGAGGGTATGGATTTAAATTACAAGACAACAGATTTCAACTGAATGTTAGGAAAATCTTCCCACAAGTAAAATCATGGTGGGCTCTCCTTTTTTGGAAAATTGAGTGTTACCTTGGATGTTTTCTAATCTAACTTGTGCTCAGGCCAGGAGTCCTCTTATCATCTCACACAAATGGCTGTCCAACCTTTGCCTTTGTTAACATGAAGGCTAGACAGTCTTAAGATAATTGAATTTGAATCCCTATATTTCTGAGCCAGCCATGCTGATGGGAAAGGGAGAGGTTTCCAAGCTGAGCCATGGTGGCTCAGGAATTCTGGGAGTTGAAGTCCACGAGTCATAAAAGAGCCAAGGTTGCCTACCCCTGGGCTAAATGATTTCCAAAGGACTTTCCAATTCTTACATTCTATGTTCACTGCTATTAAATCAGTACAGGTAATCCCTGACTTACTACTGTTCGTTTAGCGACTGCTCAAAGTTACAACAGCACTGGGAAAAGTGACTTATGACCATTTTTCACCGTTACGACCGTTGCAGCATCCCCGTGGTCATGTGATCAAAATTCATACAGTACGTTTGGCAACTGGCATGCATTTATGACGGTTCCTCCATCCGAGGGTCGTGAGATCAACTTTGGTGACCTTCTGACAAGGAAAGTCAACAAGGAAATCAGATTTACTTAACAACCGCGTGGCTAACTTAACCCCTGCAGTGATTCGCTTAAGAACTGTGGTGGAAAAATGGGGCAAAACTCACTTAACAACTCCCTTGGTTAGCAGTGGAAATTTTGGACTTAATTGCAGTTGTGAAGTCCAGGAGTACCTGTAAGTCACTGTTAAGCAAGACCCAGCTTAGCATAATGTGAGAATCTAGTCATAGTGTCCCAGTTCACCTACAATCTTAAAGCATAAGCCATAAACAATACGGGATCCAATCTGGGTCAGTCCCCAGAACCAGAGATGTGTCTTCTGAGCTTTTGGATTGGTGCTGGAGCCCATCCTCAGGGATCTTCTCAAAGTCAGGGCTCCCCAACCGTTGGTCCGTGGACCGGAACCAGGCCAGAAACCAGACCTCACAAACAAGCGAAGCATCCCATCCATGGGATGCAAGCAGCACACGAAACCACGTCCCCTCCGGTCCACAGAAACACCTCTGTCCATGGAACCGGTCCCTGGTGCCCAAAACGTTGGGGACCTCTGCTATAAGTGATACACTACAATGAACACATTTGCAGAATGTGTTCTTCAAACTCCATGGAAGCTACAGAACCGTTTGGTTTCAGGGTAGGTCAAGTAACCATGTATGCAGCCCCCCAAATATTTTTCTCCCACTAGAGAGAGAACTTTCCCAGGCCTGATTGCCAAGAATCTTGTAGCTGATGTAACTTGAGAACAACCCATGCACTTCGGACAGTTGTTCTCACCCCAACCGCCTAATAAAGTCAAATCTCTCTTGAATTCAAGCCTGGCTTCTGATGACATCAATGGACACTCCCAGACAGGGTGTTTTTTTTTTTTTGGCAACAATCCAGAGGCTTTTTTTTTGTCACTCTCTTCTTTCAAGATTTTTTTTTTTTGGCTTTCCATTCATCCTGCATCCCTTGGGATTTTTCCCCCCAATGAGGTCTCTCCTGTCTAACTTTCTGAGATCAATAAAGATCCACCAGGTGCAGCTACTAGTTGGAAAAGCTGTTGGAAGAGAAATTTTTCAGAAAGATCTTTCCTTTCTCACCTCCATTTTTTCTGCATAAGTCTAAGTCTGCTTTTTCACGTCAAATATGCTACCCAAATATTTTTCCAGAAAACAACAACCATCCACTGCACTGACTGTTCCTAATTTGCAAAAGTGCAGCAACTGATTCCCAGTTGTTCAACAGAAACCCACCTCCCAGAAGACTACAAATTTATGCACAGATATTTGCTCAGCAGACCACAAATTGATTTAACTCTGAGCCTCGACGTGTCCCAACTGTAAAATGGGATTTTATACTTAAAATGTGGAATGACACAAATCGGCTGCTCTTCAGCATTTCTAGTTAGCACACTGTTAGTCATACCCTAATTGCTTATTTTTTTTATTCTCTAATTTGGACCTTATCCTTTAGAAGGATTTTCCTGAGAATCATTTACAGCAGGGGTCCTCAGTCTTGGCAACTTTAAGACTTGTGGACTTCAACTCCCAGAAAGATTTTAGAAAGATTTTCCTGAGAATCATTTACAGCAGGGGTCCTCAATGTTGGCAACTTTAAGACTTGTGGACTTCAACTCCCAGAATTCTGGGAGTTGAAGTCCACAAGTCTTAAAGTTGCCAAGGTTGAGGACCCCTGATTTACAGCATATAAAAAAAATTACAATCCATTAATCTCTCACTCAGCCTCAGGGCACCTCACCTGTAAAATATGTGTATTTAATATATTTGCCTTTCATCAGTTTGGCACTGAAATCTCCAAATGATAATTCCTCACTGTTGATGGAGCATAAAGAAACTAGCAGAAATTAATTCCTTTAAACTATTGCTGCCTGACCTTCTCCTCATCCCAACATTCTTTCATTATTTTGCAAGTTTTATTGGTTCTCCAGAAACTCAAGACACTTATATGGCGTTCTTCAACTCTACAATGTTAGGCTGAGACAGGGCCCAGTCACCCTCCATGGTTGAAGTTGGATTTGAACCAGGGCCAACGCCATTCCACCACAGGGCCTTTAGATAAGGAATTCCCAGTTTGTTAACTTTTGCTGAGATTTTATGAAAAGCTTCAGGAGTGACACCTCTCAACTCTGATCTTTGTCCACAAGAAAAAGATATCTTACATCATGGAATAAAACAACACACAGATTCCAAAGCACCGGAAGGCAAGACAAGAAACAATGGATGGAAACTAATCAAGGAGAGATCCAACTTAGAAGTAAGGAGAAACTTCGTAACAGTGAGAAAAATTACTGTTATCAATGGAAGAAAAGGAACACGGTGGCTCAGTGGGTTAGGACGCTGAGGTTGTCGATCAGAAGGTCGGCAGTTTGGCGGGTTGAATCCCGAGTGCCGCGTAACAGAGTGAGCGCCTGTTACTCGTCCAAGCTTCTGCCAACCTAGCAGTTCGAAAGCACGTAAAAATGCAAGTAGAAAAATAGGGACCACTACGGTGGGAAGGTAACAGCGTTTCGTGCGCCTTTGGCGTCTAGTCATGCCGGCCACATGACCACGGAGACGTCCTCGGACAAGCGCTGGCTCTTCGGCTTTGAAACGGAGATGAGCACCGGCCCCTAGAGTCGGAAACGACTAGCACGCATGTGCGGGGGAACCTTTACCTTTACCTTTTATCATTGGAACAGCTTGCCTTCAGATGTTTTTAAAACACTGGACAGCCACTTCTCTGAAGTGGTATAGGGCAGAGGTCCCCAACCTTTTGGACACCAGGGATCGGTTCCGTGGGGAGACGTTTTTCCGCGGACTGGAGGGTCCATGGTTTCATGTGCTGCCTGCATCTCACTGTTGGGGCTTTGTTTGTTTGTGCAGCCAGGTTGCCAGCATGCCACGGCCTGGTATTGGTCCATGGACTGGCAGTTGGGGACCCATTCTTAAGCAGGGAGTTGGACTAGAAGACCTTCAAAGTCCCTTTCAACTGTAGTCCAATTGATACTGGATCTCAATCTTCATTGGGAACACAGATGTGACTGTCCTAAAAGGCTACCTTACCAAAGAGACAGCTGATAAGTGTAAATAAAACTTAGCTCTTCAGAATGTGGAGAAGACAAACAAAAGATAACTCCTCTGCAGAACAAAAAACACAACAACATCCATCCAGAGATGTATGTATCTTCTGAGTTAACATTCAAGAGCTTCCCAAACCTCTAAAAGAATACATTGCAACAAGACCCCCCCAAATGATTCATTTTACTTTTGCACAAATCATTTGGCATTCCTGCTCAAATTATCAGGAATGAAAGTCAGTGGTGCAGAATAGTTCATGAGACCTTTCTTCGCGGAAAGATCTCAAATTCTGAAAATGCCAGGGCCCTTTTTAACCAGATTCAGGGTCATTTTTCTACCCATAAGATACCAAGCCGTTGTTTTATGTTCAGGAAGGGAAAATTATTAAACTCCTGCAAAGTAAACATAGAAGCTATCTCTAATTTGAATTACATTTGTGTCTTTGTGTATGTGCCTGCATGAGTGGGATGGCCCCAACCTTATTAGTCCCCCATAAGGTTTTAAAATCTTGTTTTTTTCCATGAAGGTCTTGATTAGGAGCTAGAAAATGGCGTTGGTGCTGTTTTAGTCAGGGCCTTTGTTTGTGCTGATGGTGTATCTTCTTTGTTTTAATTTTTATTTAGAGTCACATTTGTTAATGCTATGTTAGAGTCATAGAAGGGACATATAAATCAATTTAAGTAATTAAAATGACAAACTCTTTGTTACCTGTGTGCAGTGCAGCGACATAAATATAAAAAGGGAAGCTTCTCTCACACCATTGTGTGTTCTCCTTCCCACCTCCCTGACACTTGTGGCTATGCCACAAGTTGCAGCTCTGCTTGCTTTTTTTAAAAAAAAGAACAACTCAGTTTTCTATTTATGAGTGTGCACCACTTAGAATCATATCAAATCATCAGTTTAACATCTGCTTTCACTGAAAAGAAACCAGAAACACTTTCTTTCCTGCCTATCATTTTCCCACAAGGAATGACTCTTCCTTCGTTTCCTTCAGATGCTTGGCAACTGGCTCACATTTATGACGGTTGCAGTGTCCTGGGGTCACGTGATCACCTTTTGCGAACTTCTGACAAACCAATTCAAGGGGGGGGGCAGATTCACCTTGTGAACTGTGTTCCAACTTGACAACTGCAGTGATTCTTGCAACAATAGTTGCAACAAAGGTCCTAAAATGGAGCAAAACTCACTTAACAACTGTCTCGCTTAGCAACAGTAATTTTGGGCTCAATTGTGATCATAAGTTGAGGATTACCTGTACTCAGATTCATAGAAAAGTCAGTGTAGGCAACCTTGGCTCTTTGATGACTCGTGGACTTCAACTCCCAGAATTCCTGAGCCAGCCACGCTGAGGGGAAAGGGAGAGGTTTCCAAGCTGAGCCAGGCTGGCTCAGGAATTCTGGGAATTGAGGTCCACGAGTCATAAAAGAGCCAAGGTTGCCTACCCCGGAGGAAAAAAGACTTTATGTCAGGACGTCATAAACTGAAGCCTATGACTTTGCTTAAGGAATCAGGTAGTCATTATGCTAATATGGATCATGTTTAGATCGACCCGAGTATGCTAATCCACCTGAGACCTTCTAGCTTCTATTTTCTGACTCCGATGTTCTTTTCAGGAACAGAATGTACCTGCCCTCTAGGTAGAAGATCATCTGCCGACATCGCATCCTTTTCTGGAACTTGTCCCAACTCCCAAGATCAGCCTAGGGAGGAGTATGAGGATCCATTTAGAGCAGGGGTCCCCAACCCCCCCCCCAGGCTGGGACCCACTACCGTCCATTTGCAAACGGGCAGGTAAGTGCCCGCAGCTCCACTTACACAAGCAGCAGGTGAGCATGAACACGCCTGCTACTCGTGTGTAACCATTCCCTCTCCCTCCCCCGCTTGCCAGTCCGCAAAGTTTGGGGATCACTGATTTACAGTTTTGAGGATCCAACAGGTCTGGGAATTGAGACCGTTAAAGAAAGAAAAAATTCCATTTCAAGTAGGTAACTGGGTTCTTTCTTCTAATCCATTTGCCCCATTGGTTGCAGGCGGTCTGATGTGCTGGACAAAAATATCCAGCTTGAACTGGTAGCTAAAACTTTTAAAGCTTTAATAGGTTTTTTTTTCCTTTTCATTAGCAGACTACAAAAGGCAACGTGGTTGCCAAGACGTTAAAACCTCCTCTCCTCTCCTATGAAGGGTGCTATAAAACTAAAGCAAATGAGCTATTACTCTTTGCGCGATATGCAATGTGGAAGCCCTGGGAAAAGAAATAAAAAATGCATTTGGATTTGTCAGCATCCGGAGCTTTTAAAAATTTAAGAAGGTAAATCGTAAAGATGGGTCAGATTAAGCTTTGGGCCACCATGAATGACCGCGGTCCATGTTCAGTCTTAGGGGTTGCTTCAACATCTACAGGGGGAGAGAATAAGGGAATCATGTACACCAGAGCGTTAACCCATTTAGATTAAGCCTGGTTTGGGCCCAGGTTATTTGAATGACATATTTTCTTGGTCACATCAACCTGACCCCTCAGAGCAGGGAGGCTGGAATTGCTCCTAAGGAAGGCCACCTAACAGGACCAAGGAGAATGGCCTTATCTGTGATGGATCTCTCTTTATAGAGCAGAGGTCCCCAACCTTTTGGGTACCAGGGACCGGTTACGTGGAGAGAGGTTTTTCCACAGACTGAAGGGAGCGTGGTTTTGTGTGTTGTCTGCATCCTGTG